>NC_140207.1:23197656-23783468 GCF_965226575.1 Pagrus pagrus
ATGCTGCAGCAACCACCTGGATGCCCTGTATTTTATCTTACCCTCAATCGTTACGGGAGCAACTAAACCCAGAGAACTCCCAGCGCACCATGGCTTCAGACTTGAAGGTTCTAACTCACTTTCTCGCTGTAGTAATGACATAGAGCGTAGACATGTTGTCATATCACTTTTTGTCTTTTTGGAGCTTTGGGACGATCAGTTCTTCATTTGTGTCGAGCATTATCTCATGGGAACAGCTGTGTGGGTGTGTGGTGAGGGAAAAGGTTGTCGAGCACCATACAGCACACATACACAGTCTGTCTTATGGCTGCATGAATTGTTCGATTGACAGATGATCTCGCATCCAACATCATTCCTCTTTTTCTCTCTTCCTTTCATGATGCTCTATTCTTTTTTCACCCATCTCTTGTTAACTCTCCTCTGCTTCCCCTTTTTGTTATTGTACTTTCTCTGTTGTCTACTTCTTCTCTCTGCTGTGCTCTATCAAATGTCACTTTACTCCAACGTCAGTCTCTCTCCCAAATGTTGGCTTCCTGCAGTAGCTGTTGGTACTGTGCTGTAGGTGCATCCATAATCAATTGAACACATGGACACACAATCCATCCTCTCACTGTCAGAAGGAGGCTGGGGCTCACTAGCTCTGATGACTCAACAGGCTCACCTGTCTGAGCCAGCCTCAACCTTTCAGAGCTTTGCACGTGTGGAGCGAAAGGTCATTGTTGATTTGAGCAGGAGCTGTTTTCATCCCTGTTAAGGTGACACTCAAGAGACTGAGGTGGCAGCTCAATACAGTCATGAATTGAAATGATTTTGCAAAGCACAAGTTCTTTCATCTCTAGTCTTATATAGCTTAAATAGTTCTGATTGCGGACCTTGCTGAAGAGACTTGTATGTATGTATTTTGGCCAAATCGTGAAGAGAAAAGCTGTGGGTGGAATTGCGTAAAATCTTCCTTTAGGCATTTTAACAGCTAGCCAAGCTATTGTTCTATGAAGACACTAAACTCAAAATCACTCAAGAGCATTTAGCATTTACCCATAAGGGCCTTACCCTGGACAAAGCATCCTTCCAGTATCTGTTTGTGGGTGTTTCTGCCAAAAAGAAGGTGACGGTGGTGCACTGTTGTTGCTTGGCTTTGTGTGTCGGCAGGGGTTGAGTGTGGGTGGGGGCTCCCACGGCGCTCCTCAGAACTGGGTCAGAGGGATTAATTTCCTGGCCTGTCCGATGGAAGCTAATGGCAGATTAGCATGGGAAGTTTCACTTCCAAAACAGCCCCTCCACCCACAACCCTCAGCCAGGACTGAGAGGGAGGCAGCATGCAACTTCTCACTCTCCAGGGGTTCGGTGACTGTGTGTTGAGTGATGCCCCGGCCCGACTGTGTGTACATATACTTTTTGTCTGACTCCCTGCTGACCATGTGTGACTTAAGCAATCTGAGGACATTGTGAGCCAACAGCGGCCAAAGTGGTCAAAAGAACATCTAGATGGAACATTGTCAAAATAAATCCTTCAGATGTAGTAATTGCCTTAACAGCTGAGAGGTTTCGCAAACCAATAACTTTCTAGTCAGTCCTGTGTTTCCAGACTTGACCTTCATTACTAAAGTTTTAAACAAATAACACATTCTTCATCTTACAAATGAAAAGGGGAATCCAAAAGCTATAAAATGCACCTTTTTTCCTGCCACAGCCTTATTGCTTTGCAATGGCCAGTAGCTCATGGTGGCTAGTGACAGATTGTTTATCAGAGGTGGGGAAGTTAAAGTTTATATTTTGTGTTGATTTTGGCGGCCCCTCTGGACATTAGCAGTATGAACACCATTGCCTCCTGTGCTGAAGATCTTGATAAGGCTAGCTTTTGCTTTTATTTTGAAAGCAAGTGAAAGAAAGAGGCAACACAGGCAATTCATCTCAGCTGTTTGCAGGATGGCAACAAGGAAATGTGTCTATGTGTGGCTATGTAAGATTGATAACTGTAATATGATGATGGTGAAACAAAGTAAACGTTTAAGTGCTGTACCACCACACTACAGAGCAGTTCCTTCTTCAGGCTGTGAGACTCAGCCGGATAAGTCAGAATCTGACCCGGTGATAGGCAGAATAACTATAACATCTATATATGTAGAAATATCTAGTCTTCTCGCTAATGGTATCGTTAACTTATGTAGGTCATATAGAGGCACCAGTATTACATTTAAGACGGTTTCATATCCAGTAAAAAGTTCCTTGTAGTATGTTTAATCATACATTTGCCAAACCAAGCCATTATTCTTCTTCCTTGAAACCTTCTTCCTCATACAACAGAGCACACACTGTGAAAACAGTTCAGATAAAGAATAAATCTGCCCCTTCCTAAGCTTTATCTCCCGTTAAAGCGACTAGGGTTCTCTTTTTCAGTTTTAACATGTGAAAAACTTCAAGGATCAGGCCCAAGATGTTGATTTGGCAAATGCATGTCTGGTTACCTTCCCCACTTCTGATAATGCAGGTGCATAGCCACTTTCCTTCTTTTGATGGGAAGCATTCAAGCTCTTCCACTAAGTGGACAGGCTCAAACAGAGCAAGGCTAACATTAGCTAATGTTAGCAAACTCAATGTAGATATGGGTGTATAATGGACACTGCTAAGTTTGCTGACTTAATGTCTCTTATCTTCTTGTGCTCTTATTTACCTTGTGTCACTTGAGGACACAGGAGCTGCTCACTTTAGGCATAATGCATACTTGCAGTGATTCAGTGATGAGTATGCTCATATTCCAGTTGTAGAGGCAGTAATTAAGCTGTCTCTGTGATATTAACACATATTTGTATTTTGCATTACATCCTTCCTTTTGAAGATTTTAAGAATTGCTGAAATTAGAAAACTGTGATGGGCATTTTCTGTATATCCTGACAATCTAGAGCCTGAATGAATAATCTGTTGATTGAAAAAATAATCAACAGATTGATCAATAATGAAAATTATCTAATCCTACATTGGAGGGGCGGGTTCAGATCCATTAAATTATCTATTTCGCATGCCATTCACTGGCTCCTGCCTGTCTCCTTCCTGTCCACTGTCCAGTAAAAAGGAATACCATAACAGACAAGTGTTTCCGTCTGTCTCTCCTCACATTATTGTCTGTCTTCTCGCTATTGTGTTTGGGTGCTGCTGGCACCAGTGGACCTTTTTAATGTGCTGGAAGTAATTTTAATAAGGTTTCATACTGCAACTTTCTCTCCTTCTCCTCCATCTTTCCTGCACCTTCTGTATTTGTCTTTTCAGCTTCCATCGGGCCTCTGGTAATACCTGCGAAGCCAGTCTGAGCCCTCCGAGCTGTGCAGGCCCAGCATTTACCCCACAGTTATGACTGTAACATCTTGCTTGCCTGCCAACATTAAAGCCCTTCTAAATTGCTTTCAGGATCCAGATTTTGTCCTTGGCGATTTAGCATTCTGGTTATTGTTTTATGGTTCTGTGTTTTGATTCTGGAAATCACTTTCAATGTTAGCATTAATCTGCTCATTTTAGCAGGGTAGCAACAACATCCAGAAGGAGACTGCCTAATTATTTGTCATTCTTTTGCCCAATCCCAATACAATCTTTGTCCCTGTCATTTAGCCCTACCTCTTGCATGCTCATGCCTAAAAGTAGGATGTCCTGATTCTTTTGGGATAGAGCGATAAGGTGAAGTGTTCGGGCAGGTTATGAGAACTATGTCTTTTCAGTGTATTAGGGTCCTTTACTTTATAACAAGCATACAACAATCACTACTACTTTACTGATGTCTTGGTAGCTAACTAACTAGCTAGCTAACACTACAAAAAAGTCTCAGATTTTGATGTATTTCAAAGATGCATCCCCCTCTTTGATAGCATATGATGCCCCAAATGTAACTAAAGTCCAGCAGTGAAGTTGCTGCTCTTGTTACTGCTCCTTTAATACTAAGTGCAGACTGGCAGAGTAGAAGCGTTCTTTCTTATTCGATAGCAAAACTTGGAAGGGGTTGGTAGGAGAAAAAATCTGAACTGGGATTGAGCCTTCACTTCAGAAGATTTAAAAAAAGCATGTTCCTTGTTAACCCTATGGTCAATACTATATACAATATATGTATGTATTTATGTGTTCTTTTTGTAAGAACCCTCGTAAAGCAAAAGACTCTAGACTCACTTGTTCAGACTTCACCTCGACCTCATTCTTACTCTATTGAAGGTGATATGTTGCGGTTTCTTTCTTGTGACAAATGTACGTCGCTTTGGACAAAAGCATTCTTCTAAATGTAAATGTAAATGAACACGTCACTTAAAACCTTTAAATTGTCCAGCAAAACAGTAGAGCTTACTTGGCTCATTCCCAACTGTCTCTGCTCTCTTTTATAAGGTATTGGAAAGAACGTCATCTGCGACCGGACAGCAACGCCTCTGGATGCCTTCAGAATGATGTCAGCAGCTCAGTACTACCCCAAGTTGCTGAGCATTATGGGAAATGTGCTTCGTTTTTTGCCGGCCTTTGTTCGGATGAAGGAGTTGTTAGAGGAAGGGTACATCGGGGAGCTTCTGGTCTGTGAGGCCCAGGTATGACAAAAACTATAAATGCTTTGTTACCATTAATAATAATGACAACAATGTTATACTTCCACTTGCAAGAAATCAGTCTTACTCAAAGGCACTTTAGCAGCATGGATACTTTCTGACAGGATTTGACCCCAGATTCTACCACAACTGTTAATGTTCTTGTTCTAAGTTGTCCTGGTCACATTCAAGTGAAAAAAGATCTTGCCACAATTTCTGCTCTCTGCCCTAAAGGTCCATAGTGGTAGTCTCCTGGGGAAGAAATACAACTGGAGCTGCGATGACCTGATGGGAGGAGGTGGTCTGCATTCGGTGGGCAGTTACATCATCGACCTGCTGACGTTTTTAACTGGTCAGCGTGCAGCAAAAGTCCATGGCTTTCTCAAGACCTTTGTCAAACAAACGGATCACATCCGGGGAATCCGTCAGATCACCAGCGACGACTTCTGCACGTTCCAGATGGTACTGGAGGGAGGCGCCTGCTGCACTGTCACACTCAACTTCAACGTGCCCGGAGAGTTTCGGCAGGAGGTGATTGTTGTGGGGACAGTCGGAAGGTTAACAGTCATGGGGACAGACCTGTACGGACAGAAGAACAGTGGCGGTGGAGGAAGTGGCGGAGGCCCCGAACTCCTGCTCAAAGACACCACACCTCTTGAGAAGGCTTCCTTACCGGAGAAGGCCTTCAGTGACATACCGTCCCCATATCTCACAGGAACAATCCGCATGATCCAGGCTGTGCGGCAGGCCTTTCAAGACCAAGACGACAGGAGGACATGGGACGGGAGGCCTCTGACAATGGCTGCTACCTTCGAGGACTGTCTTTATGCTCTTTGTGTGGTGGATACCATCAAGAAATCCAACCAGTGTGGAGAGTGGCAGAACATTGTGGTGATGACGGAGGAACCGGAGATCAGCCCAGCCTATTTGATCAGCGAGGCCATGCGGCGGAGTAGGATGTCACTCTACTGTTAGCATCCGGCTGAAGTGCTGACCCCTTTAAAATGGCTGAACGGCTGTGTTACCTTCAAACCTGGAGGTAGCACCACAAAAGCTTTGTTGTTGTTGAAACTGTATTCATACTGCTACTGGGTTTAGTTCTTAAATTGAGTGAGGGTTCGTTTTAATACTGTCAAATCTGTATTGTTACTGTTACAGACAGAGAGGTTACACCACTCTGATACAGAGAGTTATGGTTTCCTGATACCCTGCCTCTGTATTAGAGGAAAAGCAATGTGATCAATAATCAAACCTTTATTTATATGGAAGCCTTTCCTGTTTTCCCCTTCTGACAGAAGGATTGAGTCCTTCCAGGGAGATGCACTTGTAAGTCAAACTGATTCATACAACAGAAAGACGAGCTATAGTCTTACAGTGGAGGCAAATCAGAGAGTGAAACTAATGCTACTGTGTTCTGCTTGACCTTAATGGTATTGCACCTCTCATCTCAGCTTCTCTTCTATATGACTTGGTCTGGAAGACACCTTACACTGTGGGTCCAAACGAGGACAGCCAAGGAAGAACGATAGTCCTCTCAGTTCAAGCTGTGCCGCTGTATTGTTGCTAAAATCTGAAGTACATGTTAGTTTACCAAGTGAATGTTTTAAAAAAAAAAGCAATGTGCTTGATAGCTTCAGTGTCTGTCTGTTCTCTAGGCTTTCTTTGTATGTGTGAAACATGAGAAAAAAGAAATCAATAGTTTGGCTGGTGGGCTTTCAGAGGCGTTTGCCTTCTGGTTCATGTATGCAATATACTGTATCTTCCAGCCTGGAGTAAAGGGTTAAAACACACTATGATATGCCTTTATGCAGTTGCAGTAGCCTTTGCATCAGGTTGTGAGTCCTGCATGAGAGGCCAGTACAGTGATACTTTAATGTTCTTATTTATTGAATGCTTTTTTTATCGTTATGAAGCATGGCCATGAAATACACAGAATTCTGTGTGCTGTGAACGTCTCTGTACTGAGCATTAAGTGTGGATATAAATACAGTCTGCTGAACAATGTTTGGGTATTATCTTCATATTGCAATGCAACGGGTCACACTTGCATCAAGCTACTGTGATTTAGCATTTAGCATGCTTTCTAAAGCAGTAAAACGCAGGTGAAATGCATCACATCAGTTAAGACCCACACCTACAGTTAGACTGGGAACTTGCAGCCAGTTAAGATTAGCATTTCTTTATGTTTCTGTTAGAGGCGTTTGATGTTGGTTGGACACTGGTGTTATTCTGTTTTTCTTAGTGTCAGCAAATGCAATGAAAAGACCAAAACCAACAACATGAATCCATCCATCAACACTGCTGACAACCCAACTGTGGCACTCAGCATCAAGCCCATTGATTCTTATTGAAGATGTCAATCTTTAAAGCTGCACCAATCAATGGTTTTCAATAACGATGGGTCAAATGATAATGGCCAATGTGTAATGTGAAAGGTGTCGCTTATAGCAATCAACCCACAAAGTATTATCACCTGACTCTGCCGTTTCCTTCAAGTCTATGTAACGTTTAAGCATCTTTCAGCTTTTTATGGACAACAACGTTGTCGTTTTGGTTCAGTCTCACCACTCTGGTGCTGTTTTCAGCGAAAAAGGTCTGATACCCTGACAGTTCACGCAAAATGAATGATAAGTCGGTAAACATCATGGAGCATTAGAAGCTAAAAGGGTTGTATATTTCACCTTAGGAAAAACAGAGCTAAAAGAAAAAGAAAATTGGACTTACATCAGATGGCCAGAAATCAGACTTCTACTCTTTTTTATGTCTGCTAGAGTGTTTTTTGCTTGAGCTTAAAAGACAGTAATAAAGCTTTCTTAAAAATAAAAAAAAGACTTACTGTATTTCCCAAAACAGTTCAGCACTGTAATTTTTAGCTAATGTTGCTCTAATGGAAGCAGATAGACTAATCCAAAATTAGCAATTAGCCAGTAAATATTATGAAGCATTTCTTGTGAAAAGACAGAACTAAAAGAAAATGAATATTGGACTCACATTCATCAGCTGGCCAGAAACATGACTAACACATTAGCTTTAAGAACAGGTAATAAATATATTATGTTTAATTTGTTTTGTTTTTTAAAGACTATTTTCCCCAAAACATCTGTAATTTCAGTTTATGCATATTTATCGGGAACTATTTTCAGATGCTGACTCATCCACATTTGATGCTCTATAAAGAAAAATATAGAATATTACCACCCTTATCCTTTAAGGCATAATTTACAAGCATTATGAGTGTAGCTGGCCTTCAGGACTCCAACTACTCATTGTGTTTTACTATCTGTCAATCACACAAGAGAGCTTAATCAAACCATCAGAAAGTATTTGCAAATACAGGTTTGATATCACTCAAAACAGGTGAAAGAACTGACCTACAAGCCAAAAGATTGATTTTTTTGATGCATCTCTGTTCCCCTGTGTGGTTTCAAGTTCTTAAGCTGTGCTGAAATACTATCTATGTAACGACTACTGAAAATGTACATATGAAAATATTATAAACAACAATATGCGGTTGTCTCAAGAGATGAACAAGTACTGTATGTATTTTATTTGTAAAAACCAAGCAACTGGAACATGTTTTGATGAGTGTTGAGGTATTTATTCTTTGTTTATGCTGTTGAAGTTTTGTGGACTGACCTGCAGTGTGTCTGGGAGATTTACAGGAGACTGAGGCCTTGGAGCGTTCAGCTTCTTATAGTTCCCCTTCTATGAATTATTGACCAAATGCTCGTCTTTTAACACTGTTATGAAAAGCTTTATGTTGGCTCTTAAGATGCATCATAAATCATCACAGTCATAATTCAACATAACCTCACTGTCATCCAGTGCAAACACTGATATGAAAAATGAACTGGTCATGGCTCAAAGTATCAGTAATACTAGTGTCTAACCCCTTTTATTGTTTAGTGTTTGGATATGATGTGTCACACCGTGTCTCGCTGATGTCAGGACACATTACAGTGCATGCTGTGGTGCAAGCTGCTGCACAGAACTATGTAACCCTTAGAAGTTACAACTTTTAGAAAACAAACGCCCTCTTTAACTAAAATGCCTGAAAAAGCTCTGAGTCCAACACTGATAAGCTATCACTCTGTAAGATTGCTCAAGGTAGATTATTGCCCCTTGTGTACCAAGCGCCTTATCAAATCTGCATATAGACTTTCCCCCTTTGTCTGATAACAGTTGCCTGATTTAAACCCACACAAGGTGATCATTGGAATTCCCTCTTCTAGTTTAGTTCAAAACAGCATCATTAAGCTGAGATTTATTAACAAGTAGTCCTGAATTAATGTCATGATTTATACTTGAATTTAGGTGTAAGAGAGGATGCCCAGTCTCAAGAATAAATGTTGGCAATGTATGTTTCTGCAAACTACAGATATGCTGCAACTTAACGTTTTTTTAGGTTATCTATTTTATGTTGCGACAGTGCTGTGCTTTGGTTAGGCTTAGGCACAAAAGCCACTTGGCTAGGGTTAGGAAAAGACCGGCTTTGGTCGCAACAAACAGGGCTGGAAATACCTTGAGGTCTCATTAAAAACATTCCGTCTGGAAATTGTTCCAAAGTCCTCTTAAAAAATAGCTTGTGGTTTCACACTTAGAAACGTTGAAACTCTCAACCTGTAGTCACTGGCTTGGTAGCCCCCTGGCCGCCACCATTTATGACTCCGTGCTGGAATAGCCTTAGCTGTTGAGTCCTGTTGTGTCTGGGTGTAAATTATCCATTGATGACTGTGTACAGGGAATCGAAGGTGAGAGACCAGAATTCACACCTGCATTTAACATCAGGCAAAATGCAGCGGCTGGCTTCTGTTAATTGTCACCTACTGTATCATTTGTAAGTGTCTTGCTCTGTGTGTTGAGTTGGAAGTGAATGGACACCAGTGATGATAGAAAGTAAATCTAAGTAGAAAATTTCAACAAGAAAGACAATTCTTCCCCAAACTCTGAGAGTGGTTCAGTCCACTGGTTGAATTCCTCGCCTCCATAGAAGAAAGTCCATACCGTCATGATTTACAGGTTACAAAATCATTTGTTTCTGGTGGATGCACCACTAGGATCCATTTCATGCCGTAGTCATTTGTAAATCTTTAATTGCGGGTTACCATTTAATGGATGTTTCCTGGAGAGCATCTCGTGATGTAGTTCAAATACAGTGCTGAGACTGTCATTTAATATAATTAGCTAAGTTGGGTTTATTATTGATTTTGGAGAAATGTCCTTGACAGAACTGTTCCTTTTGTTATTAAAGGGTAACTTCACCAATTCTACACATTAAAGTGTGTTTACAGGTCTTGGGGAGTGCTGCTGCGTACAGTATGTGAAATATCAAGTCAAGTAGTGTAAAGTCTTTTGTGTCTCCAGATGAAGCTGCATGGGATCTGATTAATTGCCTGCAGTGATACCACTCAGTAGCTAAGTTGCATTGTAGGTAATGTAGGCACCAGGTTTTGAAAAGAAAGAAGAATGTGTGAAATAAAAAAGGCGATATCTCTGTTCTGCTGTATCAATTTTGGTCATTTGTTTTTAAACTGCCCATAATGTGTCCACCAGTGTTACATGAGTGCTTTTCAAAAACCTGGTGCCTACATTACCCACAATCCAACTTAGCCAACTAATCCCTTTCTTTATTATTAGTAACACGGTGCGTTCTCTTTCCAGAACTTCCAGGACAGTTGGAAATTATTGAGAATTTACAGATGTGTGAAATAAAGTTTGTTTTTGTATTTGGAGGTGCAGCTGAATAAAGATGCAGTCGTGACATGTCATTGCTCTGCACACTTGTTTTGCTAGTGCTGTTATCATGGTCCATGAGGAGAATTCTGCAGGGTAAAAGCAAAGGAGTATGTTTGATGGTCTCAAATAGTTTAGCAGTGATAAGACTGTTCTTTCTCAGTAAGCCCCCAAAGAAACACAACAGTAGTCAATTGTAGTCAAAGTCTAGAGAAACTAAACTCAGCTTTAAATCTGTTCCTTTTCAAATATTTTACCTTCTGTCATTCCTTCCCTTTTGTCTCCTAATCCACCGTCTGTTTTCAGGACATAGCAACTTGGCTTTCATGGTTTCATTACCCAGGACTGTATGAGGATCCTCTCACAATAGACCCAGTATGCTTAAATCAGCCTGGGTCCCGTGCTGAGATTGAATTAACTACATTACTGTCCCAGGGTGAAAGATATTCGAGGACCAACCGTGACTCAACAGTAGCTTCAACTTCTTGAGCTCTTTCACGTGTCTGAAAGGTGGATTTACTCTAAGTTTGTGTGGTGATGCTAGCTGGAGGTTTATCCATGTCCACACAGACCCGTCCTCCTCCATGGAGACACAAACAGCTCAGCAGACACGTCCTCAGCCAGCTTCCCATGCACTGTGCTGAATGTGTCATTAGCATCTGCTTCAAATTAAGAACATCAGAAGACCAGAAGGCTTTTCATCTGAGCCTGTGCACAGACTTGGCAAAACACTGGAACAAAAGTCCCTCTTAATTTAGCGTTTGGTGTCATTATGATTGTGTGATAGTGAAGCCTGGAGAATATTCATACATCACAACAGTTTACTGTTTATTAGTGAGACATCTGCAAAGGCCTTTTAGTGACATCAACCCCAGCTGTGCGTAGATTACTCATCTATGCATGAGTTACACTGGGCAGCACTCTGAAACAGATAGTGTCTGAGTTCTGAAGCACTGAATATTTAATGAGTGGAATTTTAATGAGCTGATACAGTCGAGTACGGGGATTTAATACATTTTCAAAAATCGGTCAGCAGCAACAATGTTCACTTGACTCATTTTCATGTTTTCTTTCAAGTGTGTTTTATTTTTGATCTTTATTGAAGAGATGTTAAGCGATGGAACTGATGCTCAGGTGATTTTATGTTATATCATCTTTGCAACAGTGTGGACAGTGAAGCTCGTTCCCTCGTGTTTCCTATCTAACAACTGCTGTGTGTTACGGACTCGCTGATGTAGATATTCCTATCGTTTAGCTCCCTGCTTGTGGCCTGTTAAGGACAAACCATCAATGTGCTTCAGAAAAAGACGTTGCAGAAAAATAAGGCAGGAGGCATCCAGTTCCAACTTTGCACTCTGACTGCCATGTTCGCTGACAGTCGTGACTATGAATTGCTTGTTCTTTCTGTGCCAGCATTCACAAACTGCAGGAAAGGTATTCCCATACTGAAGGAGAAAAGGGTGACGTCGGAGGTGGAGGAGGTGAAAATTGTTCATTTTGGAGATGAACAACCTCAAAGACAAGACAAAGAGCCGCTTCTTCTGCCTTCAGAGACCGTTACTTAGCAATTGGAAGCCACGGTGCCAAAACTAGGTCCTGTCCTGCCTTGTGTCTCTCTCTCTCTCTCTCTCTCTCTCTCTCTCCCTCTCTCTCTCTCTCTTTTTTCTTTGCTCACCTCAGTCTTCCTCACATTCTCCCTCCATCTCTCCCCCTCTTTCTCCAAACAATGAACTCTTAATGGGGCTTTTACAGAGGTAACAGTTTTTCTGTTACAGGGTAATTCTGTCAGTTTTTCCCTCTTTCTCTCTTTTTATTTTTATTGTGAGTCAGGTTGAAGCCTGGAGTACAAGCTCACTGGTGCTTCTTCCCCCTGAAACGTTTCCTCTTCTCTTCTCTTCTCTTCTCTTCTCTTCTCTTCTCTTCTCTCCTTCCTGTAGGAGCCAGGACAGCATCCCCTTTAATAAAAACTAATAACAGACAGACATGTGTTCCGAATGCCTTCCCTCAGCTGGTTTATGAATGCTGACTCCTGCTATGTCTTGCTGTACCCTTAACTTGCTCAAAGAAAAACAAATATCCATCTTGATGCTGTATTGTGATTATATCCAATATTTATTGTCATGTATGTATATTGTGGATGCATGGACCTCTGTACATACTGTAATTTGAGCTCTCAAACGCATATTTATGGCTCTTAATCTAGAGAATGTACTTACTTTAGGAATAATTTATATTTTCTATCCGTTAAGGACAATATGCCATTTTAAGGAGGTCAGCCGATGTCGCAGAAATAAAAGCCCCTCTGAGTCCTCTGTGTGCTGTTAAGTGTGATGGTGCACTTGTGTTAAATGATCCTCCCTTCTTCTTTTTCTGATTGACTGTGTTACTCCTGACTCAGTGTTATACTGTCTCAGCTCCCTGCACCAGTGCTCAGCATTGACTGACTGAATGTGTGTGAAAAAAAAGTGTGCGTCTGTGTGTGTGTGTGTGTGTGTGTGTGTGTGTGTGTGTCTGCAACATGGTTTACGGCTTCAGCACTTGTCTAATGCTGTGGTTTCTATGGAATAAAAAAAGATCATCCATATTGACTCTAGTTTCATTTTTATTTAATTCAATGTCTTTTGGGGACCAGTTGCCCAACTGATATCACAGCTAAACTCGTTCAAGTGTCCGTCTCCTTTCTACATTGTGGGTTTTTCAGACTGTGTAAGAAGAAAGAAATCTAAACAATACAGGAACACTACTGTTGCTCTGATATTTGTTGTTTCAATTTATTATAGTCATATTTTTAAAATATTTTTTTGAGGATATGCAGGAGTCCTGCAATTGAAAGCGCCTGCTGCCCCCTGCTGGCTGCTGTAGATGCTGCACCTTCTACTGCATATTGTTGCCCTGAGGCAACAGGAAGTCTTTTGACACTCACACCTTCAAATTTATAAATATTTAAATTTTTAAACATTGTATCATTTTATTGCATGTTTCTACTGAAAAATGAAGAACAATTTAGCTTTTTAAGCTGGGAACATTATTCCAGGAAGCAGCTAAATGTGGCACGGTGTAACTTAAATTAAATAAGTTCATTAAAAAAAATAAAAGTATGAGCATGAAGCTCCAAAGAAGCATAATTTATATTTTAAAACTGCAACACCTGATTTGTTTTTACTTTTTCATTTGACTTTTTTCCACAATTCATGTTCACTCTTTGCCTCAAGGCAATGTTGTGCAATAAGGTTGTTCGAGATATCATGCTCAATGTAGGTAATTATTTTTCAATGCAAAGGGAAGCAGAACAAGTCATTTGGGTCTTGGTAGTGAGCATCCTGAGACCTGAAGGAACAAAGGTTTTGATGTTTTAATTTCTATACATAATTTAAATAATTGAGATGTAGGAAACATATCAATGATTTTTATTCACAAAAATGTGATTTATATAATTTTTATAGTATGTCCCTTTTAGAGGACATTGGGTCATTTGATATATTGGAAACAAATATAAAACATATTTCATTTCTTTTAATCATTCATTTTAAAGGTGGAATAGGTATGTATGTATTAAGCTGAGAACAGTCAAAAAATTTACTAAAATTATCAATAGAATGTGAAGAAATAAGTTTTTAAAATGATGAGATCTGTGTCTTGTGTTCTTGTGTTCAGTATTCTCCTGACAGCTCAATGTCTGACTGCTGCAAAAGACTAAAAACTAACATACACTTCTAACATCCTAGTGTGATACAGATACGACTTGTGAAGAACAGAAACAATTTATCATTATATAATGCGGAACTTCACTTCCGAGGACAGGAATTGACTGCCAGGCCTCAGGAGGTTGGAATGTGACAGCAAGGCAGAACAGATCCACCAATTATTTCTGAGAGTTGGTCTGTAGTTTTCATCAGTCATCTCAGTGTGTCTCTAACTGCCTGTTACCGACTGGCTCAAGGCCGGCAACAAAAAGGGAGGCCACACACGGATACTTCAACAAATAAATTGTTTATTTAACTCAAAACGAATAAACAAAGTAACCAACCAAATGGGGTGTGTGAGTAAGAAAGTCATGAGTCATGTCATGGTGTATGGATGAGTGAAAGTATGGTGTACAGTATGTTATTAGGTGCAACAAACCAAACAAAGAGGACAGGCTGTAGTGGCTGCATCAGGCCCAGCTGAGAGAGAGACTACCAGAGGGGCGGACCTTTGTGCCTTTTGGGAGGCCCTGCCCAAATGGATGGGTATTAATTAGCCACCCTCTCAGCTCCACCTTCCAGCCAACTTCCAGAGCTGCAGGAGCAAAGTGAGGCAACGTGCCAGTAGAATGGAAAGGGGCGTCTCACTGACCTTGTCCTTGGAAACAGCAGTTGAAGGAGCAATCTCACCTCAAGGCCAATTTAGTGGCTGTCCTGGAGATTCCAACCATTGCAAGTAAAAAAAACATTACGTTTTGTCAAAGATCAAACCAGTGGTTCCCAATGACTTTGGCTTGTGACGCTTTATAACAACACAGTTCTAGTCTAGTTGTGGCCCCTTGTCACATTTCAGAGGTGATTAGCTGTTAACAGTTCAACCTGAGAGACATTTCCCTGATACACTTTCTGTCTCCTACTACAAAAGCACCACAGCATTAATCATCTCAGGTTTATCTCGTGGCCCAGTCCCCGAGGATGGAAACCACTCAGCTAAACTACCCAACAGCAGAAAAGGTGGTTAACTCTACCTCTGCATACCAAAGAGTAATGCCTGCATTCATTTGCCAGTAAAAACCTGGAGTGTATTAACCATGTTGGTGCAGTGCTTTATTTAATGCAAACCCTTATGCATACAGTTATCTGTTGTAGTGTCTGAGGGAAAAACAGAGGCTGCCATTTTCATCTTTGTCATTGAGGATACAGTTGTTAGTCATCCACTTGGTGGCGCCACAGACAGCATACCAGAACAGAGGGCCTTTCAGCTGTCTCCTTGGTGATGACTGACAGCCTCATCAGCCTCTCTCAGCTATTTCTGTTAAAGGAGCACTCTGTAGTTTTGTTGAAGAAATGTTAATGAGAAGAGAAAGATCTTCATTGGCTCATTTTTTTTCTGCCCAAACAAACTAAATAAACAAACTGACCTTAAAGGACGACACAATTTATACTGTTTGACTTTGTTTATATGTGGCGGACCCTGCCACCTTTCCAACTTCAGACAGTGTTCTGGGACCTTATTTTCCTCTGAGAACAGCGCGTTTATTCACTTATGGAAAAATACATATTTCTGAGTTTGTATTATTACCTCATTAATGTAAATATTAATAAAAGAAAATAAAGTATAATAAACACATACAAATATAATGTAATATCCATATGAAATATTATATTATATTAGAATTTGTTGTTGTTTGACTACATAGTGCCCCTTTTAGTGTAGCTTTGTGTATTTTTAGCTTGGACCCAGGTTTTCTCCTCAATTTCCACAACACTGATACAATTGGACCACATGTGTAGTCTTCTTTTCTACGAAGCTGTCTGACTGTGTATCGGTCCAGCCAAAACACACACTACAAACCAACCTCAAAGACACCGTGCCTGTCTTCAGCACACCCGTTGAGTAACTGTGTGTTCTTTTTCCATGACCTGACAACTTTCAATGGCTGCTGCTCAACATCAGCAAAACCAAGGAGTTGATTGTTGATTTTAGAAAAAATGAGACACACAGGCCTGTCTACATCTGTGGAACCGAGGTGCAGCAGATGAACAGTTTTAGGTGTCAGGGGATCAACATCACAGAGAACCTGTCAGGGAGTCTCACGGCCTGAGGAGTGAAGCTGCTCTGTAGTCTGGTGCTACGGCAGCAGATACTTCTGTATCTGATGTCAGATGGCAGCAGGGTGAACAGACTGTGGCTGGGTGGGTGTTTAGGGTCCTCACCTCACTGATATCACTGATGCTCAGAAATGGTTAGCATTGATTTAACCAACCAACAGAGTCAAGGTTAATCTAAAATGCTTTCCGATTAAACCGGCCCTTCAGTCTATTCCCTGGACAGCACAAGTAAAAAGTCAGTCTGCAGTCACCAATAATAAACTATCACACTGTTTCTCAGATCCTGAAGTCCCATGTGACTGTTCTTATGACACGCTCTCTGAACCACTCTTTAGTCCCGCCCTGATCACAGCACCATTTTCATTTATTCTGCGGATCAAAGTGGACCCTTGTGACTGTCTCCCTCCTGAAGTTCTACCTCATCTTTTATTTTTATTTTGTGGTGCCGCTGACGTGATGTACGCGAGTATCTATCAATAGACTAACTGTGTTTTCATCAAATCATTTGTTTTTGTAAAAAAAACAAAAAACAAAATCTAGTGCAAATTAATATTTAATAAGCCCATTTATTTAAAGGTTTATTTTTTATTTTATTTTGGAGACAGAGCGCCTCGGGTCCGGTCTGATTCATTCTTATTTGAAGCTGTGATGCTCAGTCACAGTCAGGCTCAGGTGCGTTAACATCAGAGAAGTACTGCGAGTGTTCCAGTCAGCTGAAGGCTCCGTGTGAGGGGCGCGGCCTGCTCCTCTGCTCTGCAGCTGGCGGACTGTTTAACGGGAGGACGCAGCGCTCCATCCATCCACAGCGGCGGACATGACGGACGCAGCAGCGGAGACCTGCATCAAGGTGGTGTGCCGTTTCAGGCCGCTGAACAAGTCGGAGGTGGCCCGGGGAGACAAGTACATCCCGAAGTTTCAAGGAGATGATTGTGTATCGATTGCTGTGAGTGTTTCCTTTTCTCCTCCACTTGTTTCACTTCTCATGTAGTGGAAATCTGAACATTTACATTGTAAGATATATTTCCCTAACTGTATTAAGTACAACGCGGATCAATAATGTCCTCATTTCCAACTTTAACAGTGTCTCTTTTGGTGTCACAACACCTAAACAGGCCTTTGAGACAAAAGTCAATTTAAATGCAGCACCTTGAGCTGTATGGAGGACTGAAGCTGCCAAAACAAAAAGAAATAAAGACATATGACACGTGCTTCTGCATTTAGCCTGTTTAGCTTTGTATTTATCGCCCTAGTCATTTACTTTCCCATTTTTCATTTTATTTATTTGATCTGTTTTAAATGTATTTGTTGACAAATATATTTCTTTATTATTTTCCTCTTGTATTTCCCCCGTACATTTCCCAAAACGTCCTGTATTCTCCTTTTACATTTCTTTCTGCATTTCTGCTGCATTGTGCAAATGAGAGGGCTGTAATATAAAGCCTGTGGCAGCACAGAAGTACTGACCAATCACACATACTAGGGCGGGACTAGGCAGGACAGTCTTTGGAGAAAAAAAATAATGCGATCTGAGACAGTGTCAGGCTCAGGTGATGCACAGCAGTGACGACCCAGACTCTGGTCTGGATCATACTTTATGGGGAAAATAATTTGTGGTTTTCCCTCTGATGTCCTGAACAGATACATGTTGCTATAGTTACAGCTAACTGCTGCTAACTGTACTGTTTGCTGCCATTAGCTAGTTAGCTCAGTTAGCTGTGCATTTAGCAGTCTGATATGATGACTCTCCCCGCTGGGTCCCTCCACCCCAGACCTGAAAACCTCCTCCTCTGAGCGGTCCAAAGCTCCTTTGCACTCAACTGATGTTCCAAGTCCGAGCAGATCAACTGAAAGGGCCGCTAGCTACATAGCTAACTGAGCTAAGCAGCTAAGTAACAAGTAGCCTAAAGCTGTGTGAGTTACTTTCTCAATGAATTATGATCTAGCTCCACCAAAACCAATGAATAAAGTTGTGTTCTGTATAGTTAACAGTGAGGCTGGGCCCCCCAGAATACATAAAGCTATGTGTAAAGACAATACAGAAATAAATACGTTTGTGTAAACAAATAGAAGAAAATAGAAGCAAATGAATACAGAAATTTGAACTACGTCACATTTATAAATCAATTACTGCCTACTTTTATTTTTATAGTATGTTTGGTGCTTATAACTGCATATTCATTCATTCATTCATTCAGTGTTGGATTTTGGCAGTTGCAGTCCTCGATAGGATCTTGCTTGTATTCGTGGTACATTTGACCAAACTTAATGCAGAATTCTAACAATTTCATATGATTTTGTTAATCTAAAATTCCTCTAATAAATAAGTTTCAACACACTCTCTGAATCACTTTATCTGTAAAGAGAAAATGTTTATGAAAAAGTAGGCTAGTGGACGATGGCACCAACACTTCCTCTCCCACTGTTGCTTTCCTGCTATGTTTGCATGAATTACATTGCATTTCAGCAGTTTCAATGCCTTTTATGCACACACTTCCAGAAGGAAGAAGACAGAAGACATCTCAGTGTCACTTTTTCAAGAACAGCTGTATGTTGTCAGACATTTGTCAGCTTGAAGCAGTCTTGACTTGAATCGGTCAAGCCCACCGTTGGCCGTCTAAACTAAATTTAATCCAGTTCATCTACCTTTTCAGCTTTACCTTCACCTGCACTTAGGTTAATGTTAACCTCAGCAAGTTTTTGTATAGGGTCATGCTACTGCTAGTATGGTGACATGTTAGTGTGCTATGTTAGGGAAAAAGGACATCTGATGCTGATTTTGAGCTGAGCCCTCAAACGTAAAGCTCCGTCTGACCAAAGATGAGCCTTCTGACAAGATGAGTTTGAAATGTTTCAAAATGGCCACTATACACAGCCTTCTGACTTAATAACTGAATGAGTGGATAGCTAGTGAGGCACCACTGACAAAATATAGGCAAGTTAAAATAACAAATACAAAACTTTTTATACAGGGCACAAGGTCTCAATAAATGGTTTATGAAATTGTGTGTGTCATCTGCCTTCACCCGTAGGAGATATTGGAGTGACATGTTAAACAACACTGTCTACCACCATCATCAAAACACCTGCTGAGGGCTTATCTTTTGTGAGTGTATGTCACTGACAGTGGTGGACAGTAACGAAGTAAATTTACTTGAGTACTGTACTTAAGTACAGTTTTTGAGTATCTGTACTTTACTTGAGTATTATTTTGGGGGGATACTTTTACTTTCACTCCACTACATTTGAAGGACAAATATTGTACTTTTTACTCCACTACATTTCTATTAATGCTCTCGTTACTCGCTACTTTTGATCTTACGTCAGCTGATGATTTTTTTTTTTTTGCAAAATTCAGAGAAAATAAACTGTTTCTGCTGATTCGCGTATGGTTTGTCTTAGCCGTATTGCCGTACCTGTACTACGTCATGAGCACCCGTGGCCTTATCTCAAACCCATGTTTGAGATTTTTGTCACAAAAACTGATTCGTTTCAGTTTAAATGTTGGTTGTGCTCACCGCGGACCAATTATATCACGGACTACAAAGACTCGTCTTCCAACCGGAAAAAGCACGTCGCGGTATGTAAAGTAGCTACTAACGTTAGCTAGCTTAATGTTTGTGAAAGAGAGAGAGTGTGTGTGTGTGTGTGTGTGTGTGTGTGTGTGTGTGTGTGTGCGCGCGCGCACGCGCATGTGTCTGTGTGTGTGTGTGTGTGTGTGTGTGTGAGAGAGAGAGAGAGAGAGAGAGAGAGAGTGGGTGTGCACGCGTTAGTGAGGTGCGGCTGTCTTTGATGTGGGTTATCTGGCTCATTTTTGGCTATGATGTATGATATAAGTAAAGTAAACTAGCCAATAAGTTGTTTATCTGTAAATGTCAATATAAGTTCTTGTAGTGCCTGCATCTACATCTTTTTTATGTAGAGAAAGCATGGATGTCAGATGCAAAAATATACTGAACTGACCGCAGCTGTCTGCAATATATTTCATTTGTTGATGAATGCAGCTGAGTCTGTGTTCTGAGGCTTCTTGCCTTTATTTGCTTATTTTTGAGCTATAAACACGTCTGTAGCAGAATCGCATCAGTGTATTGTATAATGACATTAAGCTACTTTCCTTTCCTGTATTTCCTGAGATATTTTTTAAATACTTTTACTTAAGTAATTTTTTAAACAAATACTTTAGTACTTTTACTTAAGTAATATTTTGACTAAGCTACTTTTACTTGTATTGGAGTAATATTTGACAAGGAGTATCTGTACTTTTACTCAAGTAGTGAAGTTGTGTACTCTGTCCACCTCTGGTCACTGAATATGTTCTTGAGGTCTATGGTGGAACAACTCCTGACTAAGATCCTAATGTTGTTTTCATCTTCCGTTTGCCACCCATCTGTGCCGTGACATTTATTTGCTATATACTTTATATATACTCTGTTTGAGTGTAGTTATTCCATGTGGCAGGTGTTGCATCAGACTTTTCCTGGTGATCACTATGTCTCTGTATAGATCAGTAGAAAATAGAAATTTCCTTGGCAAACTATAACCCCTGGTGCTTATGACTATTGAAAATGAAAACAAAGAATGGCTGCTTTGTTCAGAGGTATTGACTCCCAGTCACAGGCCAACTCATAGTCAGTTGCTTCGAGTGGAAAACTACTCCATCCAGTGCAGATCATGTCTAGGACCAGGCCTCAGACATCAACTGGGCCTGCAGGTTGTTGCAGTGCCAGGAAACTGATTCTGAGGGACACAGAAACCTGATGAAGTCACTTCCTTCATGCTTATATGGCACCTGCCGCTACATCAGACTCTGGTTTGTTATTGTACAAATGACTGGAGCTCATTTTGCTGTCAGGAGTTTCTGCTTTTGTCTTACGCTGTCGGCTGTATCAACCTGACCAAACTGCTAGCTAATGCTAGATGCATCACTATAATATGATCATTATGTCCGTGAACCTCAAGTGATTTATAGTTCCTCTCAGAACAAAGCTACACAAACACACTCTCTAATGCAGGTGTTTATAGTCATTTAAAAGTCAGATTGGATCTGATTGTCTGAACCTTACTTTATAAAAGATTGCTGTAATATTCATATACTTAACGCAGTAAACTGACTTATTAATACCAATAGAAAGAAATGTCTACCTATAACTAATGTTAGCTAAAATTAGCCAAAATCTACTGGCCATACAAGACTGAGAAAAGCTGCAACAGCAAAACTTGAGTGTATCTCATTGAATAAGTGTCTGATTTTATTGTTTATGGATTCAACTTTTCATTCGTAAGAAGAAGAATGTGTCATCTCTTCTTTCAAACGTTTTATAGTTTATAGCTAGTCTATCATTGATGAAGCACAAGTTATAACTCAAAGTTGAGTATTTTATATTTTGAAGGAAGACTTAGGGAATCTGACATTCAGAATAAAAGTTAAATAGTTTTTAAGTGAAGTATCTGATATGCTGTGCTTAATGCAACATGATGCTAATCGCTAATTAGCCCTGTGCAGCCCCTGTGGTCACTAGTGGCATCTATGGAATTATTGTAAATGCTCAAATGAAGAAGAACATAGTGTATATCACAAGTAGAGAGGAGTCATAATGTCAGTAAACTGACTTAGCTAATGTTAACTAACATTAGCCAAATGCTACTGGCCATACCAGACTAAGTAAAGCTGCAACCGCCAAACTTTTAATTGTAAGTGTGTGATTGTAGTGCTTACTTTTCATTCGTAAGAAGAAGAATTAGTCATCTCTCTTCTAAAAGTTGTATGGTCTTTGGTTTTCTAAACCAAAATAAGTCACAACATGCAAGGAAGACTTAGGGAATCTGACATTCAGAATAAAAACATGGAAGTATGATTCTGTAAAAATAAATGTTCAAGTCAAGGAGGCCTTTATTAGATCTGATATGCTGCATTACTGTAACGTGATGCTAATTGCTGAATAGCAGCCCCTGTGTCCACTAGTGAAATTTATGGAATCATTGTAAATAGATAAAAGAGTAGTCATAACGTTTGTGAATCGACTCAGTGATGGCAGTACACAGAAATATCTGCCCATAGCTAATATTAGCTAACAATCAACCAGACTCGTAAGTCACAACAAGTTAGCTAGTCAAGTACAAGTTAAAAAGTACAAAAAGTACAAGTTATAACTCAAAGTAGGCCTACACCTCCTGTCCTGTAGTCTACTTTAACCACAATTTTGAATTATTTACAATCAAATAGGACTTCAATCAGGTGTTTATACATGACACCAAGTATTAATCCCTGCTTTTATTTTTGTAGATATAGCACATTACTGTAACATTACTCTTTGAGAGTAAATGAATGTTGGCGTGGTACTCACAGTACCTCTTCTTCACAGGGTAAACCGTACTACTTTGACCGTGTGTTCCAGTCCAATACAACTCAGGAACAATTCTACAATGCTGTGGCTCAGAAGATTGTCAGAGGTAAGATGTTCAGTATATAGATGCAGTCTCAGTGACACACTAGAACCGGGCCAATTCAAGCCTGAACCTAGGTGCAACAGGTGTGTTTTCTTTGTCTTGATGTATACAGATGTACTGGAGGGCTACAATGGGACAATATTTGCCTATGGACAGACATCCTCTGGCAAAACACACACTATGGAGGTAATGTAAAGACAAAATTACTAAAAATAATGAGTTGAAAAATCTGGCATTCCATTCTGTCTTGTTAATACTTACTCATATGATTGTCTACTAAGGGGAATCTCCATGACCCAGACATGATGGGAGTCATTCCCAGAATTGTTCAAGACATCTTCAACTACATTTATTCCATGGATCAGGACCTGGAGTTTCATATCAAAGTATGTTAACGCCTCAACCAGCTGCTCTCAAACTTCAGCATGTGCACATCAAACAGTCTCACTGGAAGCTTTTGCTTTGCAGGTTTCATATTTTGAAGTCTATTTGGACAAAATCAAAGACTTGTTGGATGGTATGCTTTGGTCTCTTATCGTCATCATTCAGACCCTGATGCGGACGAGGAGCTTTATTCAGACATGCTGTTTGTTTTCTTTTCTCCTCCACAGCCACAAAGACCAACCTTTCTGTGCACGAGGACAAAAACAGGGTGCCTTATGTCAAGGTGAGACTCAGGGTGTATTTTCAAGTGTTAGCAGTTTCTAACTAAGTTCAACAATCACACAGTCACATGTTTGTGACAGCTGGTTGTAATGCATTGGATATGAAAAACATGAGAGAATATAAACAAAACAATGGTGCCACTGTGATCTGCAGGATGAGATGATGAGTGTACTTTATATAACCTGTTCAACAGACTTACACAGCCATTGTGTTGAATGGAATGGGGTGTTTTCTCTGTCATATTGTTCTTACAATATATATGTTTCATACATAAGTTTTAATTGATTAGATAGCAGACTGAAAAGATATATTAAATATACTAAGAAAATGAAGTAATAACATCACTCTTTCTTCATAATTTTCCCTGTGAAAGCATCAGTCTGATACAGTATGTCAAGGTCTCCTCAGCTAATAATTGTCTCTCTGTGAAGCCAGCCTGCTGCGGGGCTCTTAGACACAACGTTTCCTTGTGATTGTATGTGTCCCCAGGGGTGTACAGAGCGTTTTGTGTGCAGTCCTAACGAGGTCATGGAAGCCATAGAGGACGGGAAAAACAGCCGAAGCGTGGCTGTCACAAGTGAGTTCATACAATGAGAACCTTCAGTGTGGCTGGGCCTCATGGGTTCAACCTCACCGAGTCTCCTGACTGCAGCAAGACTCCCATCAGCCAAGACACTGTGTCTGTGCTTCACACACAACCAAATAAGCGAGAAGAGTGGATTAAAAGTAGGCGCGCTATATGATGTCAAAAAGTATTTCTACCTTGCTTAAACTGTAGTAAATCTGAGATTAATCATAGTATTTGGTGTGTTGTCTGATTCTTGTTAATATTAAAGTTAAAAGTGTCAAGTGTGCATTAGCTTGCAGCTCTAGGCCCACGCAATAATTTATCCGAAGGTACAGTTCACCCAAAAATGAAAATTCAGTCATTATCTACTCCTAAACAACTGTAGCAGCTGGGGACTTGATGTACAAAACAAAACAAACATACAGCCTGCCAGCATAATCCAAGGCTCCAGAAACCCTGAGATCCCAAACTGATCTGAAAAGACTTTATTTACATCCTTTCTTAGCTGAATTCTTCACTGTAGCTGCTTAGCTAAAAGTGTTAGCGCGCACCCCGCCTGAAGAGGCTGCACAAGCTTGACTGTGCATCATGGGAGTGGAAACTATGTCTTTTCAAATCAGTTTGGGATCCCAGGGCTTTGGAGACTTGGATTACATCACACAAGCTGTAAGGAGCCATTTTATGTTTTGTTTTGTTTTTGTTTTTTTACAATTTAAATCAAGTCCCCAGCTACTTCAGTTGTTTCAGAGAATGCTGCAACGCTGTTTTGCTGTGAAGCCCCAGAAATGTTTTTTGGACTAGGAAACTTCACCTGACTTTCGTTGTTGGTGTATGTGTGTGTGTGTCTGTATGTCAGACATGAACGAGCACAGCTCCAGGAGTCACAGCATCTTCCTCATTAACATCAAGCAGGAAAACTCTCAGACTGGACACAAACTTACCGGCAAGCTCTACCTCGTCGATCTGGCTGGGAGTGAGAAAGTATGTTTCCACCTCACACTCCTCCTCCACATCTCTCTGTCTCCATCTCTTTGCCTCTGAAGCTTCCCACTTTCTGCTCTGCACAAGTTTTTCTAGTTTTTCAGCTCTGAGTTACAGTGGGGACTAGACTTTGCCATTAATTCTGTGATCTTTTAAACTCACATCTGTTGTTCCTGAAGGCACACTTTGCTTTCCTGTATTGACCGGATTCATGTGATGAAACTTTAATAACAATCTGTTGCTGCTTCCTCCAGCAGGGGGCACTACAGTAATCTGTCCAGCAGTGCGACATGTTAATAAACCAAGGATACCACTAATCTCCAGCAGATACATTAACATGCTTTGCAGAGTAATCCTGTCAGAGTTCTTCTGACGATACAGTCTGGTTCCACTGTCATTAACAGAACTCTCCTGTGTTGATGTGTTTCTAAGGTGGGTAAAACAGGCGCAGAGGGCACAGTGCTGGATGAAGCCAAGATGATCAACAAGTCCCTGTCTTCACTAGGAATCGTCATTTCAGCTCTGGCAGAGGGCTCGGTGAGACAGTCACAGTTCTGAAGGGATGGATTGGTCCTGTGCGTGTTTTTAATGACTGTGTTTAAGAGAGAGAGTATGATTCAAAGTCTCACAAAGGTGGAAGCTGAAGAGGATTAGAGCCACTGTGTGCATGTGTTTGAGTTCTGACTATGTTCTCACAATCCTCAGGATCTGAGTTCCAAGTCAGAATTCTTCTGTAATTCTGTCTTCTTTCTCAGATTTCTGTCCTTTTGTTGGGCTTCTTCAGTTTTTCCTCAGATTCTTTATCTTTTCTGGGAATTCTAAGATCGATGTCAGAATTCTGTCATTTTTTCTCATAACTCTGAGATAAAGAGTCAGAATAATTCCTTTTTGTTGTTTTTTTCACAGACTTCTGTCTTTTCTAAGAATTTCTCAGAATTATGACTTTAAACTCATAACAATGTGTAATCTAATTGTTAATTGGAATGATTGCATTATGCCTTACTTGAATGACACTGTATACCTAAATCTCCACATGGAAACACTCAGTGTTGTTAATAAATGATGGTGGATTTGAATCTGTGTCCTCTGTCAGAGCTATGTACCGTACAGAGACAGTAAGATGACCAGGATCCTGCAGGACTCCCTGGGAGGGAACTGTCGGACCACCATGGTCATCTGCTGCTCACCCTCCTCTTTCAATGATGCTGAGACCAGGACCACGCTGCAGTTTGGACAGAGGTACACACACACACACACACACACACACACTGAACTACAGATACAATCTGTTTACCACACAGCATGGAAATCATGAGAAAGTTTTATGTAAGACAACACAAGGCCAGATGTCACTGTGGTGCTAAAAACATGTCGATGGTCTGCCATACATAAACAACACTGACAAAGAGACTGATGTGAACCCATCTCATGGTGGCCAATCCACTTAATAAGTTCTGCATCCGTGCCGATAACAATCGAGCATCCTGTAAAAATACAACTGCTGTGTATACTGCTTATAAAGTGTTACATTTCTAATGCAGTGGTAACAGTTACAATTGGAGTTGAGGCTATGAGATAAGAACTATAGCAGTTCTTTGAAATTTTAAAGGTAAAAATAAACATTTTCATAACCGTAGCACAAAGGCCTGCCTGTGTGCCCAGTAATCGGCCTGGTCTGTTCACGTGGGAAGCCAGTGAGGGATCATATCTTTGTGAGTCCCAGGGAATGGTCACGCCACCTTCACAGATGAGGATGAGCTCACTGTGCTTTTTAAAGACTAGCCAGGCTTTCTGTCTTATTCTACTATGCTAACCTAACCATCTGCAGGCTGTAGCTTCATATTTAGCACACAGACATGAGAGTGGTATGGATTTGCATCTAACTCTCCCCATAAAGCAAAGATTCCCAAAATGTTGAATTATTCCTGTAATGCCCTCCTGGAAAAGCTCCTTGCTGGTGAGAAAACACATGGTTGTCTGCAGTATGAACGTATGGAACTTTTTACAAATCAGAGAGCATATACAAGGCGTAGAGCTGGGGTGCCTCAACCTGACATCCCCAGTGACCTGAAATAGCCTGTTAATAATAACAGAAGGAAAAAGCAACAGCTGGTCAGTCTGCCTTGCAGTCAAACCAGTCTAAAAGTGGTGGAGCTGATGATGTTCAATAAAGATTGCTGCATTATTCACACCTTGCTGTCTCACCAGGGCAAAGACCGTCAAGAACAACGTGTGTGTGAATGTGGAGCTGACCGCAGAGCAGTGGAAGAGCAAGTGGGAGAAAGAGAAGGAGAAGAACAAGACGCTGAAAAACACTGTCACCTGGCTGGAGACCGAGCTCAACCGGTGGAGGAGCGGTGAGGAATACACTGTCCAATTATACCTCACAATTCTATATGCTGCATATGCTACATTATGAATAAGTGTGGGGCAATTAAAGAAACATTATGTAATTATTTCCTTTGCCTTAAAATAACAACTTCAAAATTATTTTGATGGCACAGTGTCTTGTTTCTGCACTATATAACTTCAGTGAGCGTGTAGGGTCACAGCGTGTTACCACATATTGAGTTTTGTTTGTAATAAGCACCTAAATTACATCTGTTGAATTGTTACAGAACTGGGATTGCATTTAACACAGAAATTGTGGGGGGCGCCAAATCACACAAAATGCCATTTTCTACATAATGTTGCTTTAGAGGCAGGGCTAAAATGTGTAACCAATAATCAAGAATGGACTCTTACATGTTCATTCTTTCCAGGGGCAGTATGACTCATATCTGAGACTGTGGCTGATAAGTGGTAATGTGATGTGTCACTATTAGACGGAACAGAGAGTGTGTTGAACAAACATACCCACTCAAATCTGAACTGACACAGGAATTAGAATATTTTATATGGTAATGAATCCTAGTTAGAAATTATGATGTTCCAGACTTTTGCTTGATGTAATTTTCTATAACTGGACCTCTTTCACTTTGTTATTTATTTTCTCAGAATCCTGCCAGTGTTATCTTGTATCTATAACATTCTCTAACTACAAATTGCCTTCTGCTTATCTGGAAATGTATGGAAGAACCACATCTCTTTAATTGGTTACAAATTTTAGCCATTACTTGACAAGTCTTTTTGAGATTTCCTCTCTTTTCTGATTATAAAGCAGGTCTAGGTGCCATATAAATACCGTGAAAGTGTGAAAATGCTCAACCAACGGAAAATTGCCCGTGTTTTTCTAAACATTAAAGCATTTAAACATTTTCTAGTAGACACTTAAAATACAACTATGATCCCGAACATGAGCTCAACATGGGGCCTTTATCAATAACTGAGGATAATTTGGCCAACCTGTTCAGAGCAGATGTACAGTGTTTCTCAGCTCCTGTCCCTTATTTCCTTTCTAAGGAACTGACACAAACCTTTTAACTGAGACAACTGAGACGTGATTTTAATGGCAATACAGTGTATGAATGCTAATGTAAATGAAAGATGATCATTCCATTTGTCTATAATGGTTTGAATGAGATGAGGAAGAAAAAACTAAGCTCCACAGTATCCTTATCTTCGTTTGTTTGAGCTGAATCACACACTGGTGCTATTTTGGGCTTGAAAAGGACACGCCTAAAGAAATAATCCTTTGTTTCCATATTAGCGAAGCCATAAGGATGACTGGTGTTGTTCTCTGCAAAACATGTGCATGATCATGTCTTTCTCACGCTCATCTAAAGACACGAGAGCTACAGAGTTGTCACAGGTCTTGGTTTTAAAACAAAGATTTGATTGAGCGACTGTGACACATCACTGACACCAGCAGGGACTGGAACTGATGTCCCTCTCTGCTGCCCTCTGCAGGAGAGAATGTGCCAGCAGAGGAACAGTTTGATAAAGAAAAGGCCAAAGAAGAGGTCAAGGCCCTGGACACTGCGCTCAACAATGATAACACACCAGCACAACCGGCCCTGAGCAGCCTGCCCGGGGTCAAAATCACAGACGCAGAGAAAGCAAAGTACGAGGCAGAACTTGCCAAGCTCTACAAAGAGCTGGATGACAAGGTAAGAACAGAACCACTATACAATATTTGGTTTACTGACAGCAAAGTGACCATTTTTATCCATATTTGTCCACTGAATGAATGTATGAATGTGTGTAGGTCCTCATTTCTCAAGTGAGATATGGCAAGTTGCTATATGGTGGAACCGCCATGTTCAAACTGAAGTGGTACATTTATAGTTCATTAAACACTAGTTCATAGTTATTTCATTGTGAACTAACAATGAAATGCTTTATGAACCATTGAATAAACAATTGTAAGGGTTGATAAGCATCAGTTGCAATTTTATAAAAGCCATCCACATAATGTTTATAGATGAACTACACAGTATTTATTAACCATTTACAAAGTATCATAACAACAGTTGCAACTTCAAACAAATGATTAATAAATGGTTTATAAATAGTGAAATTAATATTAAGTTTGATTAACCTTTACCATTTGTTAATGATGATTGTAATTAAGTGTTACCTTTAAATGGTACGGTCATGTTAAAATTGAATACCATACAATATGTTTAAAATGTGATAGTTAAGCATTGTTAATACTGCTAACATTAACTCTGCTGGTATCTGTCATTGTCACACAGTATTCTGCCATCGTGTGATGCGTCCAAAGCTCACTCCTGCTAAACTGTAGTATTCCTGTTGGTCAGCAGGTGGCGTGATTGGCTTCTGTTCAGTAGTGCTTCTGATTGCTGTGGGAAAAATGACTTATGTATTACATTTCTCTCTTCCTCTCTCCTCTTCACCATCCTCCCTTTCATCCAGGACGATGAGATCAACCAGCAGTCTCAGTTGGTGGAGAAGATGGAGCAACAGATGTTGGACCAGGACGAGGTGATACAGCTCCCCCCTTCCTCTCCCCTGCCCTGCCCTCCCCTTCCCAACTCCCCCCACTGCTTCTCAGCCCTCCAGCCATTCCTGTTAGCACAAACCCAGTCTGACAGCTGATAGCAGACCATTAGTAGCCCTGCAGGAGAGGTCAGACTGTAATTCACCCTCAGCAGGCAGCACTGCAACCTTATAGTTTGCACACATTAGCATGTTTCAGCTGTGTAGTCATGTATTTTTAAAATCCTGTTATGAATATCAGACTTGACTCTCGTTTCACCCTCTTCATCATCACTCTCTAGCTCTTATCCTCCTCCCGCCAAGATCACGCCACCCTGCAAACAGAGCTAAACCGGCTGCTGGCAGAGAACGAAGCCTCCAAGGAGGAGGTGAAGGAGGTGCTGCAGGCACTGGAGGAACTGGCCGTCAACTACGACCAGAAGAGTCAGGAAGTTGAGGACAAAGCAAGAGAGTTTGAGGCTCTCAGTGAGGAGCTGAATGAGAAATCGGTAAATCAAATCAAATCAAATCAAATTTTATTTGTATAGCCCAAATTCACAAATCACAGTTTGCCTCAGAGGGCTTTACAATCTGTACAGAGACGACACCCTCTGTCCTTCGACCCTCGATTCGAGTGAGGAAAAACTTGCCCCAAAAAAGGCCCTTTTAACAGGGAAAAAATGTGGAAGAAACCTCAGGGAGAGCCACAGAGGAGGGATCCCTCTCCCAGGACGGACAGACGTGCAATAGATGTCGCATGTACAGAGCAGATCAACGAGATCACAATGTATTCAATTATAAGCGATGGTTGACAGGAGTGAAAGTACACAAAGATGTATTACAGCAATAATGATGAAATGCACATGGAAATGTGATTACTAGTGATAACAGTAGTAATGATCAATGGCAAGGATGGTATGTAGCAATGCAGTACGATAATAGTAGTGGAACGGTACTGTTCTCTGACTCCATTGACAGCGATGACACTGAGTATACATGATCACTTTGTAAGGCGTGTATTATTTATGTTATCATCTACCACCAGAGCTCCTTGGCCTCCATTGACTCTGAACTCCAGAAGCTGAAGGAGATGACCAACCACCAGAAGAAGAGGGTCACTGAGATGATGTCATCATTACTCAAAGACCTGGCTGAGATCGGAATCGCTGTGGGAAGCAACGACATAAAGGTTACCAGTCCCGGTGGTGACGTACTGTTTTTCGAGTTGAGAAACAAAATAGAAACAAAGAATAGATTGACAATTTGTCAGAGCAACAACAGCCTGTTAAACACAAAATTACACACTGATATTAGGGACATTATACTACTAAAGTAGCCGACACATTTGCTGCCATTGCATGCGTCCTTTGGGCCACATGCTTTGTAGTTGTGTGTCTTTGTTTTCATCATGTTCCTCTCATGTCAAAATTGCAATTAATTTATCATCACCAAGTATCAAAACAATTATTTCAATTGTCATTTATTTGTAGTGCATGTGTTTAGTTTAAAAGTTTACAAGTTCTACTAATTTGCTTATTTTGTCTGCCAACACTCCCGAGCCCTGATTCATATTCATTTAACTATCACAAGAAATAAAAGCAGCAAATCCTCAGAATTAAAAAAATACAGGTGATGTTTCGCATTTTTGCCAAAAATTAGAAAAAATAGTTGCTGATAAATTTTCTTTAGATTGACTAATGAGTTAAATGATTTAAGATCCACAATTAATCATTTCACTCATTTAATGAATAGTTGTTAAAGGATAAGTTCAGTCACAGATGCCTCTCCTCCGTGCCGATGGAAAGTCAGGTGAGGTTTTGTAGCCCACAAAACATTTCTGGAGCTTCACAGCAAAACAGTGTTGCAGTTCTCCCAACAACTGAAGTAGCTAAAGACTTTTTTTAAAAGCCCCGAGATACCAAATTGATATGAAAAGACATTTTATGTAAGCTAAATCTTTACTGTAGCTGCTAAACTAAAGGTGCCTAAAGTAGGTGCACAAGCTTGACTGTGCGACAAGAGTGTGAGTAATCTCTTTTCAAATCATTTGGGGATCTTGGGGCTTCTGGTGACTTGGATTATGCTTGATGAACTGTACTGATCCATTATATAGATTTTTTTATTTCAGTTGTTTTAAAACTAGTCCCTAGCTACTTCAGTTGTTTAAGAGAAAGCTGCAGCACAGTTTTGCTGTGAAGCTCCAGAAATGTTTTGTGGAGAACTTCACCAGCGTGGGGTGAGGAGATAATGATAATGGAGAACTTTTCCTTCAAGTCTACAAGATGTTAATAAATTGTGAAAATGCTTTTTGCAATTCCCTACAGCTCTCTGTGACATATTCAGTTTACTACTGTCATACCATACAAACACTGTTTCCAAATATATGAAACAGAGAAAAGCAACACATTTCTGTCAATCTACAATTGGATCAATGTTCTAGTGTGACGGAGGAATATGATCATGCAAGTATGGAGTGAGTGTCTCGTTATCAGTGAGCCTATCTGCTGTAGAGTGTTATTATGGGCACACTTCACACTGAAGTGAGTATGCTGACACTTGTTTGCAGTGCTGTGTTCAGAGGGAGTTTGACAGCAGTTTCATTTTGCACAGGCTTTAGTTTCTAGTGTATTAGCAGCTGAAGGGTTAAAATCCTGGCCGGTCTATTTTAAACTGTGTGCCTCACCAGCAGAGATATGTCAAGTATCTCTTGTGGAAATATACAATACCTCCACTTTGTAAATGCTAATAGCCTTACAACACTGAAGTTCCTAGAGGAAAGTTAACCATACCAGCTGGACTTACACTCTACTCATTAGAATGGTAATCCTCAGTGTCTCTTATTTTTTTGTGTGTTTCTTGTGATCTCTGTATCTCAGAGATGGCCTGTGATCATCTGTGTTGCCAGTAAAGCAAACAGTCCATCAGTTATGAATTTGTTCATCGACAGAAAATTGAAAACAATGTTGATAACAGATCATTTAGTTATTGTTCCAGTTTCATCAATGTGAGGATTTGATGCTTTGCTTTGTTTTATGTAATTGTCATTTTAAAATCTTTTGTCAACTGTTGGTTAAACAAAACCATTCATCCATGTCATCTAGGGCATTTTTATTATTTCCGTACCGTTTACAGAGCAATCAACTGATCAATTGAAGCATTACTTCACCCAAAAATGAAAATTCATTAAGTATCTCCTCCCTCCCTGCTGATGGAAAGTCAGTTTCATAGTCCACAAAACATTTCTGGAGCTTCACAGCAAAACAGAGTTGCAGCATTCTTCTAAACAACTGAAGCAGCTGGAGACTTGTTTTAAAATGGGAAAAAATTGGTAGAAATATGCAACAGACAACAGACAGACAACAGACTTTTTACAGATAAAAAGACAAAGACAAAACCTGAAGCACATCTTTCATGGCTGATTACTGTTTTTCTGACCTCTCAGCAACAAGAGAGCACTGGTCTCATTGATGAAGAGTTCACTGTGGCCCGTCTCTACATCAGTAAGATGAAGTCAGAGGTGAAGACGATGGTGAAGCGCAGCAAACAGCTGGAGAGCACCCAGTCTGAGAGCACCCAGAAGAGAGAGGAGATGGAGGTGGAGCTGACTGCTTGCCAGTTCCGCATCTCCCAGGTAACTGCTGCTTCTGCCAGCATGGATACTGTCACCATAGTGACGAATGTGGCCGTTAATTAAAACGGCATCGTGTGGTTATCAATCAAACAGCAGCTTACTAAGTTGATGGTTTTGTTTCATGTCTAACACTGTTTGTTCTGGGTTTAGAAAACAGCAGTGATGGAGTATGTGTGAGCACTAATCACAGGTGACAGTTTATAATTGTTCATGTCTTTTTCATTTTCCCGTTGGTGTCCAGCATGAAGCTAAGATCAAGTCCCTGACAGACTCCCTCCAGAATGTAGAGCAGAAGAAAAGACAGCTGGAGGAAAATTTGGACACTCTCAATGAGGAAGTAGTCAGGATCAAAGCCCAAGGTGAGCACAGTACAGAGTACTGCGCTGTCATGGAACAAATCCAGCATCAACCCTTTCATTGTCCTCTCTAGAGCACTTTCAAGTTGTGATATCTTGTTGAAAACTGAACTTTAATGAACTCATCCTAACTGAGCCATCACTAGCTGTTGATTTGTGGTTTCCAGAACCAGACCTGTTCACAGTTTTTATTTAGTTTCTTTTCCAAGGGCTTACAGAACAGAATGACATGAGAAATACTCCAGAAAAGACATCCTCTACCAATCTGAAAAAAAAAAATCCATTACAACGGCAATTTGCTCACATTACTTTCTTTTTTTTTTGTGTCACATTTGTGATTTTGTCTCCTTCCAGAGAGGGTCAACACCATGGAAAAGGACAGTGAGATCCAATCTGCTAATGAAGTAAAGGTACACTTCCATTGAGCTCTTACCTGTGTGCTCTCCAAATAGATGTTATGTCTCCACCTTGTTGCTTGTGTCTCTTCAGGATGCTGTGGAGAGGCAGATCCAGTCTCACAGAGAGATCCATCAGAAACAGATCAGCAGCCTGAGAGACGAGCTGGACAACAAGGAGAAACTGCTCACAGAGCTGCAGGAGTAAGACACAACATCAGCATGCACTTCTCTTTCTAAAGGTGACTAGTAGTTCAGTACTGATGCTGTTACTGACATCTGTGTAGTCTAAACCAGAAGATCATGCTGGAGCAGGAAAGGCTGAGGGTGGAGCACGAGAAGCTCAAGGCTGCTGACCAGGAGAAGAACCGCCAACTGCAAGAGCTCATGTAATGTTTCAACGTGTAAACCACTGCAGCCCTTTCCCGTTGTGCCATCTGCATAAAGTAACATCAATTTTATGTTCTGCAGGGTGCAGCAGGACAGACGGGATCAGGCCAGACAGGACCTGAAGGGACTGGAGGAGACTGTGGTCAGTTCATGTCCAAATTCAACCACATTACGAAATGAAAGATTTTAATTGATTTTCACATACAATGGAGGTGAAAGGAATTTCTTTGATTTCCATGGTTTAATTTTAAAAATGACAAAAGTGGCGTTTAAAAGATTCAACATCTTGACCCAGAGAGGGCATCCCGCCTACTTTAATAACCCAATACTGTCAATGCTGTGAGCAAGTACAAAAAATAATTGGTACACCCAAATCTTTTGGGATGCTCTTTTATAGATATTAATCAATTATTATGTATATAGCATAAATATATACAATATTCAACTTCAGGATTGAATCTGTGTCCCAAATCCATATTACTCACTAATCCTAAACATATTATTCAAGATATAATTGCAATCGCAATATGGCCAAGCACAATATTCAAATCGCAAGAACGAAGTTGCAATTTTTTGATAAAGGTAAAGGTAACTTTACAATGAAGTACTGTAGTGTTGCAAAAATGATCATTCCCTTTAATTGTGAATCATATCACAATCACAAGATCTGTCAGAATGATCGCAGTATCATTTTTTTACATTATCCTGCAACACTACGCAAAACTGTCTGAGTTTGTTATTGCACTGTTCATACGCATTAACTAACCTTTTATACTGTTCTTCATGTTAACTAAGGTATTCATTTATTTATAATTTAATTGTTTATAGCAATTCTTTTTGCATTAGTTAATACAGTTATAAGCATGAACTAATGATTAATTAGTTAACTAATATTTCTAATAATCTGTACTAATGGTCTTCGCGTTAACTAAGATATTAATTATATCTTACATTGTATAATCATTTATATGGATACTTTTAACAGTAGTTAATACAGCAGTGTAAATTAACTAACAGTTAATTAGCAGTTAACTAATTGTCAACAATATTAACTAATGGTTTTTATGTTAACTAAGGTATTTATAGATTATTTAATACATTAAAGAGACGTTTTAAACATTAGTTAATATAGTGATGCGCATTAACTAACACTTAATTAACAGTCAACTAAGAATGTTACTAATATTTTTTATGGTCTTTATTTTAACTAATATATACATATACATTATTTGATAGTTTATATAGATGCTTATAACATTAGTTAAGACAATAATTGGCATTAATTAACAGTTAGCTAATGTGTCTAATAATCTTTACTAATGGTCTGTACACTGTTGTCTCTCTAAGCTGGTTTCCTTGACTTCACACAGGCCCGAGAGCTGCAGACACTCCACAACCTCAGGAGGCTATTTGTCCAAGACCTGGCCACTAGAATGAAAAAGGTAAAAGTCCTGACAGTGTTGGACGTTCTCATTGCAATCATCATCCTGTGATCTGGTTCTGTGTGTGATTTAATCTCCAATTTTATGAAATATCACATGAGCTCCTCGTGTCCCGACACTTACCTGCAATGAAACAAATAGATCCATATTTCGCTCATGCACCGGCTGCACTCCATTTAATTTGCACTGTGATTAAATTTTAATGAATCCAGGGATCACAACAAAAAGTGTCTGCAATAAGTAGGCCATCTGATTCTTCAAAGGTAGCAGCTGTAAATTAGGGACCCAGGCCCTGAGCCTGGCGTGCATCTCAAGCCCTCAGGCTCAAGCTTGGTGAGATAAACAAAGGCAAGGCAGGCTTTCCTGGAAGACACGGAATATGCCATGGTGGTGCACCCATCCCAAATCTCCTACTTATCATCTCATTTAGACACACATGTGATGCTTTAGCTTCAGGGGCTTTGTCTACAGACACTAAGTCATAAGAAGTGAATGTAACAAATCAGTTGTACAAAGGTACATTTATAAATGAAGGCAGAGTGAAGAGAAGAAGAGGCTTGAGTGAAAACAGTGTATAAATAAAGCTGTGTGTTGTGATTGCGCAGAATGCTCAGAATGAGGACTCAGAAGGCAGTAATGCCCAGAAACAGAAGATTTGCTTCCTGGAGAACAACCTGGAGCAGCTCACCAAAGTTCACAAGCAGGTAAAACCATGTAGAAACATAGCTCAGTGCTTCCTGCCTAAATGAATAAAAAAAAAGTGACTTACACCTGATTTTGTGCTGAAAGGCTGCACGCTGTCTGTGTCCTCTCTCTGTGTTCCCTTGTGTAGCTGCTACGGGACAACACCGACCTTCGTGGTGAGATTCCTAAAATGGAGAAACGCCTGCGGGCGACTGTTGAGCGGGTCAAAGCCTTGGAGTCAGCTCTGAAGGAGGCAAAAGAGAACGCAGCTCGAGACCGAAACCGCTACGAGCAGGAGATGGAGCGCATTAAGGACGCTGCCAGGCCCAAAAACATGGGCAGGAGACCCTCGGCGCAGATAGGTAGGTGGACACAGACATACATATAACTGACTCTATTTCACGCACTGGACCAAAAATCATGATAATGTGTCGAAAAATAATGCGTTAATATGCAAACCAATATCCTGAAAACTGCAAAGTCCAAAAAGAAAGAAACTTAATTGTCTACAAGGTTTATTAACGAGTCAAATCCAAAGAGTATACAAGCATGAAACAGCACGTATTCAGAAACTGTGACTTAAAACAAGCCATCAGCACTTCCATAAGGTTGTGATGTCACGACTATACTTAACCACACCACCACACCACACAGCTGTTATTGCAAAAACACAGACAGAGCTGAGGCAGAAACAGGGCAGTGGCTCCTCAGGCCTGTGAGAGACAACCAATCAGAGCAGACTGGGCTTTCCAGGAGACTGGTACTGAAACAGAACATTCAGTCAAAGGGTGATTAGAGGTGCTGCAGCAGTAGACAGTATGAGAATATAAATAATGTGTGATTGAACGTTAAAGCATATAAACTTCTTATAGAAAACCCAAAATAAAAGTAGTAACCTGAAAATAAGCATAATGTGGGACCTGCTGAGGGTTAGGTAAATGTGTGTGTGTCTACAGATAAAACAAAGGAGATCTAATATGTAAAGAGAGTTTTCTGTTTAAATTCTTTATGATAAGCTGGGTTAACTAACTGCCCCCTGGTGCTTTTAGATTGGATCTGGGTGATATCAACCTCCCCATTAACTCTCAAAAAGAAGTCAATAAGCTTATTTCCCCAAATACCCAAACTATTCCTTTGAATTTTAACGAAGAAATGAGAACTGTATGTATAATATGAATGATGTGCTGTGTCAACCTGTTCTATGTATATGACCCATGTCATTTGTCTGCGTCCAACCCAGCCAAGCCCATCAGACCAGGCCAGCTGCCGGGAGCCTCTCCCAGCATCATCAGGTCCAACCTCATCCAGAACAACCTGCCTGCCAGCATCATAGGAGGAGGCAACAGCAGGTAAGCAAAGAATCCACACAGGTCAGACATCCAAACAGATAACACGCTAATACAAGAGGAGAGTCGGTTTCATTTCTTTTCTCTCTTCTGTTTCCTCCTACAGCTCCTGAGGCTGGGGCACAGTCACCCAGCAAGAAGCCAAAGCCCCAGGTCCAGAGATGTTTTAGTCTAAAATACTGAACTTTTACCTTAATCCAATGGGACCATTCTTACAATATCAAAGTGTGTATATATTGTATATAAGTATAGCCTGTACTGCACATTCCTTCAAGCCTAAAAAAAAATCTTAATATATTACTGTCTTGCCAAATAACAAACACATAATGCGGCATGTTGCTTTGTTAAAACCATTATGCACTATTAGCTTTTTCAGTCTAATAAATATAATAAACAACTCTGTTATGTGCAACAACCATATAAATACAAGCTAACATCACAAACATACCTCAGTCCAAAAAGGCTACCCAGTAGGTGTCTGCTTTGTGCTTACTAGGTTAACCGCTAAATGAATCTGTTGCTGCCGTTGCTGGTCACTTTGGCTCAGAGGCTGTGTGCTTTGTGCTACTGAGTTAGCTAGCTGCTAAACAACAGGCTCAGGGGCTGTGTGCTTTGTGCTACTGAGTTAGCTAGCTGCTGAACAACAGGCTCAGGGGCTGTGTGCTTTGTGCTACTGAGTTAGCTAGCTGCTGAACAACAGGCTCAAGTGTTGTGTACTATGTGTACTAGCACAGGGCATCCTGTCATAGCTGTCTAACTATTCCAACTTTGTTGGATGGGCTTATTAGATGCCTGCAACAGCCACTGATACTGGATTTTTTTCCTTTGATTTATGATTGCTGTCAGTATGTTAAATGATTTACTACAACAACAAAAAAACAACAAAAAAATGCCTCTGGAATAATTTACCAACCCCAGCTTAAACTCTTCATTTTTTTCAAAGAGCATTTGACACCAGCAGTACACTCTTGTCTTTGGCTCAGGGCAAAAAAGGCACTGGGAGTAGGTAGAAACAAATTGTGTTTATTCTCCATTTATTTCTCCAGGCAAGAGCTCACTCATGTTTACTTTGTCCACTAAGACATCCATTATGTTTCCCTGTTAATGTATCCAGGCTGAGCTGGAAATGCTTGAATTTACAGCAGAAAAGTTGATGATGAATAACTCTGTAACACTCTGAAGTCTGTTGGCTCTGTGGTAGGAGCCTTATTAGCACTCCTGACTTAAACTAGTGCAAGTACGTCCTGTTTTTAAGTATATAAAGTTAAAGCTTCTAATGGAAGATTTACTTCAACCCCTGAATGTGCCACTTGTTTTTGTCACTCGTGAGCTTTTTGTTAAAAAGAACCTCTTCAAATGCTTTCAAATGATGTATTACTGTTGACTTAATGTTAAAAAGTCTTTGAATCAAAGTGCTTGTACAGTTTGTCCAGGTTACGACAGCACTGTACATGTATGGTTCAAACACTGAGCACACTGAAAACTGCAGTCTGTTGCCACAGGAGGTTTTTGTAGATTTGGATCTCAAGTCAAGTTTCTATTCTAGAGATATTAAATTTAAATTGGAAACCTAATCGTAGTTTATTTATTTACCTACAATAAGAGGATTTGAGTCACACAGCCTTTTTTAATGTGTTTGAAGTATTGTCCGAATATAGGCTGGATCCTAAACACAAGTTTGAGACTGTTAACTTGTATAAATGGGTCACAGGTTTTTGAAAGTAAATAGAAAGCTGGGAAACCACAAATTAAACACTACTATTTTAAATGAAAATGAATGACTTCCCTATGATATCCTGACCAACGCGTAAGGAGTAAATAATGAGCTCTGTATGGTGTTTCACTTTCATTATTTTCATATCAACATGCACATCAGTCGTTAGATTTCAGCGAACAATGCTGGAAGTAACAGGAATCACCATGTCTGTCACTTCCCTGCCTACACCAACAGGGTGTGCTTTTACACAAATATGCAAACAAACAATGAGCAATGATGTGATTAAATGACTGTGTAGACCAAATTCATACATTATTCTGAAATAATGTAAACTGTAAGCCTGGCTGCCTCAGGCTAATTTCAGTCTTCCATAGTCTGAGTGTTCTCCATGAAGACTTGCTGTGTTCCTGGATCATCCAGGCACTAAATCATTCATGATCCTCCTCACATGGTGAGACTCCCTGCTGTGATTGCCAGATAGAGCTCGGCTGAGGATAGGAGAGAGGGGACATTTTCATCTTCACATGTTTATCCTACAAATTTAGATTATGGCTTTAATTGAAATTCTATTTTGAAATAGTTATTCTTAGGCTATAACTGCAATGATTTTCAGGGACTTGAATAAAAGTGACATAGAAACAGTTTTAACAGAGGATCCCCTGGAACTCCATCAAAGACCCCCGGCTGTCCACACACCCCGGGTTGGGGGGCACCGGACAGCGAGGCGTTTAAAGGCCGGCCGCGGGGTTCTGGACGCCGTCTATCAGCGGTGACAGACGGGTGGGGTGGGGAGCGACAGACCAGCGTCTGCTGGGTTAAAGACCACAAGCACGTCAAGCTGAACGGAAGCACACTGACTAAACACGGATCTCTGTCGAATTTGACTTCAAAATAAAATAAACTATTCCCAAAATAAGTCAACTTGTGGGTACATGGGAAATTGGATTTAACAGTGGTCACATTTACATTTAACAATGTATAGCCCCATTTACAATACTGCATGACATTCAGTAGTCTTTTTATGAAAGATTTACATATTAAAGTTTCAAATTCATTCTAATAACCTCTTTAACACCTTTAAATGGCACCCGTGTTTAGAGAAAATACAGTATATGTGTGTGTATGTATGCCTATGTATTTGGGGCTATAGCAATTCTTGTACATTTTTACTTGGTTGTGAACTTGTGATTGTTTGGATATAAGACGCTTTATAAGACACTTTTTTTAAAGACTTTTTCATGCTTTCTTTGAATTTACGAAGTATAATCATTGGTATCAACAGCCTCCACCACACATATTAATAAAGGTGTCATGTTTCCCCCCAAATCAAATCAAAGTGTGAAACAGTGTCATCCAAAACAGAGAAATTAAAGAGACCCTAGAAACAAAACATAAGCCACGTTCTTCGGCTAAAGCTTTACTTTGAAGGTTGTGACCGGATATGGCTCGTTGAGCCGCACACGGTTTGACAGAGTGTGGAGAGGCGGGGGATTGCGAACAGACCGACTGAGTGGAGGTCTGCTGCGGACTCAGTCGGAGCTGCTGACACCAAAATAGGTGGGAAAAGTTCCTGCTAACTATCTCCACGGTCGACGCACCACACGGAGACACCTCTGGAGTTATTCGAGGTTAGTATGTGTCCGTTTCGCGTGGCGCTGCTCGTCGCCTGGTCAGCGAGAGGCTATTGGCTTCTGTCGGAGTTACTTTGTTGCTATGCACGCTGTTGCAGATCGGAGGGTTTGTGTCAGTGAACCTGCAGTGCTTTTGTCCACACACGAAGCTTCTGGAAATTGTCACTCAAACGTCTCCCGTCGGTAATGAATCGAAATGCGACCAGTTCAGGACATTTGGGATATTTTAACAGGCGGGTAATTAAACATTCCACGTGATAGCATCAGCCGGTGTGACACACACCTACACATAGGTTCATCTTATTTTGTCGCGGTGTGTTTGGGCTGTTTGTCCCCGTTCAGGGGGGCTTTCTCCGGCAGGCACGTCCCTGCCCTTCTCTCGCTCCTGGGAATCCTTGGTGATGTCGAGTCCGGGTCCTTTGTTATGAATGCACATGGATTAAACTCCTTTGTGTTGTATTTCTGCAGTCTGTGTGGGGCTGGAAGGGGCCCTGCCCCCCACCTATGGCCCCCCTCACCACCGCCACCCTCCCAGGCATGCTCTGGCCGCTCAGCCCCAACAATTTCTACACCCACGGTGCTTGTTTGCAGGGCTTTTACACTGCCTAACAACAAAAGAACACTGTTTTCATATCGTGCATAAACAAATATGCAGGGAAGAAGCCGCATAGATGGAGTAAAATGCAGCAGCCAGCAGCAGCAGCACATGTTGGAGTGGATGATGCTCGGCCACATCTGTTTTGAATGAAGCACAGGGACAAAGGCAGTCCGAGTCTCAGGGTGTTTTGCTGCTACAGTGGCTGGTCTGCAGATGTAAGCAGACAAAAGCACAGGTCGTGATCTCTGAGCCAATGCAGTACCTTGATTATCTGCCAGCCATTAACCTTAACTGACAGCTAGCTTTGAGTGCTGTTATAATTCTTTGCCATAATGCAGGTTATACAGGTGCTTTTCTAACTGGATGACACTGATTTCTAGCATTGCAGTTCAGACATACCCATGTGGGCAAGGGGCACAAACATTTTTTAAATAACCTTTCCTATGGGAATAGTCATGAGTGGGATTTTCCCTGAATGAACCACATCTATTTTATTGATGTTTTCTATAGAGTGACATATGACTGCAGATAAAATGCAGTCATATTTTTGCAGTAACGTTCAGGGACTAACTTTTTACACTGGTAACACTGTTGTGCCTAACTTTTCTGTTTAGGTTTACCAGCACATAGTTTAGGTGCACCCAATTATACATCTTAATTTGACATCTGAAGACTTTATATAAATGATTGTAAACAGGAAAACATGTACAGATATTTTTTTTCTTATTAAAATCACAGCACATGCAACAAGAAATTGCAGTAACCTCAATTGCTTAAAAGCGCTATTGTTTATAGTGCTTGAGAAACGCAAATAAATAAACCTAAAATATTATATGGCTATTATAAAAAACAAAACATTCATTGACATAAAGGTTTAAACTTAGTGATAAGGCTATATACATATATACATATAATACATTTCAGGTGCACCAGTGCAATCAATGAAAATGTTTAGTAACACCTGACCAACTTCTGGGCACACGTGTGACCAAAGTAGTCGTACCCTGCAGCCCTGAAGACAAGCAACACAATCAACATAAAGTTGTGAAAAATCTGATGGTCATCTAATAGTTGAGGGCTGAATAATGTCTGGCTGCTGTATAATAGCATGAACAAGTGAGGACATACAGTCAAACCTGATGAAAAACAAATTCATAAGACATATTGTTAACGACAGCTTAGTCCTCACTTGAATAATTCCCAAAACGAAAAAATGACAATGACAGATGGACAGTAGTGTTTAAGTCACTGCTGTAATGAGCTGTGCCAACATGAGCAGCATCCTTTGGGTCTTCACGGAAGCAACAAGTTGGCCAACACACTCCTCTGAGACTTCACTTTACTCTGACACCATGCGGGGACGGTGATTCATTTGCAGTGAAATTTACTCTCTCGGGCCCTCTGCCAGAGCTCTGAGACGCCGCAGCAGTTGAGCGAGGGGGAGAGTGGAGTTGTAAATTTCTGCTGTATTGTGTCTGAGTCAGTGTAACAGTAAGTTTTTGTCGTGGTGACTCAGTTGTGGGCTTCTGCAGAGGTGAGTGATGTCATGCGTGATCTCCTGCCAGCTCCTGTCTGGTTTTTATGGTTTCTCTTTTGATTGGCTGCAGAAAGACAGTTAGAGTTACTTAATATTTTGTCATTTAATCAGCTATTTGATGCTGCCTGGTTGTACTGTTGTATGTTTTGGCGCCTTAATCTTTTGGCTAAGTGTCTCCCACTTCAGATGCTAATGGTATGAAGAGGACAGTTGCTGGTAATCCAACAGACAAAGTTATCTTTGGATAAAAACTAACAGCGTGACCTTCTCGTACTCTGGCACCGTCATGTCACTTTCAGGTTTTATCTGTTATCATACAATGCAGTACACATGGTTAAACAGTCCCTTCAAGATTTTTCTGGCTTTTCCAAGGGAGTTTTTTGGTGTTTTTTTTGCAATGAAATTGCAGGAGCATGTGGAAATTATAAAAAGAGCTCTTACATTTTTTCTCCATCTATGTGAGACTTTTTTATTTCTGAACTATCCTTTCAGTTTGCCACACAAACAAGGCAATCACAGTGCTACTACTTTGTGATAATACTACACAAACATCACCACTAAACATTCATATTATTTATTCAACCTCACCTTGATTCTTAAAGCACTTGAGATAATCTGGATGCAACAGCCTCTGTCAATGTATGTGTATTGTCTGCAGTCTTCATGTTTCAGCCAGTGTAAGTCAAACGATGCATTTCATGTGTTTTCCACTATGAATAGACTGATTATTGGCCTGGCCGATTATTGAGGTTGATGTTTTGTATTCTGATTGGCTTTAGTGGTGTTCTCTGTATCCCATTGTCAATTAAATAAATGGATTTAAACTGTGTTACTTTGGTTCTGATGCATTATCCTCTCTCTTTCTGTCTCTAGTAACCCCCAATGGTATCACTCAGTGTCCTGTCTACTAAACTATGTAATTGGTTACCCATCACAAGTAATAGCCAATCAACATCAAATAATCTGAATCTGCAAAGTAACTAGCAACTAAAGTTTTCAGATAAATGTAGCCAAATGGAAGTATAAAGTAGCTGAAAATGAAATGGAAATACTCACGTAAAGTACCTCAACATAGTACTTAAGTACAGTACTTGCGTTGATGGCACTTAGTTAAATTCCATCACTGGTAATTCTCAATTTTGACACCATGATTTTCATTTTTACTGCAAATGTATAACTGTTCCAAATATTGGTTATTGGTCTCCTTCAAAAACAATATCGGTCAATTCCTTTTTCCACCACAACATGCTCCAAAACAGTTTGCCCTGCTTTTGTGCAGAACATCAGATATTTGTCTTGCGTGGTCATTAGCCCTAATAAAGCAAGATGTTTGTGTTTCATGTCTTTATCTTCACAACTGGAAATAAGGATGTTATTTTGGTGACGTATATGCATGGCTCAATGTTTTGCAAATGTAACGACTATAATTGGTGAAAATTTATGGAAAACAACGATGATTGGTCAAATTTGCATAAAAGTTGTGGTTAGGGCTGCACGATGTTGGGAAAAAATTCCATTGTGATATTTGGTTTTCTGCTATATAAAATGTGATATGGCAAAAATACAAGAATTTTCACCAGATAACTTGAATGGGTCAATGGAAGCTATATTCCAGGCCAGGTCGTTTAGAATTCACTGGAATTGATTGAATTTGCTTTCCAAATCTCTCAGCAGAAACACAGTTCAGGAGCACTTTGAACTCACTGTAAGGAGGTTAGGACATTGGCTGTCAGTGAGCATTGTTGATAGTGCTGTTATCATGTGCGTGACTTGAAGCTCTGTCAGACTCCTGACTCCATCCCCGGCACCTCTGGGGATGGTGTGAACTGTAGATTGTGTCTGTGTGGGGTTACATGAGGATTTGTGACACTCATTGCAATGCTCACACCAATTAAAACAGACAGTGACTGTTCCTTGAGAAGCAGTCATTCATTAAGGCTTGGGCATGTGCGTTGACATCATGGATGCCGCTGGTACTGGGACAGGCCCGGACTGGGCTGCTGTCAGGCACACGCACTAAGAGCCACAGCCTGATGATGGCGTGACATTGTGTGTGTGTGCGTGTGGTTTTGTGTGCGTGTGGTTGTGTGTGTGTGTGTGTGTGTGTGTGTTTTACATAGTTGAAACCGATAAAAGAGAAACAATTTAAGCCTGTTATGAATATGTTGCTCATCTCTCATGGGCTTGCACTCTGGCCCAGACGGCTCTCAGCATAAATCTATTCTGGGTGTGTAGCTGTCAGTCTGAGCTTCAGAATGTGTGTTCATATTCCTTTACATAAGCACAGCCCTCTTATAGATTCAGCAGCGTGTTCTCACGCCTCACTAAAAGCACCTGCTTTTGCCGCCTGTACTTCCAGGATGTCGGTCCACAGCGGATACTATTTCAGGGAGGAAGAATTTGATATGCGGGGAGCTCGGCGGCAGAGGGAGCGCCCAGGTATTTATTTAGGTTTACAGACGAAGGGAGACTCTCTGACAGACGGATCAATGACAGGCCTCGTCCCAAAACAAACCCTACAGGAGTGGTGAGGGCCCAGCTGTCCTCTTACTCACATGCTGTGTATGATAAATCGAGTAGCTCGCCCACAGCTCTTTAAAGGTTTCTGACTTGTGTCCTGTAACTGCATTAATGTGTAATGATGCCAAACTGCAGAATCTTTAAAAAGACACGCACTTTATTTTTGGATGCAGTCTCTGAGGGAATGTGAGCTCCAGGGAGTCATTGTAGTCACTGAATCGCATGCAGGATCAGCGTGTGGGGTCATGTTGTCATCACCTTCAGCTCCACAGAGGGTGATCAGGTTACCAGGCTGGATATCCTTAGCAGTGATATCACTTACCAGAGCAATCAGTGTTGACTGTCTGTTGTGGTTTTTGATGATCAGAGGGAGGAGTTTTCATGTGGTGTTCTTTACTTGACTGACCAATAAAGTACGTCTGTCTGGAAGTAGCTCATGTCATACTGTGAGTGTGTTAAAGTGGTAGTACTTTGTGGTTTGTGGTAATCAGGTGAGTAATAGTGTTGGGGTTGACAGGGTTGGTGGTTTGTACAAGAAATGCGAGAATGTTTACGTGGTTTGGTGATTGTCTATTGCCTTCTAAAGGGCTTGTGCCTCAAAAATTTGCTTGTGACATTTAACTGAAAGAAAAAAAAAAACCCTCCCTGTGTTTCTTATCTCCTGCAGCGCAGCAGTTTCTCCGGTCAGAGATGAGGAGCCCTCTAGGCCTGGGTCGCTGAGCAGCTGAGGTCAGAGTTCAAGTGTGTGTTCCGGCAGTCATGGCTGACAGAGAGGGGCTGCCCATCGCCCCGGGCCACGTCTACATCGAGGTGGAGTACGACTATGAGTACAAGGCCAAAGACAAGATGGTGACGATCCGCCAGGGAGAGTGGTACATGTTGGTGAAGAAGACCAATGAGGACTGGTGGCAGGTGAAGAAGGAGGAGGGCACAAAGGCCTTTTACGTGCCAGCGCAGTATGTAAAGGAGGTGCGTCGGGCGCTCATGCCTCCCCAGAAGCCCGCAGTGAGGGCCAAGCCCACCGTTCTGGATATCTGCCGTGCATCCAATGAAAACCTCAACAGATCCCACCCGGAGATGTCCAGCTTTGGGCGTCCGTCGCCTTCCTCCACCCCGTCGCCATCCTCTGATCGTGTCACACCACCAGCTCTGCCCAAGGATGCTAATCAGAATTTGGGAAGTCCCCATCACTGCAAGGTGGTAGCCGAACTGGTACTTCTTCACAACAACAACAACCACCACCACACCAACAATTCCACGTTGCCAAGGACACGGGCAGATTCACCTCCACTCAAAGTGGGGAACAGCCTCAACAAAAGTCTAGATAGTGACAAGACCTCCCCACCAAGTGACATGCCAGCAGAGGGGCTGAACAAGCTCCTCAATGACTCCGAGTCTGGGGACGAGCTGAGCAGCAGCTCAACAGAACACATGCAGGTAAGTTGCTTCTTTAATCTTTCTGCTTTTGTCCTTTCTTGGGTTGTTTTTAAGTGAATAAGCAATGCAAACTCAATTCCGGAGTTTGTAAGGGCACTGCACACAATGCAAAGAGGCTCTTTCTTCTGTCTTTGCTGCCTTCTAAACAGGAAATTTTGAGGACTGACTCTCAAAGGCACCACTGGTTTTGTCCTTCACTGTAACCTCGGTTGTGCCTTCTGTTCCCTTTCTTCTATTCTCCCTGGTTTATTTCCCACCCTGTGCTGATTTTGTTCTCTGGGGATGGCTGCAGATAACCGCCCTTGCTCCCATCAGATTCTGCGATATTGATATAACAGATTGCATGTTCTTCACTGGCTGTCTCTTGCAGAGCTGCATTTATTCATCAGATCTAAAACACTTGACCTCAAAAAATGTTGTGCCTCATTTGCCAGATTTGACGAAAATGGCAGCAGTTGCTGGTGCTTATTAAATTCCTCTACTGTTGGCCTTGAAGCGTAAGTTGCCTGGCTTGTGCAGATGTGCATTTTTTGGGGAGGGGGCTGTTTCAGTCGAGTCATTAAATACTAAATGGTCTGTTCACAGCTCCACTGTTAATGAAGGGTTCTGTAATTGAGAGTCTTCAGGTACATTTGATACAAAGAAAAGCCACACACAACTGCTTGGTGGTGTAGTTTTGTAGCACTGCTGTCGCTTATGCTTTTAAACTTGTTTGTGCAACAGAAATGTGTGTAAAGGTATTATCACGCCCAAAACTAATGCCTGTGAGGCAGATAATCTCTGCAAGGGGTTTGGTATCGGCGTAAAGTAAGCCCTGTGTATGGATCCAAACTTCCTGGTGCCCCAGACAAATAAATTAAATAAATTCTTTCCCTCCCCCCATCCCTGCAGTCCCACAATTGATAACTCAGGCCTCCTCCCACCTCCATGATATTTGTCTCATCCTTCTGAGCCAGGAGAATGGGTGGAAGACTGCAGGAACTGGGGCTTATCCTCCCCCGTCTGCAGCTAAGGTAGATCAAAGCAGAAAAAGAAGGAGCCATTTTGGGGTGGCTGTATCTAGGCAGGGTCAGCTTGTTTGAAGGCTCCAAGTGCTGCTTGTGTTCTTTGTTCCACAGGCTGCAGCAGCCTCCTCCACCATGAGTGAACAAAGAGAGACAGGCTTGAATAGAAACTAGGTCATATCTGCGGAGGATCAGTCTGTTGCCCCCAGTCGCCCCGCCGTGGGGACCACTGTGTGAGTGAAAGCGTGTGTGGGTGTGACTGCCATGTGTGATGGGCCATGTCAAGGAAAGGCAAGTGAGAATGGAAGCACAGCAAACACTTTACAACTTCAGAGCCCCACACGGAGGACAGCTAAATGATTTGTGGGTCAGAATTGACATACCTCAAAAGCCCCTATCAGGGCGAGAAAAGGGTTGTTTTCCGTGCTGCTGCCTGCCTACACCAACCTTTTTGAATTAATTTCACGCTTGTCAAATCACACGGGCGAAAATAAACACACATTTCACTCTCAGGCATTTACATTTGCATGGGCAGCTCTTTGGAGTGTTTTTTGTCAGCCAACAGTAGTGCTGAAGGGGCGGATAAGAAACAGACAGCAGACAGGATTCAGCGCAGTCTGTGGTGGCCGGGGCAGGTGGAACCCACTCCCTCACTCTTTGTGCCTTTTGTGGTGTTGTGTTAGTTTGTCCTGTTCGGCCTGTTGCCAGGCAAGTGAATGACCCTGCGAAAAGCGCAATTCTTTTAACTCCCCTACTTCCACTGCTTCCTGTCATTCCTCGGCTGCAAACAAACTCGGCCTGCAAGAGAGAGAGAGGGAGAGAGAGAGGATTGTTTTGTGACTGTCTTGTACAAATTGATTTCAGAGTTAGTAGTGCTCACCAGAGCCTGAATGATGGCAGATTTTTGAAGTTGATACCAATATTTGAGTGAAGAGTGTCTTTGGAACACAGCTGTATCGACAAATCGATAAGGATCCCCTAAAATTAGTTGCCATTTGAACAAGATATAAAGTGCTCTGAGTAGGCAGTTTGCAATTGAAAAATAAACTTGTGAACATCTGTCACATTACACTGAAACAATTTTAGCTGTAAGTGGAAACCTGGAGGGAAAGGTGGAGAAACAGTGATGGAAAAGGAAGACAGAGCAAAACAACACGGTTGCATGATGCACAGGTCTTTTCAGCTCGCCACTACAATACTCTCAACTCTTGACAAGAGTTGAATGTGAAGTTGACTGAAGTCATTCTCAGCCAGTATAAAACCCCAGCTGCACTTCCCGTAATTGAGCCCAGTTTGATCAACACAGTGCAGGAACTATGGAGGAGTGGAGTGGTGTGGGTTAGGATGCACTCTTTTTGTTTCTTCAGCTGTGGGCTAATCTAACGTTTCCATGTGACAGATGATGATCACGTTGAATGTAGGGCTGGGCAACATATCAGCGTTTTATTGTCAGTCATGATGTGAGACTATGTATGATCTTAGGTTTTTGATGTTGTTGTATCGTGACATAAATGTTGTTACCAGACTGATCTACTTGTTCTGATACCCGTACCCATTCGGTGATTATATTCACAATTCTGATGATTTCTAGTTTAAAAAATGGTACCAATAGTCATCCCTACCAATATTGTCACAGTATGGATATCAATGTATTTGGCAAAAATATCATTATATTTGATTTTGTTATCGAGCAATTTGAAGCGCTTTTGAAGAGATTTCAAAATGATTGAGATGTAGCATGTATCACAATTCATCCCAAAAATATCAGGGCATTATTTTAAGGCCATATTGCCCAGCCCTAGTATGTTAAGACACATTTTACATAATAGAGATGATGTTTTGATTAATTGTTCAGCCCTTCTTTCCTAACTTTCCTTATTTTGCTTTTACTTTGCTAAGATTGTAGTCTCAACGCCCAGGTCGAAATAACCTTGATGATGTCATCAGACAATAGAAAGAGGTGGTTCTGCAGGGAGCATCATTTTCATCAGAGTACCTCACCTTATACATCACACAGTTACATTATACAACTGTTTTTAAGAGGAGAACAGGGCTCCTTGAGACAAGTAAACCAAACTTGGTATGTAAAAATTGGCCTTTAGATAAAATAAAGATGCTGTCTTGTTGCTCTTTTGCTTACTCTCCATTTTTCTGTTATTCAACCACCAAAAATGTCACCTTCAGTCTCCCCTCCACAAACAAACTGTAGGTTCTTCTCCCTTACATGCCCACCCTGTAAAGGAGAGAGGGAGCTGTTGGATGAATGGATCTGTAAGATGGATTTGTCGCTGACATGCTTCCCCTCGAGTGCCAGCTGGCCACCCCTAATTGATTAGATTTGATCTCGGGGTGACGATTAACGCCTCTATGTCCCTCCATGCTTTCCATATGTAATTTGCTTATCTCTGGTGCTGTGGCAGCAGCAGACCGCGATAGTCCACTCCCCACCTCCTCACCACCACGAGGGGCTGGTGGGGTGTGTGGTGACACAGCCAGCCTCCTCCTGAATCCTATTTAGTTACCAAGTGCTCCCCTCTCCTCTAATAGCACAGCTCCTATGCTCTTAAGGGATTGGCAAAATAAACCTCTTTTCCTCACTTCTCAGGAACCTGGCAGTGGGATGGAGTGTTTGTTTTCTTTAAAGAATGTGGCAGACCGTAGGATTTAAACGCCTGTTTTTCACATAAGCATATTGGGTTTCTTTACAGCATTTCAGTTTTTAAGACACTGCCATTTTGCCTATTTTAAAATTCAGCAGAAAAACATGACCACACAGAGTCTCGTAAGTTATTTTGAGTTGGATTATTTTGGACTTCTTTAACTCATGTCTTCTTGAGAGTGGGACTGGTCCTTTTTGATGGGAAACTCCTTTTATTTCCAAAGCTCAGTGAGCGAATAATGGCTGCTCAGTGGGATTGTGTGAGAGGCCAGATTGTTGTTTTCCTTCTCTGAGATGTGTCACTGAGGGGAGGATGCGGTGGCCCTGGATGTGTTTGTGTCTGTGGCTTTGCACTGTGGAGCCAGCGGGCTGCCCTGCGCTCACTCACTGTCTGATTAGAAAGACCTTGAGAGGCCCCCACGCCCCCGTTTTTATACCGTTCCACACAATCACACTCCGAACAAGATACCAACCACTGATAGGCCCACTATGTCGTTCATAGTTGGAACACATTTAGCTGTTAAGCACTCCTTGTAGTCTGTACCATGCAGCGCTTCATGTTTTATAATAAAATCAGTCATTCCCTGAGGTTACAAGCTGGATCAGTCACTCGTCTAGTATGACAGGTCTTGTTTCACAGAAATCTCCTTGAGAATCCACTTTAAGGATGACTATAGTCAGTGACATAACAGGCAGGTAATTGTATCCGGACAGATTCTCGGAGGGTTTAAAAACTAAAGGAAACAGCTGAGTTGAGGCCAGAGTCTGTCTGCCTTCAGCCTGCTGTGTGGTCTCCTTGCTAGCTGCCGATGCCTGAAAGAGTAGGACGAGGGAGGGCGAGGTTTGTGAGTGTAGCGAGACGGGGACAAAGTACACTGAAAGGGTCCTCATGGGATGGCAGAGACCTGGGGACAGGAGGCCAGACAGATATGCTTTCATGTTTGGGTGAATCTGGAGATAAGTTGAAGCCTGTGAGACGTAAACCTCTGAAAGGCTGCTGCAGTGAGATGAATGACTTGACAACATTACAAGGCCACCATTAAAGATGGAGGAGAGTATTCAAACTTGATGTCATGAATGTCTTGAGCATCCATTGGGATGTTCTTAAATGTAGGTGGATGGTTCATCGTGCACTGTTGTGTATTTCAACATGCACACATGTGTTCTGTGCTTGGTTCTACTAACTTCTATGTTTGCTGACTTGTGCAACAGAGCAAAGGGCTCACAATGTGTGTCAGGGGCTTAGCGGTGCTTTGAAATAGACTGCTATGTGTGGGTGAGCAGGACACCTAAGTGCACTTTAAAAATGTTTTCACTCCAAGAAAGGTTTGATCAGTACTGCTGCTGTTTTGGTGCACTGAATTGGATCATTATTGTCCAGTGACGTTAGTTTTCTCCCACGTGAAGCAGAATGTGTGTATTGTTCATATAAAAGACAGTGTGGTGGCTGATTAGAGGTTCTGTCTCTCACACTTGAGGGTCCTGGGAAGCTCTTCAGTTTACTGTACAGAAAAGATCTATACCTCCCAACGCCACATAACCTGCTAATTACACGTTGTGCTAAGTGGATTCTTTGCCTGCGGTGTCTAAAATTTGCTGCAGAGTACTCTTTACAGCCAATTTGCAAATAAGCTGAAATCTTTTGATGTAAGTACAAGAAAGTGCATGCTCTCAATGCATAATGATCTCCTATATACCACCAAATGTAAGTGCAAGCAGTGCTGTGTAACCATCTCCTGCCTGTTGTGCCCTATAATCTGGAGCTCTGCCGAGAGTCTTACTCCTGGACGGGCTGAAAAGGAGGCCCCTGCTTGTTTTCCAGTGCATACTTGACATTCCTGTCTCAGTGCCTACACGCACACACTCACATACAGTGAGGCAACAGGCAAGCTAAGTCAATGAAGGTCTTCTTTTCCCTCAAAAGTGAAGCACTGGACCTTTTTCGTAATCTAATATTAAACTTGAGAAAATAGTGCATCCGCTGTGTTCATGTGAGAGTCTGCAGCTCTCTGTGTGTCTGTCTGCTTATCCGCCTGCCTGCATTTTTCTATTTCTCTTCTCTTTCCTCTGTCTGGACATTCTAGTTTCTCTTCTACTTTTCTCACTCACTCTGTCTCTGTTGCTTCCTCTTCTACTTTTAGCCTCGTATTCCCCTCTGTTCACCCGTCTCTGCCGTCATTCTTACCACTGAGCATTGTTGTCAGATGTGGTCTCAGTGAAGGGTAGGACAACAGTGAGGAAACCCAGAGCTTCTGTACTGCACTCCAACCTGTGACCACCTTTTTTATTCCCCACATCCATCCTGACACAGGCCTCTGTGATATAACAAGAGGATTAAATCCTCAAGCCCCCCGGGGCTGAGCCTTCAAGACGACCACAAGAGCTGGCGTTGACACAGTTGTGTTGTGTACAGCTCAGGATTTAACCTTTCCTTAACCACTTCTTTCCATGAAGTGTGGGCTAAAGGTGAGAAGGATGCAGTGGTTTACTTAAATTACATTAATGTCATTGTTTAGGGCATTGTTTGAGGTTTAAGGCATAGATTTCTCAGACCAGCAATTTTGGATGGAAGCAGCCAGTGATGCCAACAAAATGTAATAAAATATTCAGTGCTTACCTCTGTATTTTATTCTTGGCACACAGTGGGAACCCATTTTTGAAAAATATCATTATTTTATACTGTCATGCCAATGGTGCTGTTGAAGCTGGGGTAGCAGCTACTTAATGCTGCATCAGACAGCACATTGTCAGTGCTGTTTCAATTCTTTATTCTAACTCCCACTTCAAACTGTGGTAATTAATGTGATTCATCTGAAATGAAACTAATGAAACACGTTGTTAGTTGTAGATGATTGTGTTTAGATAAAAGGCTAATATCTGACAGATATTTCTGTTGAGGGTCCTTGTCACACCAGCATTTATACAGAGGATTTTGGAACAGAATCAATGGAACTGCTGTGGATTAGCTTGTGGAGATTAAAGGGACATTGCAGTTTTTTTCTTGTGAACAAACAAAAGTTATCTTCATATTCAGCACTGCTTTCCAAAATTCATTTAGATTATCCTTGACCTCAAACAAACCTACCGAGTGCTTTTTCGTGCATTACGCACCTCTTGATCAGTGGAATGATGTAACAACATGTCCCCACTTGCGCCCATGTGCATGTTCACAAGATAAAAACAACGGGGTCCCATTAAAGGAACTTGGGGCATAAGACTCAATAGTGACATGACGGCCGTTGCGGCCATCAGCCAAGCCAGTGCGGGAGTGCGCATGAACTCTTCACAGCAGTGCAGCTGATGCCTTATCCCCTACATACATGAAGCAGCCGGGAAGCCGGCTCGCTGTGTGTAGCAACACACAAGCGCGGCGATTTACCGTTACGGTCTGAAAGGCACAGGCGAAAGCAAAGATGGCATATTGGGGGACAGAAATATCATCTCTGATACGGGATTGCTGTGTGTAAGCGGCTAATGTTGCTACACAGACACAAACAAACCGTTAGCTTGTGGCTACAGCCAGCTGCTAACGTCACCTCCCGGGTAACAGGTTGGGCTTTCGGTCCCATATATAAAGGGACATATTTCTAACTATTTGGTTTCAGACTAAAGGACCACGGAAAATGCGCAGTCTGTAACTATTCAGTGTTACACAGCGGTGGACTAAGTTACATGTTCGCAGCTAACGCTACTTTGCACGTTAGGTCACTCCGAGTCCTCTGTGATCTCATATGATTTTCAAATCAAGCTCTAAACATGACCTGTAATGTTTTCTTACCTGGTTACTAGGAAATGAGCCATGTCAGCATCTGTTTTAAGTCCCAATTCAAGTTGAAGCTGCCTCCATGAGTCGAACACGTATCTGATGTGTATCCGGGTGCCAGCCCGGCTTTGGTCGTAATTTCGTTTCGACTCACGACATGCCGCTGATAAAACCTTTGTTTTCTTCTTAGTATGACTTTTTCGTGGACTTTGTGTGGTGGTGGGTCGTTTGCTGGCCGCAGCAGAATCCATTACTACCCAAACACTAGTTTGGGTCCACCACGCTTGTCTTCTTCGCGTTTCCAAGTTGAAAGCCGTCGAGGATGTGCATTCAGCGTCATCGGACGTCACGTCCGCAGGACTGCACAGGAAATTCGGACCAAGAATTGCAGTACATTATGCAGCACACAGCCTGTCAAGGCAATGGAGAGATTTGTGGGTGGGCTCATTCTTTTTGGTTTTGAACGCTTCATCACCCATTAGCATTAAAAAACTCGAGTTTTATGTGACAAGATAGATTTATATAATGAGAAGCTCAGCTCCTTGTGATGGAGGTTGGTTTGACAAAGGGTGATACAGTACTTAGGTGGTTTTCATGCCGGGTTTGGCTCCTAGCACCATGGGGGTGAGTTAGCATATAGGACCGCTAACAGTTAGTGATCACTTTAGCAACAAAGCTAGTGGAATAAGTCCATCAGAAAACTCATTATATCATCCCTCTTGTTGTTTTTGGAGGCTGCTTATGGCCCAGGTCTTGAGGTGTTCGTTGGGAGGCTGCTGGTTCGCACTAGTTAGCAGTACCTTTAGCAACAACAGCTATCTATCCTGAGTTGAGGCAGAGCAGCCGAATGACAGCAAAAATACTTCCTCCATAAATATGATCCAGTTTCACCCAAATGAGTTAAAGTTATAAAGCTCTGCTTCTATACAGTAATCCATGAGGCCACCAGAAACACGTCCATTTTACACATTCATGGCAAAATGATTACATTTATTTTTATTTTTACTGGATACAAATTAGTATATGCTCCCGAGTACAGAATGAGTCATCAACATTTTTTTTATCATTTTCCAAGAAGTAACAAACTGTAAAATGCCATTTAAATACCTACAAAACAACTTCTTTGCCATTCTTGGACCTGATCCTGGCATATAGGTGAACTATAAAATATGTGACATATGTGATGTAGCATTAAACATCAATTTGACTTCATGGGACTTCACCTGACTTCTTTATGGCTCTACCAAAGCGAGGTTATAAATGTAAACTTTAAGAATTTGATTGTTGGCGAGCTGGTTTAGGATGGACTAAACTGCAGGAGTGCTCTCGTCACTGACGAACACAGTTGACAGGATGGAGATTCAAGTCTTCCTCTCTCAGTCTAAGCAGTTGGTTGTAGTTCTTTCCACTCCAGTGTCTATAAAGCTGCTCTGCCTGTCAGCCTGTGATGCAGCATGACATTTATTCGTGGAGCAGATGACGAGGATACATCACCTATTTAATTTGCTCAGTCCTGCTCTTTCCCTCTCTTCTCCTCACTCCACTGCTCGCCGCGGTTTATTAAGTCCCTCTCCTGTCGCTCACTGTCCCTCTCTCTGGGCCTGGCTCACCACAATAGCTCGGTGGACTGGGACAGCATGTACCCAGAGAAGGTAAGCTAGCTGGCCTGCTTTTGAAAGCAGTGATTTATTTACCTGTTCCCTCTCCTTCCCTCTCTTTCTCTCAGCCAGAAACCTCCCCGGATCTGTTTGGCTCTCTGGGACATTTTTGGCATCCAGTGTGATTTCTTTCTATGCCCCTTCTACCTGTTACATTTCGACTTAAAACATTCAGACTGACGGCACCAACTGTTTTGTGTGCTGTTATGGGTTTGATATGGTGTTGGGCACGTGTGGGTGTTTTTGTGTGGGATTTATTTAGCAAGTAACTTGACCGCACTCCGCTGTGTTATCCACAGAGGTCTGTGTTTGCATACAAGTGATGATGTTCCGGGCACTGGGCTCTCAGTGCAGAGTTGCATAACTGATGCTGGCTGTGTCCAGAGCCTTTTTAACAGCTGCTAGTCATTTTCCCCCCAGCGGCCTCTTGCTTTGGATGAGCGGACAGGTCGAGCTATGCTTACATTCAGCCCTCTGAGGACAGCGATCACGGTCTGGGGAACTGTTTTCCTAAGTATCTTTTCCAAAGCTGTCTGTGTTATATGCATCTGGCTTCTGGCACGATGATGGTGAAGCCATTTAGATATCGCTTTCTGGGTATAAAAGCATTTTTGGCCCCTGCTGTGCTATGTGGTGCTTTCTGTGTGGTGTGCCCTGTTTCCGGATTTCTCCTATTACCTCCGATTCCACCTTGGGGGATCAGAGTCAGCAAAGTGCTAAAGTAGCCGTCCCTCCCCACAGTGCTCGTCTTTGTGTTTATTTCCCTCACCTTGTTTCTCGCCCACACTGGTGTTTTGCCTGCATGGAGACTGACTGATATTCATGATACTAAAGTTGAAAACTCCTGTTAAAATGCTTATCATGTTGTCCATCCGAGAACTGTTGTTTAGTTTCACATCTTTTATATCTAAAACACAGAAACTGAATATGAGTAATGTGATTTGGGATGTTACATATCACATAAGAGGGAATCCTGTGTAGCTGGTTATCAATGAATAATCACGGAATAAATCAAACTGTTACTGAGTTCAGCATGAGGAAAACTCTGATCTGTTGTGTAACAGAAGTGTATCTTTTCTATTCTTTCACCTTCCTGTTCAACACTCGCCTCCATTCACAAGCTTTGGCTGCTCTTTGACTTGTTGCATTCTGTCTCTTTGGATAACAGCTTGTATCTCTCAGTGATATTTGTGCAACAACACGGCACATAACTGCAGATCAAAGACAATATTTGTGCACTATCCAGTATTTCTCTGCTCTCACTGCTTCCCTCAGGAGCGGTACAGCTGCTGCTGGCATGTGCGAGGACCGGTGGAAGCATTGGAACGTGGGCGTCTTTGAGTATCAAGGGGCACGTATTGTCTCTGTCATATGCCACTGCTATTGCTAATTACTTGGTGTGGCTGCCAAAGAGACAAAGGATGAGCTGTGAATCGATCAGCGCTGAAATGGTTCAGCTCGTGTCTGTCTTGCCAGAGGTCATTTACTGCGAAAAGGAGATTAGAATTGGTCTGTCACCATCATGCAGCAGTGCTGGATGTCTGCTTGGAGTGTACAGGCTTGTGGAAAAGTGTAGATGAGTTACTATGTGTTTAACCTCTGTTTTCTGTAGATGACTTGGTGCTGCTTAGTTTATCGTTCTCGATTACGGATTCATTGTTGTGTTTAATAGTCAGTTCTGGGTTTGTAGGTCATTTGTACACTCGTAGCTGAGGACGTGCTGCTGCTACAGTCCTGTAACAGCCTCGTGATTTTGACCACTGAATTGACTTTCTAGAAACTCTGTGTTTTTGTCCTCAGAACTTTCCACTAGCAGCTGTCACTGAACAGAGATACTACAGTGACAAACAAAGGGGATACAGAGAGGGTGCACACTACACCACTGTGGATCAGTCTGGATCCTTCTGCCAGCTTTGTGGCTCTGTACCCAAACAGTAATTTCAAACAGCAAATCCAATTTTAACACAGCATTAACACACATCCTATAATTGCACTCAGATGGGCTTTGGGCACAGCAGGGAGTTTGCCAACAGAGCTCTGCCTTTTGGGGGGATACAGTACATGTCTCTGTGCATTTCCTCAAAGCTGGTCAGAAATAGCTCCCAGATAAAGCAGAGGCACTAGGAGGCTGATCAGTGTTCACAGAAGAGACTTCCAAGGCCAGCAGCCTTTCAGTGCCCTTGTATTTGATTGGCAGAGAGGCACTCCCACTGTCCATTAATGAAATGGATATGCCAGCGGTAACGGATGTCTCAGTGTTCCCTTCATGCTCTGTTGGCTCCACAACACCATTGGCTAGTTTGATCCCCTCTTGTATAGTTGATTGACTGCTTGTTGATTATGCCGTCAGAGAGGGATTGCAAAGTTTGAGTCATAAACGCACAGAATCGTCTATATCTACTTCAGTCAACAGTAATGCCCCAAAACCTTCCATAATCCAGTATCTCAGGTTCATATTTCTGTCTCCCCCATCCCTTTCAAAGCATGGTAACTGTTTTTTCTCTGATTTGTTGTGGACCTTGGTCAGGTCAGCACTATCTAGCTGACTAGAAGCAAAACGTGTGTGTGTGTGTGTGTGTGTGTGTGTGTGTGTGTGTGTGTGTGTGTGTGTGTGTGTGTGTGTGTGTGTGTGTGTGTGTGTGTGTGTGTGTGTGTGTGTGTGTGTGTGTGTGTGTGTGTGTGCCAAAGCTGTCCTTCCAACCTTGTGCACCTCTTTCTGTTGACATAATGCTTTAGTTCCCTTCTCCAATTCTTTTGAAGTGTTAAACAAACCAATTCATCAAACCATGGCTTCAGAAATAAAAAAAAAAAAAAAAATCATTCAGACTTCATTGGTGACGTGTTGATATTAGTGGTGTCTTGATTCTCCGAACCCATAATTCGATTTGACTTTCAATTTTAAGGTCACGATTCGATTCAGTTTTCATTTTAAAATAATGTTGTCAGCACTGACGGCTATGCTATAGTTAGATTTTTTTTATGCCCAGGCACCTGTCATTCAAGTGCCCTTGAATACACAAGGAACTGTTGGTCCACATATCCTTTGTCGCTGTGAATGATCTCGAGCTATACCGTTTATTAACGTCACTAACAATTTGTTGATCAATAAAAATGACTTGTAGTCTGGACTTTGATTAACCCTGTAATAAAGGATCTCTGAAACAGATGTCGTCGGAATTAATTTCCTTAATACCAGTCACTTGTTTGTCTTCCTGCACACAGGATAAGTGTCTAACAGTAGGCTAGCTGTGTCCTCCTTTGCAGGAAGGGGATCGCCAATACAGCATTTGATTTCGATTGTCTACATTGAGGGCTCATTTTCATCGATGTTTGTTTTAAAATAGAATTTGTGACATCCCTAGTTGACACAGATTAAATTGTGTCAATGTCACAGGGATGTATTAATGAGGATATCCTTTAAATTGTGTCTTTTAGGCACATGGCTGGTCTCTGATTAATCTTGGATGTAACCTGCTTGCAGAAAGGCACTCATGATTTGATCTACATGAAAATATAAGAAATTGTTTTAAGAGGTTATGCTTACTAATACAACACAATTACTTAATAGCATTGAAATGGTCTCATTGTCTAAGCCTGCTTCATTATTCCGGCACTATCTCTCTGTTTTGTTTCTGTGGGGGAGCAGTGAGTGACAGTGACTGTTTACTACTGATGGAGGTTACATAGCCTAAATCCATTCTGCTAATGTTACGACAGTGAAGGGTCACCAGATAGCTGAGCTCATTTGACCCCAGTACTGCTAACCATCTGCTCAGACAGGCCTACCAAATTACACTTGTTTACACCTTAATTTCCTTGCAATAAGTGCATTCATGTCAAGTGTAGTCTGACTATTTTGGTGGTCATTGAGGTCATTCCCATGGTGACCGTTTAGATTAATTTAGTACGTGAGACCCAGGTGGGAAGTATTATTTGTGTGTGGGTTCACACATAATTAAGATACTACAAGGACGTTTTAACTGGTTATGAAACTGATTTAATACTAATGCCTCTGTATGACCTGCATAAGCTAACAATACCATTAGTGTGCAGATTGGCTGCTTCTTAGTTGCAACCCTATTGATGACAAATGTCAATCGTCTGAGTAAGGTAGATTTGACTTCCCTCTGTATTACTTTCAGTATGAGAGGCTGTTGTTTGTGTGTATCAGTGAATAAGCCTGTGCATATGTCTGATGCAATAATGTGTGTGTCTGTTTTTTTGTGGTATAAAAACTGCTACTAAACATTGTTATGGATTAAACCACAAAAATCATCTTAAAAGTGTTGTGGGCTTCACTGGGTAAGCTTCATCCAGCAACTGTGGGACAGAGGGGCTTACAGGTCAGCCCAAGCCCGGACAGACCGCCCCTACACGCACACACACATACACACACACACACTAGAATGCAATCTTCTTACATATCTGGATTAAGGGGTTGTGTACAGTACATTCCTGGGTTAAACCCTCTGCGTCCCCCCACCCAAACTGTTGTTCATCCCATACCAACATGTTTGGACATTTCTCATTTTGTTGAACAATGTGCGTATTTGCTCTGTACAATTGGTGTTGACCCTGATTGTGATGGTTAAAACAAAACAGTCCTGTCCAGCAACAAGTGTACCATGCTGTTGGTTCTCTCAGACTGTTTGGGGGGATCAAGAGGGTGTTCGTGGTTGCAGAATGCACAAATTCCTTCTCCTTACTGGTGTTAGTAGAAAGGCAAGTAATCTGTCTATCTTAGAGTTGGAGGGTTACGCGGCTGCTTAGTAGCCCGAGCCAGGACCCCCTTTGGGTGGCCAGTAGAGAAGTTTGTTGTTGATCTACCAGCCAATCCCTGGCTCTTGAGCCCCTATTGATTTGACATGAGTGGGTGTTTGCAGCCATGGTGACCTATTCAATGAGATGGAAGCCACTTCAGTACCTATTGGGTTGTGGTGCTATGGATATGTTTAGCATGCTCTGTTCCTTAAATTAATAAGTAATTGAAAGGAACCATTATATATCCCATCAAAGGAGTAATATGCAGGGAATGTTGACGTTAGAATTAATTTACTAGAGTGCACTCTAGCTGCTTTTGCCATAATTACTTTTACCCATCGTAAATATGGGTTTCAATGTATCCTGAGCAGTAGGCGTAGTTACGAAGCCAAGCAAAATGTCATTGGGTTCTTTTGGGTAATTGTATTTATATTACCAAAATTCACAAATTAGCTACAAAGGGCATCACAATTTTCACAACCACTGGCCTAAGAGCCTTTACCGACATTTTATGTACATAGTTCTGAAATCGATATTTTCTGACTCAGTTGGATAACTTTTGTCTTGCTGAATTAATCGAGAGAGTATCATTCTCATTAAAGCCTTGGAAAAAGAAAATAGTTTGAGCGTAAATGACTGTGACTTTTAATCTCACTTCCCTAAACTCCCATAAACAACTCCTTCCAACAGTTTTTCTATTTAGCATATTCTTGTATTGTCAAACTTATAAAATCCTGAGTTATGCGCTAAATGCGCTTTCAGTTCCTCGTCCTGAACAGGAAATGGGAACAGATCTCATCCCAGCCCATCTGAACCATCTCTGGGCATCATTGGACCCTGATCCAGTGTCCCTTTGTTACTCTGAAACAAACCCACTGACCCTGTCTGCTGCTCCCATCCAACCCAGCGACACCGTTGCTCCAGATCTCTGTCAGCACCACTCAGCAGGAGAGGACCACCTCCTGGCTCAAAGTTACCGAGTGCCCCAGTTCCTGCCCAGCTCGGTGCACATTCTCTTAATGGACCGTGGACAATTTGGCGGACGGAGTTGCCTTTGCGTGCCATTGGTGGTTCAACAAAACAATAGCGCCATTCTGGCTAATGTGGCAAGACATGCCCAGTGGAAATTGAATTGCTTTCTACACAAGCAGCTCTCTGACAATCAATTACCCAACCAAGACCCTTTTATGGGTCACTCAGAGGCTGAAAAGGAACAAGGCTGTCCACTTGGAGATATTCAAGTCTGGGAATAGGACAGTTGGTTCTGGGGTGGTACTTTGCAGCAGCGTCATTATTTACCTGGATCTTGTCTGTGTTTATCAAGTAAAATGAAAGCGTTTTGCATTTTGTTTCATAAGCCAATAGGTTTTGTTTCATAAGCCAATACATTTTTTGTTCTTTACCCAAATGTAAGGCACTGGGATCCTTCAGATCAAGTGCTCCTCGCAGCAGGTATCGCACAGCAGCAGGTGGGTGTTAGATCGCCAAGAATATGTTGACTTGTAAACCAAGAGGTGGCAGGCAGTCTAGAGTTCAGTATTTGGTCATGTTTTCAGTGTGACATGCAGACCAGTGGCCAGCTGATGATGCAGTTCATTTCTCTAAAGACCCCAAGCATGTGACTGGGCAGTATAGATGACAAGGCAGCCCTCTCTCTGGCAGGGACTGTAAACAACAATGGCTTTATAGTGGCTGATCTGCTACTGGAACTTTTCTCTGGATGGGTATAGAGAGAAATGGGGGATTGAGAGGGGAGCGCTGGCTGGCTTGGCAGTCTCTGGGTAGTGGGCCGAGTGACCCATGACCCATCCAACTGGGACACAATGGATCTGTCTGTCACTGCTTCTCCACCCCCAGCTTGTACGCATACACACTCAAACACCCTGAGTCATGGTATGTGGGCCAATGAGTTGATGGGATGGAGATTTAAATATGCCCTTTTAATTTTGTGCCATGTTTCCTGGCCCTTTCACCACAAGGCTTGAGTCATTATTATTCAGTAATCTAAAATGACAAATGCCCATCACAGCTTACCAGAGTCCAAAGCAGTTGCTACCTATTAAATCTGACGAACAGCTGAATAACTTGATGTATTCAGTTTGATAACAGAGGAAAGCAAGTATACATTTGACTACTGGTCAATAAATTGAACAACCAACGAGGATTTGTTGATTAAGCATCAAGTTAAATTAACTATTTAAATAAACATCACACTCCCCTGTACACATGGTGAAGGGGAATTACTTTGTGGATGATGTACCGACATTACTATGTTGACAAAATGTGCTTGTCTACATGGTGGTATCATAGAGTTTTGCAATTAATTTGTAGTTGCTTTGGCTGAAACAATCAGTCAGATTTATATATTGGAATTCAGGCAGACACATTGATCATACAAGCCAGTCCTGCCCCCATTGTCTGATACCATTGTATTTCTAACCCTCATTTAATTATTGCATACCCTTTGGCAACACTATCTACATCCCCCCCACATGATTTTTTCTGCCAGCAATTATTTGCAAATCCTCTGTATGTTTGTTATATTATTCTTTCTGAGGACTATCAGAATAGAGACCAGTGTTGTTGTAAACATTCAGTTGTTTTTGTTCCTTGAAGTCTCCTGCTGTGAGGTGCCTGAGGCGGAGGAATAGAATGAGTTGTCCAAACCACCCACTGTGCTTTTGGTTTTCTCTATCTACTCAGGTAATTCCATTTCCTCATTATAGATGTGCTTTCCCCTCTGTGGGACGTCCCTGCTGTCAGTCTCTCTCAGCCCAGATGTGTTGTTACTAGCCCCATTCACACTGCCCTTTCAGTGCGGGATTCATGCGCCAATTCTCTGCATCGCCGTCTGTGTGAATGTTTCAGATGGGGAGAGGGGGGACAGTTTCGCTGCGGCTTCGGTGCGCCTCCGGAGATAGTAAGCAGAGGCAAGCCGGTGTCTGTGTGAATGGGAAAGCTGGAGGCGCGGATCAGGGGTGTGTCGGTCTGAGCAACGTTACAGGACCAAACAACAGTAATGTGGTAGCTGGTAGTGTACCATGTACCATGTACCATCACACCTCTTTTGGATCCGCAGTGCAGGCGTGCTGTATGAAATGACACACTGGTGCGGCTTTACGCTGCTTGGTTCAGTGTGAACAAACAAAGGCGGAGAGATGGCAAGCCTTCGTGTAAAAAAGGGCTATTATCTCCTCACCCCCAATGCAGATGAGAAGTTCTGGACCACAAAACATTTCTTGATCTTCACAAAAACATTCAGAATTTAGCATTCTTCTAAACAGCTAAAGTAAATGGGGAATACATTAACAAAGATAAAAACTAAAACTGATAAAATGGCTCCATACAGCTTGTCCGGTATAATCCAAGTCTCCAGTAGCCCAGAGAGACCAAATTAATTTGAAGAGAAGTTATTTACACCCTTTTTCAAATTGAAATACTCACTGTAGCTGAAAGGGAATAAATGTTAATTAGAAGACAAAGATCTTCACTGACAGATTTTTTTCTGCCGAAACAAACTAAATAAACAAACTCTTTGTTTTCATGACTGAATAAACTGAATAAACAAACTGACCTTAAAGGACTACACAATTTATACTGTTTTAGTATACCCTGCCACCTTTCTGCCTTCAAACGGTGTTCTGGGAACCTTATTTTCCTCTAAGAACAGCTTCTTTGCAACAGGTAGTTTTTTTGCTCTAAATTACATCCACCAATCACCATCAGTAAACAGTGGGCCTTGTCTGGCTTTCACTTGCTGTTTTCTGGAGGAAAGTTCACATGTCATGGCTGGGGGTGCTGACCATCACAGTGATTTTTCCTCTATATAAGTTGTCAGAGACAGTAACTAAGACAAAGAAATGGCAGGTTATATTTTTTGCTTGAAATCATATCACATAATCATCGCCATTCAACTGCGGGAGCCACTGGGCTCTCAATACCGTGGACAGACTGGGCAGAAATGTGAAGAGTTGGAAGGACTTTTCCACTCGTATAAGATGCTGAAGACACAAACTGCTACCACAGTTTGGTGGTAGGTCCTGTAACGTTGCTTTGTGGGTTGAAGCGTGGGACTTTTCTCTTTTATTTGATGAGTGAAGGATCCGTTTAGTTGTCAGACTGTGAACACCATCGGACTGACACACTCCCGTCCTGCGCCGTTGGCATTTCCATTCACACAGACGCCGTCTCGCTTCTGTTGCTGCTCTGTTACTACATCCGCTGGCAGATAGGAGGTGGAATGAAACTGTCCCCCCATTCCGCCTTTTTAACTTTAGCACAGACGGCGAGGTGAAAAATCCGAGCAAGGTTCCCGCCTTGGAAGGCAGTGTGAATGGCCTGAACAATTCAGCCTCTGGTCACCTGTTAATGTACACATCTACACACACACACACACACACACACACACACACACACACACACACACACACACACACCCTTATACCACTTGCAAATGCACCCTGTAACACTCTGCAAAGGGTTAAAGGGTTATGTGGGAGTGTGGCAGCAGAGGAGGAAAGAAAGAAAGATGTATGGAATTATGCCACTTGAAGCTCCAGGGCGGCAGGGTGGCGCTTATCTAGGTCACATGCTGAAGAGGGGGATCATTAAATTTGGAGCATTAGAAATCAGCTACTTGAGAGCAAACATACACTAATACGTATGCATGATTCAAACACAATCACACAGTGACAAAGTGTTAGCTACACACTGACTCACACCACAGTGTACCATCCTTTTCCTTATTTTGCAGCTGAAATGGCATTGTGAGATAAAAGCGCTCCTTGCTGCGTGTTTGATTTTCAATTAACCTGATTCACTGGGGTTAATACCTTGATGTGCAGCAACCAGAGTGCTCAGTAGCTCCAAGGTGTTCCCTCTCTGTTCTTACCAATAATGAGTCATCATCCGTTTGAGCTCATGCAGACACCCTCGTCTTTGTCTCTGCCACGGGGCATTCTATGAAAAACTGAGCAGAAACTAATGTGCAGACACGATGATTTTAAACGAGAAGTTAACTTAGCTTTTCCGTCATGTTTGGTGTTCTGGTACCGAATGATAGCTGAGTCATCTGTCCAGGCAGGATGATGATTAGATGTGTGTTCCCATGTGGGCGCAGCACAGTTCAACAGTACAATTTATTTCTTTGGGCCTTGATAGTTTACACAGTGACTCATCCATAATTGTAGTACTGTATTGCTTCATAATTTGCCATCCTGGAGCTATAATCAGGGATTCATTATTGATTTGAAGCAGAGGTGCCCTGATGTAACAGCATACTCTGGTAAGCCAGTTTTGGTCTTAGATCGGTTCTGCCAATACTTGACCCATCATGGATTTAGTTTTTTGGGGATTTTATATAAACATATAATAGACATATAATGTCACTGCATTTTCACAATTTCTTATCATTTTATATGTAAAATCCAAACATGAGATTGATATGGAAAATCACTATTATTTAAGGCTTATCGGCAGGAATTTATGGTAAATAATGTGAATAAAATGTACATATAGGGGTTATTTGCTCCGGTTGTATTTATCATGTCATAAAGCAGATTAAGTAGAAAATATATTTTTTTTTACCCTTTCAGAAGCAGGCATGACCTTCTCATAGAAATGAAAGAACTAAACAATTCAGTTGAGTTGAACTTCAATAAAAATGAGTTGCCTCATTTAAAAGAAATGAGTAGAAATAGATTAATTACAACTCCTCAATTAGCATGCTCAAACAAGCTGCATCTCACATGGTAACAACTAGCTACTGTTGCAACAGCTAGCACAGGATATTAACAAGTTTAACTCTGTGCTTTGTTTTAGGCTACTATCTACTGAGATATCATTCAAAGTACATAAAATATTCACTCCAATAAAATCAAGTTGCTGATTGAAATCATGTTGTCTTTGGCCCAGATAGTGCAGTGGTATTGCAGTAGGTGGGCCTTTACATGTATTGAGAGAACGTACTCTGTATGCAGAGGGTTGTAATATTACTGAATTCCTGTTTAATGGGATGCCAACAAATGGTCTGTACATGTGATTAAAGAGTGATCTGCTGAATGCAATGCATGGTTACAATTCAATTAAAGATATAATATGTAATATTGTCTAAAAACAACTAGACCTTTGTTATACATCCTGTTCAGTTGTGTACTTACTTTATTCCGTTTTTCAAGTTTTCCAATTTTCAACAATGTTCAAAATGCAGAGAAAACCACTAGTTTACTCAAGTTAACTGTGTGTTTCATGCGGTTGCCCCCCGCTATAACTTCTGAACCGTGGGTGTGTGCATGTCTGTGTACATTAAGTACATTTCCCATACAGCTCCAGGCAGCAATCACGATGTATAAACACCTGGTCCCCTGCGGATCACTGCTGCAGTCAGCTTGAAGAAGGGAGTGAGGAAAAATCTGCTTTTTCATCCCAAAAGTTTAAAAGTAAGCTTAACTTCCCATGTAAATTTTCTGAAAATATTCTTGATTTTCTGAAGATTGGCCAACCATTTTCAATCACAATCATTAATTTCAAAACCCTTTTTCCAGATTCCTAATCTGTCTTAAAGGTGCACATACTTGTTGGAGCAGTGTCTCAGTAATTTTACCCACACTGAACACCACACACAACACTTTCACTGAGCCTCTCTCACCTGGCTCATCACAATAGAACCGTGATGTTCCCATGACAGCTAGCTCCTCCCACCAATCTGCTACTGGACTAACGAGGTAGATAACTGCACTAATCTGTCATCATTCTCATCTATTCTGGCTGACCTTTGCATTGACAGGCTGGGAGGAAGCATTGACAGGGGCGTCAGGATCAGCTGTGATCACTTTGTTTTCATACACAGCTGGTGGCAGATTTACCACAACTCCAAATTCTAATCTCCATAATCTTCTTCCAACACCCGACAAAGGGGATGAAACACAGCAGATTTTGGCAGTTTGATGAGTGCAGCCTGTTCTGGATGTTATTTGCTGTGTAGAATTGAGCCTCAAATGGCTCTTTGTTGAGCTGTTTTTGTGTTGCTCAGACACTGTTGAGATTAGACCTCTAAGTTGTTTTTGGCTTATGCCTGGTTTCATGCAGGTAGGACTGGGTGATATATCTTCAGTATTTTTAGTAGAGGTGTCATTATTCTCCAAATCCACGATTCAGTTTGACTTTTGATTTTAAGGTCATGATTCATGACATTAAAACGTGTTGTCAGCACTGACAGCTATGCTAATGTCAGACGTAGACTTTTCTGCCCAGACAACTGTCATTTACATTTTTTAGAAGGTGCACCCCCTGTCGGCCCACTTATCCTTTGCCGTACCAAGTAACTTAGAGTTCAGAGCTTAAGACATACACCTGAATGCACCATGAAGTACCTCTGAGTGTGTCAAACTCCAGCACAGACAGACAGAGAAGCAGAGATAAATCTATGGAGATGTTGAGACAATACCGTAGGGATGACAATTGATACTTTCACTAAATAATAACACAATGAGATTTTTGATAATCATCAGTAATGTGGATATAATGATGTGGGTAAAAACAAGTATTAGAACAAGTAGTAACAGTAAGTTCAAAAAATGACATCGCTTTACTGTAATGCAGCCTTTAAACAGGGAAACACTTATGACAAATGACATAGAAAAGTGGCAGGGTCCAACATATTAAAGAGGTCATAGTATGCTACTTTTCAGGTTCATACTTTTATTTGGGGGTCCTAGTAGAATAGGTTTACATACTGTAATTTTCAAAATTACTGTTACATGGTGATGCACATAAGTTACAGAAGTAAAGGCTCGACTCCAAACCAGGCGTTTCAGGCAGTGCAGGAGCAGTGTTTTCTGTGGGAGAGAGTAACTCCCTTCGGTGTGGACTTTGGGCTGTTACACTCTGCAGACCTTTTACATGCACAAAAATGCTACATAACACAATAAAGGAAAGGCAAAAACCCAAAAAGCGTAAAATGACCTCTTTAAGACAATATCTACTCTCCTATCAGGATATTGATATAATATTGATGTATCAGGCAGACCAGTTTAAAGAGCAGATCTGCCTGTGTAACTGGATCGTGTGAACCACAGACTTAATGACCCTGGGTTCACAACCTCTGACCTTTAATGGCATGTTGGCTGAACTTTGAGCATGGCCACCCGTCAAGCAATCTACTCTGTCTCTTTCTCTTTCTTTTCCTTCATCTGCTCTGTGTTTTATGTCACTCCTCCTCGCTCCGTCCCTCTCCCTCTGCCTGTGTCTCTGAGAGGCTCAGGTCATTCAGCTAATGAGCACTCCTATTTAAGACAAGCACCACGGCCCTAAATAGATCTCTTAAGATCCTTTAATCGGCCGCTGAGGCCTCCTCTGTTCTGTGTGACGACAGTCTGGATGCAGCGAGGTTGTTAACAGTAGCTAGCCGCCACCTGCCACATTCACATACCTGCTCGGGACCCTGCAGCCCCGACTGGACCCGTCGCTCTCTTTTGGACCATGTTTTCATACCTGAGGAGCCCACACTACATTGTGAGTAGCTTTTGTTCTGCACTTATAGTAGGATGAGTGAATGTGACGGGCGGCATTAAGGCTTAGACTACTTGGCTGAGAGGAAAGTAGAGCAGTCTGTCAGTGCAGCTCTGCTGTCAAACCATTACAAGAACCAAGACCCACTGAGTTTCTGATCTAACTGTGTATTCTGTCAGATTAGTATTTGGTTATTAGTGGGTGGAAATGAGCAAAGTACATTTATTCTGTACTGTTAAGGGTTCGTACAAAGACTTACATTTTTTGAAAAATGCTTAGAGGAACAGCACCCAAAACTGAAATTCAGTCATTATCTCCTCCTGCTGATGGAAAGTCGCATAAAGTTTCGTAGTCCACTAAACATTTGACTGAGTTTTTGTTTTTGGTTGAACTTTTCCTTTTATTTGCTTGAATGTGTGATTTTTAACAAAATCCTCTCAACCATCACTCATGTGAACCAAAAATCTTTTAATATTTGAAATGTATCCTTTTGTCAAATGTTGTCCTCTGGTGTTGAGATTGGCAAGTATTAATAATCATGATCAGAACATACAATCAAACTCACTATGATATAGATGTAGTGGACGATATACACATTTTTTGCCGTGAATGTGGTTATCAAAAACTGGGGACAAAGATATGAAATGAAGGGAGGTTATTTTATTGTTTAAAAAATAAACTGTATGTCAAAAATGGCATCAGTTCACTAAAATATGTGTATGTATATATACCAAGCCTTATGAATTTTGATGGTTCCTAAGCACTAAGTTAAGATTCTTGTACTATAAATATGGTACTTGTTTCCCTGCTACATTGATTAACAGTTATTCTTCCTAGCCACATGCTTGCTGTTTCAGTTCCTTCTAGAGGCACTTGGCTGTCTATTGTAAAGGTTTTGTGTTACATAACTGAGAAGAGGTTAATGGCTGTTTTCAGTGTCCACTTTCAGCATCAAAAGGAGTCCATAACTGATCCAGTGAGAGAATATAAAGTGGAACTGACCTTCACGTAACTGCAGGGCAAATGCAGTTCAACTCGAATGGCCTGCTGATGAGAATAGAGTCTGTCAGTGAACAGAGCTGATATTGTGAGATGTGACAGTGCCTTGAGGTTGCATGTGTGCGCTCATGTCCGTGCACAAAGGTAACTGTATTCATGATTGAAGCTTTTCTTCAGCATTGAACAGGTTAAAGGCCCTGTTCTGCTCAGCTCTGACACACCTGCCCTCCTCATGGGACAGTAAAGACTGAGAAAAGACAGAGATTGTTAAACCATGTTGGCTTTACCCTCTCCACCCCCCATTCTCCACAGTAACCACAGCTGTCTAATCTCCCTACTGTGGTTTATTATTCTCTGTTGCTCCGGTCCGGTTCTGTCTGGAACTCTGTGTCACAGCATTTTGGCCCACTCCTTCCCTCCTGCAGGAGCCAAATAATCTGTGTGACTCCTCACACCTCTCTTTAACCCCCCTCTTTCATTTCTTTCTCTCTCGTCCTGTCATTGTCAGCTGCTCAGCTGTAGTGACTGAAGGCTGACTGGCCATTGTTTTCCTCTGTACCAAGAGCCCTTGTGTCCCACACTGTCTCTGCACTTCATGTGGCACAGCATCAATAGACCTCAGGCCGACTGCCACCAGGCCCCCTGGGTCTGCTCCGTCATGCCCATCAACCCCCAATCTGTGGGGCAGTTAGGATTCAAATAAATCAGGGCCTAGTTTAAAGGGTCATCTCACCCGAAAAACAATTAAGCATGTCCTTAATTGGACTGCTTTGTATTTAATATTTAATTTAATTTCATATGCTTGCCGACTTGTTGTGTTTTTCAGTCAATATGGGATAATACATGAACATCTATTACTAGGCCTGCAGCTAACAATTATTTTTATCCCTCATTAATCTGCCAATTACTTCTTCTATTAGTTAATTCTTTTGACTAGAAAATGTCATAAAAATCACAAAGTAGCAAAGTATCACCTTCTTCCCTTGTTTGATCTGAAAAAACCCTGACCCATACATGACAAAGATTAGAGTCAACTCCTCACACTAAAGGGGTTAGAATCAGAGCATGTTTGCGAATTCAGTTGAAAAAAGATTGATCATTTTATTGTTGATCAGAATACTTGCCAATTATTTTTTCTGTCACTAATAGATTGATGGACTGATTTTTTTCACCACCGAGGTCTTTAGTATGTTGTCTTGTGATACTGGTGCAGAAAGACATCCTTGTTTTACTGAACTTGATCATTTATCATGACAGTACTGTCCAGAAATTATGCAAAAATTCAACATCAGTGCAGATAATAATTCCTACAAGTATGTTTTGCATATCAGATCCAATGTTACTATACATCATATAGTTGATGACTATCTTGCAGATGACCTATTTCACATTAGACCACTCCACATGAGGGAAAGCGAAGGTCTAAGTAATAACAATTAATGATGACTCTATTCCATTTAGTCAATTGAAAACGAAAAATGGTCATTTTAGCAAAGTTTAAAATGTTGCATTGTGTGATTGTTCACAGAAAGTCAATATATAAACACTACTTTCGTTTCATTCTGGACCATTTTCAGGGCATTTCACAGGGTAGTGCATCATGTAGCACATAGGGAGTGATTTTAGGCACAGTCTAGGACTTTTTCATGAAAGACATTTTCACATGTCACAGCAGGAAAAGCACAGGTGTAGATGATTGATTTTATTCAGCTGCTTCAGTTTCAGGCGTTTTTTCACAGCAGACATTAGGACTTGTCATAGCAGGAAAAGCACAGATGAAACTAATAACAATAGAGAACACCTGTGTTTTTCTTACCATGACAAGTCAAAATGTCTGCTGTGAAAAGGCCTATACAAGTGTAATGCAACCTAATGAAATGGGTTACACTGTTACTGTGATAGTTGTCTAGTGTGAGGTTCCCTGTGATATCCCACCCTGACAACAACTGTATTGTTCAGTACAGAACTGCGCACTATGGGTCGATGACACACAAATCCCTGCCACCAGCATGGATAGATTGCAGTCACCCATTCCCATTCTGTTCATTTTAATTTGTTTCTTATGTCCTGTGAATATCGACCACCAGAGCCCATCGTCAACACCTGAAATTGATTAAGATAATTAAAGTGAATCAGTCAAACATCAGTAGGGTGCAGCCCTAGATACTGATGACACCGATAAGACTGCAGTTTTTTGTAGAATTCTTTTCTTTTTTCTTTTTTTAATCTCGTGTCTAATGTCTAATGTAAATGTGCCGAAAACCATGGACTCTTTTTGACTGATTGGGTTTGACTGGATGCTGTGAAAATTAGGGAGGCAACCTGAAAACTGCAATGAGTAAAATAATGAGTGACTTGCATGCATTGCCTCCAGTGACTGGATCGTTGATTAGATTTCGTGTGCCCTTTTTTCCACTTCGCCATAAAGGTTTCAGTAGAAGTCTTGGCTGAGAGAAAAGATTGTGCCATCAAATTGTCAAACAGTGGAAGATGAAACTTGATTTAACAGCTCTGATTTAGTTGTGTTTGTGATGCCTTTCACCATGGTGTCTGTCATGCGCTTTAAGACCCAGGCATGATTATCTATAGGGTGCTACTGTAGCAAATCCTTGTTCATAACAGGTGCTTAAGACTTTCCCAGAACAGTGTATCCATTCCTAGCAGCCACACAATACATAGACTTCACATTCTGATGCCTCAAATTGAAGCTGGTCTTTTTTTGTTTACCTTACTTTTGTTTAGAGGTCTATACGCTAACCTAGGCTACTGTAGGCTGTCTGCTATTAGAGATATACTCAGGCAACATATTCAGCAGTGCGGATTAAAAACTGTATACATTTTTTTTTTAACAAACACCAACTAGGTATACAGACAGCCTTTGAACAAGTAGGTAAATATTACACTTCTCAAATATAAGGCACAGTATCATCATGAGATACATGAGGCACGTGCATGAGACCTTGCTTTAGTTCTTTAGTGCTTTAAGGTTGAAATTGATACCTTCATGCTAACAATAACACACTCTGCCAAAGCGTCCTTGAGCAAGACCCGGTCTCCACCAGCTGACTCTGACCTCTCAGACGGCAGCAAGTACGCATGGAATGATATGAAAATATCATATCACGATTACCCTGTCTGACATAAAACACGATTCACAATATAATCCTGATCATCAAAATATTCTCTAACTCTTGCAATTGCCCTTAAACATCCTGGAATCACTTTAACTTACATTTTGTTGGGAAATAATTATTTATATTCCATCACAGAATACAAATTACAAAGTAAATCAGGAATCCAACATAGCATTGTGCAGCAGCAAGCGAGTCATCTTTTTCAAATCATTCATGTGTGGATGCTCACAATTATCTGGATTCACCATTATCCACATCAACTTATTATGATCTCTTTTATTGGGATCTGTGATAAAATCTTTTATTGTCCCATCCTTAGTAGCAAGGCACTTCCTCTGGTGTCGCTCAATATGATTCATTTCTTCTTTGTCGCCCAACTGATAGTCTGTTGTCTGTATTGTTCTTTAGAAGGCACGCATTTAATCAGTCTGCTATCAGCAGTGATGTAGGCTGTAGTAATCTGTGAGGAGCGGTGAATAAATGTTACTGGAGCGTCCCTGTTATCTAACATGTTTATCTCAGCTCTGCTGCAGATGACTCTTTGATATATTTGGTATTTGTACTGTGACGACTGTAACTTGATCTGCATTTGTCACAATCCCGGCTTGATGTGTTGACGTGTCTGCAGTGGGAACAGTTCTGGATCCTGAGATGAGGTTGGAGGAAGGAAGTGTACTTGGAATCAACTGATGCTCATTTTGATCATTGATTTATTTGCATTTTAAACTTAAATGCACCCAAGTTTTCAAACTGATACCAGCTTATTAGTTCAACATGCCATGTAATCATGCTGGCAGTGGAATTGCATGACACATGTTATTTTCTTCTCTGCTGCTCAGGGTTCATAGAAACGTGACAAATTTGATCTCAAGTTGCTGCAGATGATAAAGGCACACACACACACATGCTGGCAGCATACAAGACGTGTAATACAATTAGCAACATGTTTACATCAGTCATTAATTAATCAGTCCAACACAGAAACTTCACTACTGCATGTAATCTGCTTCTCTTGAAACCTAATCCACTGAAACAGGACGTTCTGAGGGCTCTTTGTTCCTTTACATAATGAGGCTGATGTGCTTTTCATGGTTTTATTAGGCACGTGGAGAATGTGTGTTTGTGTATGTAGCACATGTGTAAAATGGGATGTGTTGACGTGAATAAATTCTGTTGTCTCAAAGCCACAAAGGCTCATGGAAGTTTCATTGCTGTCTCTTAACAACAGAGACTTGACTATGCAGCTTGAGGAGAGTTTATACAAGAATGTGAATGTTCTAGCTTTGATGTGCCGCAGAAATGACTTCTCATTCATGTGCTGGTCAGGTTTGCTAGAAATAAACACATTTCATGATGCACATGCACAAAGGAACTGTTAAACAGCACTGACAGTCAGCAGTTCGAATAATTGAAATCTTGTAGTTAGCAAGGAAAGACTTTGGAAGTCTGATGTGGAATATGATTCACCAGTTGACTGGCAATCATTGTCCAGTGCACTGGCAAATATACACTGTGTGGCCAAAAGTATTTGGCCACCATGAAGGGGAATCTTAATAATACAGTTATATAGTATAAGTATTATTATTATTATATAAAATAGTAGTATAATACTACTATTCAGTGACTTCTAGAATAGTCTTCTTTTTGGCCACAGTTTGGTGTTGACCCTTTCCTCTTTCACCATGACTAGGGCTGCAACTATTCTTTTCATTATCATTGTATCTGCCAAATTATCTTGTCTATAAGAAATAAGTGTCCATTACAGTTTCCCAGAGTCCAAAGTGATGTCTTTAATTATGTTAATGTGTTTTGTCCCACCAGTAGTCCAAAGATGTTCAATCATTGAAGTCCAAGAAAACTGGCAAGTAATCAAAACAAAAAAGTTTGAATCAAAAGAATTTAGGTATTACTTTTTAAGAAAATCCTCAAAATAATCAGTAAGTCAACTGACTAATCAGTTAATCACTTAATGGTTACAGGTCTAAGCATGACAATGACCTGGTGTACAAAGTCCAGGAAGATCCAGGAAGAAGTAGTTTCCCCAGTTTGCTGTGGAAGAACCGGTGAGCACCTTATCCAAGATCTTTGGCATGAACTGGAACAGCTCTCTGTGAGCCAGACCTTGTTGCCCAACATCAGTGTTGGACTCAACTAATGCTCTTGTGCCCCAGCTGAAGCAAACTCCTACAGCAAGGTTAAAAAATCGGCTGATTCAAAAAATCTGACGATCAGAGGCTGCTGCAGCAGCAGATTACTGCAACAGTGAGCAGCACCACACATGTTATGTTTGGGTGTCCATTTAATTTTGGCCATGTAGTGTCTTACACCGATCCTTCCTTTATTTTTCATGTCCAATTTCACTTCAAAGTGAACAATCTTTGCTGTATTCCAACAAGTTTTTCGTGTTCTGTTAACTCCCTTATTTTGAAGGTTTTGCTTTTATGATTTTTCCAGCTGTTTTCATCCCATTTCAAAGGAGATTGATAGTTTCTGTGGTATAACCCCCCCTTTTCTCTTCTGGCCTCCTCCAGCTCTCAGAAATCCTCTGTAGATCTCTATCTGTTTCCCCATAAACAGAGCAGATTAGCAGGAAGATTTGAGGGAATATTAATAACCGACTATAAACCACAGCCAGCTGCCTTCCAGACCACTGCTAAAGACAGAGAGGGAGAGCTACTGTAGGTGTGTCTAATATGAGCTGGTGCTCCAGTATAATGAGCTGTCACAAAGTGATTCTGTGCTTTAATGATGCCTGCTTATGTATTCAGTAAGGTACAAAAAGAAGCATTGTATCTGGTGTGAAGTAAAGTTCTACCAAAAAAGGTCTTGAGCGAAAAACTGAAATTAGTTTGAAGTGTCAGTTGGCATGTCTGAGACTATTTTTTTCCTGTGTATGGAGACCTGTCTCCAGTGTAGCTATTCCCGTGTTGCTTTTGAGAACTGATATGGGGAACTAACAGGCCTTTCAAACTGAATTAGCAACCAGCAAAATGCTGCATGTGTGTTGACCCATGGATACTTCTGGGAGATCCTATGACACTGCTATGCATGGTGTGAAAGCTGAATTTTTCTGCTTGTATCACTCCATATTAAACTAAGATGTCTTTCACCACTCTAAACATCAAGAAGAAATGATAGATGTTTTTCTGTTATCGCAAAGTATTAGGCTGCACCTAAAAAATATTTTTTTATCAATTAATCTATTGATTATTTTTTGGGATTAATGTATTATTATTATTATTATTATTATTATTATCATTATTATTATTATTATGTATTTTTTTATTACTCGATTAATATAACAGCCAATTTATAAACTCAGCCTTCAACAAACAAATATGACATGTATGCACTGCAGGTCATTATTCCCCGGAAAAAAGTAGCCCAGTCTTAAATGGTTATCTGTGTAATACTACTATATATTACGTTTTGGTTGGGGACAAAAAGTAAACAGGACTTATTATATTGACATTGGATACGGCATTGTGACAAAAACACAGTTTTTTCCCATTCATTTTAATGAGGCCAGTCCTTTTTGGCTGTGGTGGTGCTGGCTGCAGGGGCTTCCGCAAAAAAATGCAGCCTGCTGCTGCAGAAAAGTTGAAGCCGACTCAACTTTTGGAGAAACGCATCCTGATGTCATGTTGCGGTGGCCAATCACATAAGCTGGAGATCAGGAGAGCGTGTTATTTAGCATGGATAAATACTACAGAGGGAACACAACAGACACTTAAGCCTAGTTTATGCTTCTGCGTCGCGGTGACGGCGTAGCTACGTCGTCAACCCTACGCCGTCAACCCTACGCCGTCATTGAGCATTCGAAGTTCTGCGTCAAGGGAACGCGTTGTTCTGCAATTCACCGCCAAGCCTGCAATTGTTATACAGTTGACCGGAAAAGCAACTGCCGGAAATGACGTTCTGAGCGGACCAATCACAGTCCTTGCCGTTCGCGTCTCGACGCGTCGACGTGACGCGTAGTCAGGATTTTTTAGAGACGCACGTCAGGCTACGGCGCAGGGTCCGCGTAGGGGTCTGCGTCGACGACGTAGCTACGCCGTCGCCGCGACGCAGAAGCATAAATCAGGCTTTACTTAGGATTTCATCATATCGCACAGCCATAAGATCAGTTGATCTATTAATCTTGAGATTATTTTATTTGATTAATTATTAATCATTTAGTCTAGAAGCTGTCCGGTTAAAATACCCATTGCAGTTTACTACAGTCCATTTTAATATATTCAGACTGCTGTCCGACCATTATAAATTGAAATGTTCGCTTAACTATGTAAAAGAGAATAACAGCAAATTCTCACATTGAAACCATCAAATATCTGGGCTTTCTGCTTCTATTTAATTGATAATTGAATAGTTGCAAATCTGTTTTCATCATTTGAGCTGCACCTTGATGGCCTCCACTCTACAGGCCCACACTGCTTTTACCCCTGCCCCAGCCCATCTAACCAGCCATTCAGCGCCCAGGGAAGGGAGCTAGTGTAATTAGCTTGAACCAATCACGCTGAATACATGAGGGCAGGATTAGTCATTAACTGGGGGCTTAGCTATCAGCTACAGAGGAACGCTACTAAGTCTCTGCTTCAGCTCTATGCTCCCTGCAACCAGGAGAGACATATAGAGAAATAATAGTAGTAGAAGCAAAATGGTTCTTAAAATTACAGCGGCACTGTCTGCTGTTCTGTTAATATCCAGAGCCACTTGTGGATGGATCAGGTACCAGCCATAAATGTCTCAGTCGCACATGTAGTCTGGGTGTTGCTCTTTTCACATCCTGAAGATTATTTTGCTGTAGTTTTGTCAAAAACTGACTTGAAAACGGTCTGCATTGGCACTCATTAACCAAGTTTACATTGTCCCTAGTGTGAGAATGTAATGTGTAATGTTTAGTGGCGTCAGCTCAGAACAGAGCCTCTGTTTGTTTTGGCCCTGCAGTGGGAGAAAACCCGATGGCAGCGACTTTGAACACACAGTCTTTGTACGGTGAAGACCACTCGAAATGAGTAATAAGAGAGAGATTTGGCAACGCCGGTTCCATTAAAGAAATTGAATTTTCCTTCGGCGCATTGTCGATATGTTTTCCCCCCAAACCTGTCTGCGACTAAACAGAACAAATTGAGGCTGTCAGGGCGCTGGCAGGTCGTTTGACTTCTGCAGCCAGAATTCATTTACCGGGCCCCTTCCCGTTCAGTCTTCTCTCTCAGGAGTATACGCAGAATCCATCACATCCTGTTCTTCCTTTTTTTATTGGATGGTTGTGTGGGTAACAGATTGCAGTGCTGCTCTGTCATCCCGTCCCACAAGTCTGGCCGTCTGTCTCACGCTTTGATCGCTGAGCACAGACGCTGGCTCTCGACTGTTGTGCAGCTTTTAGAGAAGTGGTGCATCTGAGTCCAGGTTTTGGCAGAGTGAAGAAAGTGGCGGTCAAGAGGAGGAAGGGCGGGAGCGCAGCAACCTGACTGGACAGACTGCTGGGGGTGTAGATGTCACGCCTGCTGTGTGGATCTGTGGCCTCTGACCCCCCCTAGAAGAGAGAAAAGCAGGAGTCTCTGCATAATGTGCACATGCAGCCTCTTTGTTTCTGTTTCACCCTCTCACTCACACTCCTTCCTTTCGATGTTTCTCCGGAAAAAAGCCATAAATGAGCAGTCACAAATCAGATGGTACCAATACATCTTTTGAATAAATGATGTGAACGAGCTAAGCGAGTTTGCAAATTGACCATTAGCAATCTTGTTAGCTTTGAGGGCTTTATTTTCTCAGCTCAGTAACTTTTTATTTAACAAAGTGGTGTACAATGGTGAACAAACTGCCAGGGGGAAGTAAACGGATCAGTAGAGAAAATAGAGAGAAGCCCCAAGAGCTTTTGTGATGGAGTAGTGTTAGCCCAGCCAGCTAGCATATAAGTGCTTAGCTCGCAACTAGCCCTGTGAGTCCGCCTCTTGATGACTATTTGGCAACCGATTTGTGTGTTTCACCATCTAGAGGCACCGCCGTTGCTGTGGGGGCAAGTGCTGCTGACAATGACAGCAGCACGGGTAGTTAGAATGGATTGGACTATTGACAGTGGCCCCCAGTTACTGATGAAGGTCCCTCGTATGGTGGTGATTTTAACATTATTCAGATTCGTCATATTAAACATTTGAGACGGTATTCAGAATACATAGTGGGAAAATAGAGGAAAAAAACTTGACTGCCACATTTCAAGTGATGACGTACTGTGTGATGTTCTAAAGTTACTCTAATAGCAAGCATCATCAATCAAGAGCATTTCATCATTACAGAGGAGTTACATTAGTAAATGTTGGCAACAGAAGGCCAACTACTTGTCACTGATAGAGGGTTAAAAGTACTATAATAAGCATAATGATATTGATTTAATATTCTTGACCCCTGTCTGGCAAACGTCTTGGTCCTCGCACCCTAGGAATAAACTGTATGTAAAGTGTAATGTTGTGGTCTCAGACAGGGGAACTCGCCATGAAGTCTTGTGCATTCTGCATTCAGTTCTTTTTCACAGATGGAGTTTGTCATGACTGTAGGAGCAACCTCACAGGTTCTTAACAATGTCTTTGACATCATTGTCAAAAGTAACTTGACATAGAAAATAAAGGTAAAAGTAGAACATTGTTCACTTTTTAGGACAGCTTGCATTCAGACACGCAGACTTTGGACTGTGACTAGGCAAAAGAAGCGGTTTGCACCCAGCTGAACAGTCTGATGGCTATACAGAGAGAGGAGGAAACACACGCCAGGGGACACTGAGACGAAGCATGTCCAGGTGCTGCAGGGACACGGCCCAAAGCAGCTTGTTACACAAATCATATCATGCACACTGACAGTAAGCAGCATATGCAAAAACATGGTGTCCAATTGTGTGTCTTGCAACTGTGCATCCTAACACACACACACACACACACACACACACACACACACACACACACACACACTCCAGCAGCTGTATGCTCTTGTGCTGCACAGACCTGGTGATATTTGAGCTACACACCCAGACACACACACACACATTCTTCAACACTCGAGGAATGTGTCCATATGCTTGAAAGAGAGGAACTGGACTAAAAAGGAGATGTCTGGCTGATTCTGGCTCATCTGCGTTTGCTTTCACGCTCCGAGCCTTAGTCCCCAATAGAAGCCAAACCCTGTGATCCATTGGGTGCCTATAAAATAACCATGGACGTGTTGTCCCAGATATGAATTGTTTGATTCCCTCGCTCTAGTTAAGCTCATTTACTGGCATACTCATACTGCAAAATCTGTGGCCCAGTACTGCAGACTGGTTCTTGGCCAGTGACAGCGTCATGAGACTGCACATGAGGGAGGGGAGCTGGAGGCTTCCCCCGTCCTCAAAATCCACCCTCCCATGCTTATTAACATTTCAGGAGGAGAATGTGATTGGAGAGGCAGTGTGTGGCACAGTTCTGCTACTCACACAGAAGACATGAAAAAGACAGAGATGCTGCTTGAACAATCTCCTGAGTTTGTAAAGTCTGAAATTATGTAAATCAGATCATTTTGACACAAAAACTGTAGATGAGCTGTCAATTACAGCTTGTTTTCTACACGATTGTACCATTTTGTGCTCTAATCTGGTGTGAGTGCCCTTTTCTGCAGCCTCGAAGCTTCTTTGCCTGCAGTATCCAAGCAGCAGCAGTGTCTATCAGACCCGTTATAGACATTGCGTCTGTCGAGCTACTAGAGTTTTATCAGAAGCGGGGTGTATTTCCACAGACACAAACTGACATTTTGGCCGTGCGCTATCAGCTCGGGACCAAAAGGTTAATTGCTCTCGTCTCTGTCAGGTTGTGAGCCTCGCCGAGTCTTCTGATCCGTGAAATGAAAGTAGCTGTCGTCATCCTGACGAGTGAAAAGATGCTGACTCACTTTCATCTTTGGGTTTCTCTTGATTTGCTTGTGCTTCCACTCACAAACCCTGGTCATGTTTTGCTGACCTGTGTATGTGTGAATAAAGTCAATATTCGCATTCCATTAACATTTTCTTCAACCCACACTCACTATTCAATCCTCGTTCACCATGCCTCGCTGAACTACAGTACAGAGCTGGAGCTGGTTGCTAAGGAAAGTGTGTGATTGTAAGCATCTGCTCTTGTGTTCATATTGAAACATTTCTGTGTCAGTCTCTGCTCGGGAAGAGAAAGAGGATTGGGGGGGGGGTTTGGCTTGTGAATTGTCACAAATGTGATGATGGGGGAGTGGGCGAATGTGGTCTGACACCCAGTGAGGTGGAAATGTAGGTTAATCTGGTCATATGGACACAACCATCATGATCAGCATCATACCTCCTGGAGCAGAGGGAGGGGGGGCGAGGGGCGTTGGCAGAGAGAGAGGGAGAGAATGGCCAAAGAGGTTTGGTGCGTGATTATCAGAGGATGCAGCGGAGGAAAAGGGCAGGGAGTGTTCGCTGAGAGGGGAGACAGAGGAGAGAAATGGAGGAGGTGGGAGGAGGTCAGCGGACAGAGAGATGAGAGGACTGAGGACAAAAGAACAGAGGGAGCAGAGTGGATTGATGCATTGGCTCAGAGGTGCTGTGCTCCCCCTCCTCCCCTCTAACCCCGCGGTCCATCTTCAAACACTCCTCTGCACGACCGCCTGATTGGTTAGGTGTCGCCATGGTCACAGATGCAGCTCAGTCAGTCACCATGCCACCGCTCCCCGCCACCTCGCCACACTTCCTTTAACCTGCTTCCATCTAATTCAATTACACAATCACATTATGTAACGTAGTTAGGGCAAACACGCGCTGAGGTGTAACCATTGATGCCATCTGTGATGGAAGATGGAAAGACCTTTTAAACGAAACACAGAATCATTATTTTAGCTTTACTGATGTGATTATGTTACCACGGGTGTCATACACCTAGATCTGTGTCTGTTCAGGTCTGACTAATGCTTCCACTTGTATTTTGCAAATTGTTTATTGAGCACAACTCAAAGTGCTGTACAAACATTTTAGCCTTAAAGAGGAAGTACAAACAACAATTGGAGAGGAGAGTAAACAAAATTAAATGTTCACATCATATAAGACATATTATAAGGAAAGAAACAGAAGTGTTGTATGTAATGTATGTTGACATATGGTCTAGGAGTGTCAATAATTCCATTCAAAACTGTACTGAACAGGACTGATAATATTGTCAGAGACCCCTTTGGGCAGATTTGAGAGAAAAAACTTGTAACTTTTCAGTTAAAACTGAATTTCCATCAGTTGGTCGTGAAACCAATCATCTGTTGATCTTCACAAATTCAGATGCAAATCTAACAATGCATAGCCATCAGTGCTGAGAAAAAATAAACAATCAAAACGAATTGTGACCATAAAACTGCAGGTCGACTCAAATGATGGATTTCGAGAATTGTGACACCCTAATATAAACATACATTAGGCACCTGAATAATCTAAAAGGTGAAGGTGAACATAATACTGATGAGGGATTGTTTTAGCCTATTTGTTTAAGCTAGATGCAGCTAATAAGCTGGTATATAAAATGTGATAACAGAATATTGTACATTGTTTTTAAAGGGAAACTCTCAAAAATGTTTTCCTTTTCCTTTTTTATCAGTTTTAACTTTCCAGAAAAGGACATCATGGAGCATTATTTAGTGTGCCGACTCTATTTTTGTATTTTTCACTTGTGCTTCTGGTCAGTTTATAGTGTTTAATGTTCTTGGATTTGCACCATTTGTAAACTTTTTGGAAAAGAAAATCCTCCAAGTGTGCCCACTTATAGCAGGGTCATTAAAGTAGGCAGGGCTTCTCCCTCAACCTCTTTTTTCAGGCTTCACACAGCCACTTTTGTTTTTTGTGCACTATCAACTGAAACACCTTGAACGCATTTAGGGGAGAGTGTCCAAGCGTGCACTGTTATTTTGTCATTGCAATCCGAGAGTTTGTACAGTTCATCACATAGAAGACATGCCAAGACATGGAGTTCTTAGAATAAGTTCTGGGATGCAGCCTGGAGGAGGCTATGATGGCAGGCTTTTTAACCTTTAATTGTGCCCATTTAGTGCCCACTATAGATGTTGTCATGACACCTTGCACCCGTTGATTAACTTGGGGCATACGGAACCCTGGAGAGGTTTGTCATTTTAATACTGCGGCAGCAGATCAGTGATATGTGTTGGGGCTTTGCCATCTAGTGATTTATATACAGTCCAATCATTAAGATTTTCTGTTCCGTGACACACCAGAGGCCAGTGTGAACTGGAGAACCGATGTAATGTGTTCTACTCCCTTTGTCGGTCAGGATCCTGGCGGCAGCAGCAGCATTATTGTGAATCAGCCGCAGATTCTGAATCAGCTGCAGCAAGATGACTGAATTACATCACAGCTCTGTTCAAGATAACAGAAAGGATGAAGCATCTGAGCTGCTGCTGTGTGGATGTATGGGGTGCGTCTCTGGGAAAACTGCTGCACAGATACTAACAACGTCTCAAAGTGCAGCATGGAGATGCTGCAGAGTGGCTTGCCATGTGTGTAGCAAGAGAAAGCCCTCCCCCTCACGCTGCTCTCCTCATGGCCAGATGCATTTGATGGAGACTCCCACCCACTCACCAGCGCCCCTGCTCCCCATCCTCCCTTCCAACCCGAGAGAGACACCTAGTGGATTCGGGTTGTAACTACAACCCCACAGCCCCGCTGCCCTCACCCTGACCTGCACTTCTTTACATGCAGAATAATTTATGGTGTGAGGCGCAGGCATTTTCTAGTGATTGAACAAGCACAGTGGGACAGGACGCTGGATAGACTGGAGGAGGGGGGAAACACCGAGTAGTATTCCCAACCTGGTGATAAATACGAGGGCTACAGTAAGCTGCGTTCACGCTGCAGAGCGTAATCTCATCGGGCTTCATTAGTGAGCCAATTCTCATCAGTTCTTTTGCTTTTGCTGTGTGTGTCTGTTCAGTGAGACTGTTGGTCTGTTCCCCTCTGCCTTCACATACTCCATTAGACCTCTGAGCTGAATTAATCACACATTTCCATGTTGGGTGTGCCTACACACTTTCCAGGCTGCATAATGCATTCTAATGCAGTTTGTGGGGATTCTATACTGTACCGGCCTGTAGTCTGAAACTCATTTATCACGGCTCTGCAGTCAGACCCTTCTGCATTCAACAGCACCTCTCTCTCCCCTGCCTATATCTCTCACTACATCCATCACTCATATAAACCACTCTCCCCTGAGCTGTACCAGCGATCTGTGCAGCCCCTTCAGGTCCTCTCTATTTTTAATTACCTGTCAGAGACCTCGGGTCTCGATCCCATGCCTCCCAGCTCGCTGCCATGTCTCATTCAGATTAGCCAGGAATCTGCTTATTAGAATACAGCCATAGATCTGCAGGTGCATTGTGGGAAGGACCTCTGATATGAAGATGTAATAGATGAGTGAGTTCTTTCATTGTTGGTTGTTGTTATCAGAGTTATTAAGTAATCTCGAATCTCAGTTTTTTAGCTTATCACAGATGTAAGTGCATCTGCTGGTAGTGGTCAATGATACAAGAAATTGCAGTACAGAAAGCCAACATTATGTTTTGAGTAGACGTTTTTTGATTTGGAGTTCAATCAGTTGTTATAGCGTGCATCACATATAAAGAAACACAACAGTACTGGAACACAATAAGATTAAGGATTCAAGATTTAAGATTAATATGATTGTCATCATTCAAAACAAGATTGTATGATTATTTTTTGTGATTCCCTTAGTTACATACACACAAAAATAAAAACTACACAGACTACTTAATAAATAAAGTATTCATGGTGGAGTATTGAGGATGAGTTCAGTCTCAGGGAGTCTCACAGCCTGGGGAGTTAAGCTGCTCTGTAGTCTGGTGGTATGGCAGTGGATACTTCTGTATCTGTTGTCAGATGGCAGCAGGGTGAACAGACTGTGTCTGGGTGGGTGTTGTCTTTTAGTATCTTTGGGCTCTGTGCAGACATCTCACTTCACTGATGTCACCAATGCTCTGTAGATGGTACCAGTGATGGTCTGGTGGTTTTAATCATCCACTGTAGAGCCTTCCTGTCCTGCTCCGTGATGAACCATGCCATGTGGATTTTAAGTGTAGTCTCTTAAACTTCTGTAAGCAGCTTCTAGGGATTTTAGAGAAAAAAGATAAAACTTAACAACCAAAAAACGGATATAATGTTTGTGACAAAAAACATTGATGATCTTGGTTACATTACAACACACATTGCAAAATATTAAGGAAATTGTTGTAGTTGATACTTAACTGATGCTAGTATGCTCCTTTCATAGCATTATTTACACTAATGTACCTCATCACCTCTTAATCTCAGCCTCAACAGGTGGTGTGTCACCTCTCTGCATATCAGGATTATTTTACTTTCTGTTACATCCTTCTCCGTCTTCATCCTTTTATTTGCTCCTCCAACAAGGCAATAACTTTCCTCAGTCGAACATTTCATGTGTCCATTTGTCAGGTGAAGGATGAGAGCAGGACGACATGCTTGCACAGTATTGATGAGTGGTGTTATCTTTCCTTTAACACACTCTCTGCTCTGGTGTATGGAGCGTAGTGGCAAGGTTTTGCTGTCCACAATACCTCTGTCTGTGTCTAGTTTGACTCAAACACACAGAACCACATTGATAGAGGAAGCTTCGACGTTTCATTTCCTGTTGTGTTAGATGTGTGTTGCGCTGTGTGTTTGTGGGGTAGAGAGATCCTGTTCCCCTTTTGCCTCTTTCACAGTCAGTATCAAGTTCTCTCCTACCTTCAACCGGACAGTTACACAGAAGGACAGAAAGGATAAGAGGGCATTTGTGTTTGTTTGTGTGTGTTGGAGGGAGGTGAGTGTGTGTCTCGTCACTGTTGATGGTCGCAGCACATCACCATGCGTCGTGCATTCAGTGTATTCAGAGGTTACAGGAGAGCCAGCGAGGATGATGACGAGGTGTTTGTGTCCAGCTCCGGATACAAGGTGACCTGAAATGAGACACAATGGACAGAAAATATGTGGCTTTGTTTGTCTTAATTAAGTCTTAAATGTGATATCTTTAGCATGTGGGGTATCCTTGTACTCTTAGATTATTATAGAAGAGAGGGGGTGTCTGCTCTGCCAGCAGATGGATTTCATGTCCTGTAACAATGAATTTCCTGGTGTCCTTTTCCTCCATTTCTAGTTGGATGATTTTCCATCAGCTGCTGGCAGCCATTGCCAGCTTTGTTCTGTTTAAACTATTCAGTTGAATTCCAGGTAGCCGTAATAAGGTCCTACCAAAAGTTTGCCTGTCAGAAACTAGCAGATACTATCTGCCTGCAGTCTGCCAGTAAAACACTTGATGTTGAGTTCAATGAAACATTTACTGTAGAAAAGTGCCTGTGCTGTCTTCTGCTATTCCAGGCATGTGTTGGACTTCTCTCTCAGCATATGGTGCACATTGCATAAGGCTTTTCTGTCTGATACAGAACAGTCCATTTTTGCAAAAGAGGGCATCCATTGTCTCTTGACACCACTGCTATTTTGAGGTTGTTGCTTAGTTTCAAGGGAGCAGTTAGTCATCCGTTTTTCTTTCTAAAGAGATTTTTAAAGGTATAGTGCAAGAGCAAGAGTGATATATTGATTATGTCAATGTTTTTTTGCATGGTTGTAGTTTCTCACTGACACCAAAGTATTAGAGCAACAATGATTAGTTGATTTAATTGGTTAGTCAATTGAAACCAACTATTTTATCAATTAATGGGTTCAGTTGTTTTTCAGGCAAAATGTCAAACATTTGATGGTTCCAGCTTATTAAATGTGAGGATTTGCTGCTTTTCTTTTCACCTATGATTGCAAATAAACAGTCTTCAAAGTAATTTGAAAAAGATGATTTGAATAACAGATTGTAATTAAAATGATTTTTAGTTGTAGCTAGGTGTCGGCCGATATGTTTTTTCACGACTGATATCTATTAGTAATACTGTAAGAAGACAGTAGACAGTGTGTGGGAGTTTGAATGCAACAAAGTAGCATTCTATAAATTTTACACATATTAAATCCCTTTATCCAATGCAGAGAGTACAACTCGGCTGCAGAAACAGCTGTTCAATGACTTCTGTGGCTAGTATACCTTCTGTGAGCATAATGAAACCATACTGAGCTGCATGATGGGAAGTAAGGATCGACCATGATGTTTTTTTCAGGGTTTTCATTCAGTTACTAGTTACTTTGCAGATTCAGATTATTAGTGTTGATAGGTTATCACCTTGACATTTATCCAGTCAGATAGTGTTGTGGGATGTTAAATCATGTAATTGATGTAATTGGCAGTTATACAAAAAAACAACACAGATTCCAATTATCTGAAAAATACTGAATGTTGTATTAAATAATCAGTCTTAAGTTAACTTTATGATGGTGCAGTACTAAATATTAGCTACTTCTTCAAGTCCAGTTCAAGACACACTGCCAGTAGAGGCAGCACGAATAAACTGAGGTTAAATGATTCTGAAATGCGCAGTATGAATGTCAACAGTGGGCCTGTGTTCCTCTGTGCAGTAATATGCCCATGTGAACACTCTCGTCTGTCTAAAATGATTGTTAAATTACTTTCTGCATGAAAGTGGAGACCGCAGTAAAATGTTTTGGTTCAACTTCTGTCAGAACAGACGTTAAAGCTTTCCAATTACAATATGCAGTTTGGTTTGTCCGGGCTGAGTGGAATCTAAATAGATCTGACCCCAGCCTCACTCTCAGGACACACTCAATCATCTGCATTTAGACTCGATCATTACCACATTATTCCCTAAAAAACCCAATTAAAGCTGCAGCACACTGGCTCCATTCTGGTTGTGACTGATGAGTCCGAGACGAGTTCAGCCAAACCATCATCTCTCAGCGGTTGGCCTCCATGCTCGAGCACTTGCTGTGTGTTGGACTGAAACTGAGAACCAGCGGGTGAATCTAACTGAAAACAGCAGGACACTGCTGAAACCTTTCCTCTGCTGCCGCGTGTGTTCAGGATATTAAATAATAATTTATGTGAAAAATATTCCTGTTATTCCAAGACCGGCAGGAAGTCCCATCTGTGTCCTGAAAACAGTTCAAATCCTCTGACTGAAGTGCACATTCCTCACCTGTAACAAACCGGGGGGAGAGGTGTGGTGCTGGCACAGCCGCTGGTATTGAATTCTTTTCTGCTCGGGCATTTATCTGCTCTGTGTTTTACAGAATGTCTGGTGCTGGATCTCCTCCAGAGAGACACAAGGCTGGCATCAGTCTCAGAACCCCGCTCTGCTCCAAAACCCTAAAATATTTTTCAGAAGCTGTCAGAAGAGCATTGAATTATCTGAGCTGTAGCCACAGAAACAAAGCTTTGTGGCCTTTGTGGAGTGACCTTCGCATGCTAAAATCTTGTGTTCTGTCTTTGAAGTGTTTCTGCACTGACCCTGCAGGGCAGCACTTGTGATGAAGTTTAATGTGTGTGTGGACTGTGGTTAGTTTTTAAGTCATTTACAAAAGAAATTTGCATTCAAGTATATTTAAAAATTGTCAGCCAGATGTTGAGTAACTCGAATACATAGTCTCTACACAAAGCTTATCGTCTAATAGTTTTTCAGGACTCTAATGCTACTTAAACAGTTCTCCTTATACACCTTATCAACAGCAGTCCTTTGCTTAGAAGGCCAACTGTATCTCATCTCCCCTACCACTTCTTCTTCCTTTCTGCTTGTTTCCACACTATTCTCTTCTTCATTTTAACCAGTCTTTGTTATGCAATAGGAAAGATTGAATGTTCTGTCAGAGAAAAGTGACAGCTTCAGTCCCTGCAACACGAATGTGCTTTCTGCTCACTTGTGGCAGTTCTGTATCAACATGTCAAGGAAATGCACACGATTAACATCTTATCTATTAGTGTAGAGAGAAGATTACCATATATAATGTATGGATGCAGTATAATCTGATTCCAACATAAAACTTGAACTCCAAATGAATTGTCAGTTTCAGCCTGAGGATTTGAAAAAAAGTCATGCATGCTTTTATTAGGTCACGTTGAGACTGACAGTAACGCCGCTGCATTCATTTGCATTGATGGTGCCAACACAGGGTCATCTAGCCAGAAGCTGAACATTGTTGCTTTGTCTTCTCTACTTTGTGTTTAATACAGCATCACCCAGTAAGTTACTGCATTGGCTAATCAAAATCATGCAAACTCACTTTTTGGTGTTGTTTACCTCACAGTTGCTGTGATGAAAAATAAAATGGTTACCATCGTGATGACTTGAGTTGTCAAGCCTTGTCTGTGTGTATTATGAACTGTTGTGCAGTGTTTTGGCACCTGATAAGCCTTTGAATGCATTATCTGTTACTCCTGCTACTGCACTTACTTCCCACATATCATTGTGTCACTGTTCATTGTGCTGTGTTAATGCCGGCTTGTTTTCAGTCTGAATCCCTGCTAACACCTTGATATCCTCAGCTTAAGCTGGTCCAGAATAGGGATTTTCCTAACAATCAATTTCCCTGACGTCTAAACGGAATTAAAACTTAGGCACAAAGTAAGAAAACACAAATTTTGCGCAATTTAATCTATGACCTTAAACACTGTCCCTCAAAATATTGCATGTAGGACCCATTTGTAATTGCTAATTACATTCTCCAATAACCAAATTGCATTTTAAATGCTGCTGAAATGAGGCACTTAATATTATGTGTGATATGCTCTCTACACATTATCCTACAAACATTATAATGTTTCTTTTTTAACAAACAATCTTAAGGAAATGTGCCTGATTATTTCAGCAGCATACTGATTGGTTGAAAAATCACCTATCAAATACAAAAATACATCTCAGACACTACAACCTCTGCTCAATTTTTATAAAGCAACGTTTGACCAGAAAGATATAACGTTTCAGTGCACATTATGTCAATATGTAATTAGTAAGTGTACGTTAATAAACAAATAGGTTTAGCTGACTTCTATTTCTGGCGGCAACTAGCGAGGTTAGAGATTTTTATTCATCTAGTCGACTCGTTGTGCACATCCCAAGTCCACAACTCTGCAGAAGGGTTTGAAAAAAAGGTGCTCAGCATAGATCACACTGAAGTCCAAATTAAGCTTCTCTCCATTGGTTCCTTTCACCTTTAGGATTTATTTTAAAGTTCTGCTGTTGACATACTAGAAATACATGATCAAGCCATTCTATACTCCAAAAGTTGTTTGTTTTTTGGACTCTGACCTTTGAGGGGAGCTTAATTTCATAAAAACTGATTTCTGTCTGGTCAGAGGTCGTGGCTAAAATCTAAAAGTAATCACAAAGAGACTCGAATTGTTTTTGTCGTATGTAGTGTAGTTTTCTCTTGTGTTTATAGCCTTTTAGTGTTCTACACTTAATTGTACTTACTTTCATGTTTTGCCTTATCTGTCTCTTCTGTCTTCCTCTCTCTCTTTTCTTCTTCTATTTTGAAAAGTGTTACGTAAGTAAAGCGTGCATGCTAATACCAGTAGCCCTTTATGTCCATAGCATTTGTCTCTGCTCTCTGACTAGACTGATAAATGATTATGTAACTGTTCTGTGTCCATCTGGTTCAAGGACCTGATTAGAATTAGACTGATATGGTTTTTAAGTATCTGCGAGCCACATGTGGCATCTGATTTGATCAGCAGCTGCATCCTGCCGTGCAGTCTGTCAGAGAGCCTCATAACTCAGCGCCTCACCTTCATGCTCTGAGAAAGAGAAGTCAGGTTTATGTAAAGAAGGTCTGCTTTTTGCAGCTAAATGTGCATGTTTGTGAGTTTAACTTTTAACAGCTCGGCTTGTTACATTCCAATCCAGGATGAGATAGTTGCTGGTTTCTGTGCTGGACAGGACCAACATTCTCACAGATACTTAGATGTCTGCAGACTCTGGAGGCATTTCAGGGTTCCTTCTGGTTATGGAGTCTCGAAAGACAGAAATCTCAGCCTTAAAAAATGGGAAAAAGTAGAATGTTCAGATCATAGATAAATCATAAAAAGTCATACAGAATTGTGCATGTTCTGACCTCCTCTCCTCTTTTCTTCTTTCTTCTTCCAGACAACATCACCTACAGGTCAGGGCCGGTCTGACTCTCCAGTCTACACCAACCTCCAGGAGCTGAAAATCTCTCAGTCCAGCCTGCCGCCCGTCCCCTCCGGCTCCCCTCTACACATCCTGGGCGACTGGGAGACCCACAAAGACCTGAGCGGCAGGCACTTCTACTACAACCGTGCCACCGGAGAGCGCACCTGGAAGCCGCCGCGCACCAGGGACACGAGTGGCAGCACAAGCAGTATCCGAGGAGACAGCCAGGGCACAGCGGAGAGTGAGGTGAGGGGTGCTAAAGCCAGTTGAAGATCTAGTTGTGAGAGTATGTGACTGTGACTGTTTAAAAGCTTATCATTGGGAAACATGAGCGAAACAAACATACAACTGCAACAAAAGCAAATTTTCCACTCCACAAACCTACAGTAGGTGTGATCACATGCCTAAACGCAGGACTCAGATATTTAGCTTGTATGTGAGGAAAAGTGTCAGCTGAAGCCACATAAACAGTGTGATGCACTCTCTGGCAGTCTGTGTTAAACAAACAGGCTGTGGTGAAGGTGTGGCGAACCTCAAAGGACTTTTAAAATGCTGTTGTGGTTACTGAAGGTAGGGAAACAAGAGCGCCTTTGATGAGGGGATGTTAAGGTTTCCTGTCAGGTTCTACTTTCCTGCCTATACTATCCAACACCGCCCCCATGTGGTGGTTTGGGTATTTCAGGTTGAAATTGATGGCTAATTATATACAGTGTGATTGGAATATACTGCTGTGCTGAATTGGTGAGTCAATCAAAATAAAATGAATTGACCAACGCACTTGAAAACATATCACATGGTCATTCAGGTTCCTATCCTGTTGTATATATTATAATACAGGCCACTTATTATTTGTGAATTTTCCAAGTTCACTTTTCTGTTACTGTTTGGTTTAGGCAACAAAAATACATGAAAAATATGGTTTGGCTTAAAATAGACCCTTTGACAGCGTTAAATACATGTAAGAAAGTACAACTTCTCCCATATGTATATTCCCTTTTCTTTTCCCCTGAGTTGCAAAGCTATGACGTCACAACAATGTGACAATGACTTACAATGATGGTCCTGTTGCAACACTGAATATGATGTTCAGGGACAACAACGGCATGTGATATCAGATTCTGCCAACAACGCTTGGATGTCTCTCCTCCTTCTCCTCCACAGTCAGTGTGTTGATGTGTGGTGTGTGGGGCAAGAAGGAGGTTGTTCAGTTGTAGTGGTCAGCAAAATGGAAAAAACAGACTACTTACAGACTACAGAGTTCATAGAACCTTAATAAAACAAGTGGGACAGCTAAGAAGTCACTGATTCATGTTGCTGAACTGCCTAGTAGCTACTGAAGGAGCATATGTTGCAAATACTCAAGTTCAGTAGAAGTTAAATGTCTTTATTGACTTCATAAAACCTGTGTCATTAAGTCCCCTTTCTCTTCTTCTGTCCTCCCCAGCCGCTGTCCTCAGAGGAAAACTGTCACAGCACCCACTCGAGTCAGTCTGACAGCCAGTATGGGTCGCCACCTAGAGGCTGGTCTGAGGAGCTGGATGAACATGGACACACACTCTACGTCTCTGAATACACACAGGAGAAGGTGCAGTCTATTGATTAACCTTGAAGCTTAGAGACTGATCACAGTTGTCCAGGGAAGTGTCTTTGACCATTTGGAGGATGGTTTAAACTCATTGTTTAACCTCAGCATCTCCTTTTATCTTGATACCTTTGTCAAATGTTGTTGTTTGACGGTTCCGTGGAGGCTGACTAGTCTTTGTGTCCGCAGTGGATAAAACATGTGGATGAACAGGGCCGACCCTACTACTACAGTGCTGATGGATCCAGGTCAGAATGGGAGCTCCCCAAGGTAAGATTATCCTCTGAACACTGGCTGTTTGTGTGCGTTTGTCTTCCCTCTTACATCAGTCACACCACATTTAAAGTAATCTCCTTCTCTTGAAAATAGAAATCTTCACACATTACATTACCTAACACCCAGTAACACACTTCTACGTGACTACTCCTCCCCCTTGTGTGTATACTTAAGACTGGTCCTGTCAATGTAAGTGGATAAGTGACAGCTCACACAGGAGCCAAGTTTGTGTTGAACTCTGGGTGACGGACTATTACTGGCTCTTTACCTTTTAATCTGGAGAGCTGATCAGATACAAGCAGTCCATTCTCAGGGTGAATAGACAGTCGTACGGACATGGATGTATTCAGTGGACTTTACTGGGGACTGTTAAAGACCATGGCTGGGCTGTAGGAGAAGTTCCTCTGTCCAATGGTGCTGTGGCGTGTAAAAGGAGAGGTAGGGGACCAGAGAGGGGAGACACCGTGCTAGAATAACTCTTCGATGTCTAAACTTCAGCTCTCCTGTCTGTCTCTGCAGTACAATATCTCCCCTCAGTCAGGAGAAGTTCCCAAGAGTCGCAGTCTGGAGAGGAAGCAGCAGGATCCCATCGTCCTCACCAAGTGGAGACACAGCACCTATGTCTTAGACCTCAATGACAAGGTAAGACACAATGAAGACGGCATGACTCAAAATTCAAAAACTTGTGGTTTCACAGACTGTGGGTGTAATTGGGTTGGACACAGGCACTCTTGCTGCGGCAGGTTTTCTGGCAGGCTTTTCATTTGTTTTTTCCTTTACCTGTCTTATTGGCAGTGAGTTTAATCCCACAGTTCTAATGACGCTCTCAACTCCACAGGAAAAGGCTTACAATGGCTTAATCTGTCTCTTTTATTTTGAAATCTTGACAAAGGGTGGTTTGTTGTTCCAGTGAAAATCGTGTATTACGACCTCTGTTTTAAGTGAACATGTTTTGAATTTTGTTATCAGACACTGAAAACCAACTATAAGTTCTTGTTTTGAATGAATTTCAGCTAGTTTCTGATCAGATTCAGGCTGTAGCCTAACTTCTTCAGAGCAGGGTAATACAGTAGACATGTTGTTTTAAAAGAGTCCCCTAGTTTTTTAGTATCAGTGTGGGAATAAGTATCCAAAAGTCATACTGGAGTAAAAGTCAAGCTATCGTGTTAAAATCTGACTTTGGTAGAAGTGAAAGTCCCTCATACAGATAAGTTCTTGAGTAAAAGTGTAAGTACCTCACGTTAAATGTACTTAAGTATCAAAAGTATTTTTCTGGAAATATATATATATATATATATATATATATATATATACACACACACTTAAGTATCAAAAATACAAGTAAAATGTATATATTTGCAATTATGTACAGTAAGTACTGTATTCTATGGATTAGCCGTTTTCGCTTTTCTGATTATTGGAATCAGTGATTTTTTTTTATTCCGATTGCAGGTAAAATAAATACATCTTTTTAAAACATCTGTTAATTAACTAGTAACTAAAGTTATCAAATAAATGTATTGGAGTAAAAAGTACAATATATGCCTCCAAAGTGTGGTAGAGTATAAGCATAAAGCAGCAGAAAATAGAAAATACTCAGGTAAAGTACAAGAACCTCAGAATTGCACTTAGAGAGTACTTGAGTAAATGTACTTACATTCCATCACAGTTTAGTATTACACTCCTATAAAGTTGTGGCACTTATGAGAGATGAACAGAACGGTCAAAAGTGAATCTATGGAAGCCGAGATATTCTGACTTCAGGTCCCTAGCGCGAGTCAAGCTCGGTAAACCCTGGATCCTACATTTCCCATAATGCAACCAGCCTAATGTGTTTGCTCCCTGTGATATGTGGCCAGGCAGATGTCAAAACAACATATTTTAATATATAAATGAAATAATAGTTGTAATTTCAGATGACAGAGTTCTCAATTCATCCTCCACACTCAAAGAAAAAATAGTTTTAATTATCTGACCTATTAACTTAATCCATTCTTCATTTCTGTTTCAATAGTAGCATATAGGGACTACAACAACCTAGTTCTTGTTATACGACCTTGTGTTGTGAAACGATAATAACAGAATCTTGTATTTGCTTAAAATGAAAACATAACTGCATTTATTTGAAGAAACTTGTTTAGAGTAGATTATCCATGGCCCGACACCTGTCACTGCTTATATTGCACAGCATTAATCTACACAGAGGTACACATGCGTCTAAATGAAATCCTCCAATGTAGCATCACAGTGTATAAAAGCAAGCGTTAAGAACAACTGCAATCGATGTAAGGCTAAGAATATGAAGGAAGGAAAGATTTTATGACGCATAACTACCAAAACACAGCTACCAAAACTAATCTTTGTTACTTAAAGTATTTCATTAATTTCTTCTATTGAACCCGTAAAATTGGTATATGCAGTGCATTTGAAATGCAGTCAAATAAACAAATACATTGTCAATATATGTTCTGCTTAAACTAAACACCAATAACACATGTAAAATGCTAAACATTTTGAGAATGAGGAAATACATTGCAGGCTAACTCTGTGGTGGTTTTGTTGCAGTTTTCTTTTAAACTCTGGCGCTTCTCTTCCGACTCGCCCAAGAGGAGATTTCGTCTTTCTCTTTACCGTGATAAAGTTGGTACCACACAGAGCCTCTCCTCTCCAGCCCCTTCTCCAATCAACATGATCCGTTTTGATTCACTCTCTGTGTCTTCGTTAGCTAGCTGTGGTGATATGATAATCAAAGCCATGTCAATCAAAGTATCTGATTTGTTCTTATCATGGATTGGTTAAACGGGAAGGAAGCACATTATTTTAATGAGTCTCTTAGCGTTGAATTAACACTTTTCCTTAGAGGCTCAGCAGCATGTTGTTTGCAAACTAAATCCTAACTTCATCTTTACTTCTGATGACTTACACTAACATCCAACAACCTCTTATGTTCTCTAGGTTGCTGATCCATTTTCTTCTCCTCACTAACCTCAGACTGACTCGCTCCATGTCTTGTAGTTTGCTGGTAGTTGTTAGTAACTCATCATATTGTGCCTCTTGTTGGTAGGAGTGTGCTCCGGCGCCCAAGCAGAGCTCTCCAGACTCTGACTCCTGCCCCTCATCTCCTAAGCACCCATCGACAGTTAGTATCCCAGCTTGCACTGCATCGCATCACACTTACCACCATCCTGCTTTTAACTGCATCCAAATACAAACATTTTCACATCCTCTAAACTCTCCATCTCTACATTGCATTTGGTTTCTCTCATCAGCTGCATGCCAGATCCCACATCTAACTGCATCACATCTAACAGCAGGACCAAACATTCTCCTACCAGCAGAACAGCAGTGTTAGGGCATCCTCTGCTGGTGATATTTGAGCATTACATCAAGCAGCACAGCCACTTCCAGCCTACAACATTGTCCCATTTGCTTCTCAAGCTTCAGTGCGTGTGTGTGTGTGTGTGTGGATGTGTTCGAGCAGGTTCTTATCTGTGTCTTCCTCCTCAGCCTTCAGAAAAATGTGGAGTCCTCAATGTCACCAAAATCACAGAGAATGGAAAGAAAGTCAGGTAGGAATAACAAGTATCGCTCAGACCCTGATGAGCTTTTGAGAGAGTTGTTCGATGCCAGACTGATATTGTCTTTGTTTTATTGTGACAACAGGAAGAACTGGACCTCCTCGTGGACAGTGCTGCAGGGCTCCTCCCTGCTCTTTGCAAAAGGTCAGGGGGGCAGCACCAGCTGGGTACGTATCCCATCAGGCCCGAGAGGCTCGTGTTCTTCTGTAGCATTCCATTCATCTGTGTTATTTCTCTCTTATTTCTGCATAGTCACCTGTCTTCATTGCTACCTGTCATTCCATTCCTCTCCTCTCCTCTCCTCTCCTCTCTCCTCTCTCCTCTCTCCTCGTTCCTCTCTCCTCTCCCCTCTCTCCTCTCTCCTCTCTCCTCTCTCCTCTCCCCTCCCCTCCCCTCTGCTTCTTTCCTTCCTGAAGTCTTACTACCGCAGTGGCTCCATCCCTGAGCTGCTCCTCACTCTCCTTAGCAACTGGAAGCGCTCAGTCAAGCCCCGTCCTGCTGTCTCCTATGTGAACTGTAGGCCTGTGCAGGCTGCCGCTGTATGTCCCTCTCTCTCTGCATGTATTGCTGCTGCCTGTCCTTCATGCCTTCATTCACTCCTGCTTCAGCTGTCAGTGTGTGAAGTTTGACTGATCTGCACTAATCAATATCTAATAGACAGATTCAAATATGGAGGCTAACAGATTTGTTCCCAGTAAAAACTGGAATGGCACACAGTAGAGTGTATATCTCCATGAGGCCCAACAGTCCCCTTTAATTCAATCAAGCCTAATACAGTATCAAGCTCGATAGCCTTAAATCTTAAATTTAAAACTGCTGATCACTGCTTAACCATACTTAAAGATCACCAGATCTAGGATCCACGTCAAACTGTACTTACTCATGGATACCAGCCACCTAAATACACCAGATTTTTCATCAAGATCCATTCATTATTCCCTGATAATGAGAAATTGACAAATGTTGATAAATTGTGGAAAACGCCCTATCTCACAATGTTAAAGGAAGTGATAAAAAAAGCAATCTGCCATCCAACTTTCATGGAAATCCATTAAGTATTTTTTGTGTTTCTGCTGACAAAGAAACACACAAACGGCCACAGGCGAAAACATGGCGTTCTTGGCGGAGGTAATAATGGTAATTACCGGATAACGGAAACCCTGGTGGACACAAACACAAGTCTAACTAAATGCTAATGTTCCATTCGTCTGCTGTATGTGTAAATAGCAGTTGGCTAACACGTTCATCATAACAATCTTTATAAGGTGATAATATATGTCAGTAATGTGTTTACAGCTCGTTTCACTTCCCTCAAGGAGCAAATAAATCTGTTAATGCAGCTTTAAGTTGGATGGAAAGATTAAATTAAGACAAGCCTCAGTAAGGTTGTAAAGTAGAATTTCAGTCTGATTTATTTTCTAGATTTAGCAAGACAACATGTAAAATATGAGTTGTTTTATGCCTGTTTTAGATTACAAAGATTAGAATAGTAGAGCAGGCTGACAGGAGAGGCAGAGATAAGGGAAGACATACACCAGCTGTTGCTGCTCTGCGTGATAACCTGGAAGAACAGCAGGACACTGGTGTAAAGTCAGAATTCCCAACTGCACTCAGTTGTTCATTTACTCATAATAGTGGGGTTTAAGTTCAAGCAGAATGGGCACAACAATTATCATTTATGGTTGTCAAGATGTTTATCACAAAAATGAAAAATGTGAACTAAAATGTTGCATCACACTCTGTACGATTCAGCTACAACCCTGGCAGAACAAAGTTAAAGGAGTGAAAAGAGCTTGAAAACTATCGAGTGACTTGAATTTTCTGTTCGTGACTCTAACCACAAGCGTTTTGTGTTCATTAATATGCACATGATATAAATAACGACTCACAGTGTTTCTGTTTTTCTGGTAACACGATACTAAAGATGTGTGTGTACATGAAGAGCTGCAAAATAAGATTCACAGTAGCAGTGTAGTAGATTTGGTTTTATATCCGGAGCAGTTCTGTAACATCTTGACATTCAACTCTTCTTCTGATTTCTCTGATCATCTTTGTGTCAGAGGCGGAGTATCTTACTGTTTCCTTGATTTCAGAAGTTTGGCAGCAACCAGTCAAAGCCCGAGTTCACTGTTGATCTGCGAGGTGGGTCAGTGGAGTGGGCCTCCAAGGACAAGTCGAGCAAGAAACACGTCATCGAGGTATCAGACACAGCAGAGCTGCTGTCAGGTTTCACTTGACTTTATACATTTAAATATGGTGTTTTGGTAAAAAGTAATGTGGACTTGTCCTCCCTCAGCTGAAGACTCGTCAAGGCACAGAGCTGCTGATCCAGTCTGAGATCGACAGTGTCATCAACGACTGGTACCGGGCCCTCACAGAGACCATCAACACACATGTGAGGAGACATCTTTCATTAGCAAAATCATGAGATGTCACAAGCTTTATCTTCCCTCTGCATCATGTGTCCAGTCCAAACCAGAGTGAAAACTCTATTCAGGAGCAGAAATAGATGAATAGGGCCGACCTGCAGTCCATTCTAGGGTTTCCCACAAGCTTGGTTGGAAAGAATGGGCCTTAAGAGTGAAATAAGCCTGAGCTGACTTCAATCTGATCTGTATGTGTGTGTCCTCTCCAGGCCTGGGAATCAGACGAGGCCATTGAGGAGGACATGCCTGAGTCTCCTGGAGCTGAGAAACAGGACAAGGAGAAAGACCACAGGGACTCCAAGAAGAACAGAGGTGAGACAAACAGAGGCGCAACACAATTACTGTACGTGTTTTATTGGTCATTTATTAGTTTTAGGAATAACGTGATATTTAAAATCACTTTTACATTACCCCCCTCCATTTATTTATTTATTTATTGATTTAAATTTCCCTTCCCTCTCTCTGCCACTCATACATCTCACTCCATACCCACACACATACCAAACCTACCTGAGCAGGATATCATCACTGCACATCCATTATGTCACTGCCTCTCATACAAATGTACAAACAACCTCATGCACACTCTAACCACACATAAAATACCTATAATCTCAATCATCTCCACTCCTGGACTCCCATCACATCATCAAATATCATCACTGATTACAGTAATTGTAATTATTTATTGTCTACATTTATGTTTTGTTGTTGTTGCTTCTGTGTTGTTACGTGTTTGTTCCAGTAATAAAAACTATATGTATTATTGTCATACCTCTTTCACAGTAACATCTGTCTTGTGTCTTTAATTTGTATGAGTACAGTCGGTATTCACTCCCAGGTCAATAGACTCTGCAGTAGTCCCAGCTGTTTATTGGCTCCAGATCTGTGTGGTTGTGATGGAAACGCAACAACCAGATGGACACGCAGATTTTAAGCCTTTTTTCAGAAGCGATGCAGTGATGTGTGCAGAAGTTAAAGCTGCTGGCTCGTTAATACTTTTAAATCTGTCTCCATTCAAGCAGCACCTGCACATCCTTCAGTTTGAAAGAGAGACTGAAGTAAAAGATATTAAAGAGTAACCAGCATTACATTGTCAGTGGCTGCCGTGTCTGTATCTCTCAACAGAGATCAGATAGAAGTGAGATGTCTCACTCATAAGCAGCTTCCATTATCAGCTCCGGAACAACAATGTGCCTAATTCAGAATATACTGATTAAGACTTTATAAAACAAGTTTAATGTCCTCTGGATGTAGTCTGATGAGGTATCTGATCTGCTGCTCTCTACTGTTCCCTGTTTTCTGGCACATTTGTGAAGACCAACCTGACACACAAGCAAATAAAACAACAGAGAGGCAAACTCCTCCACTGGAAATGTAAAAGGGGACAATCAGCTATTTTTAGTGGGTCAACTCGTGTTTAAAAACAATTAACTGTAAAAATTGTATCAGTGTCTCCAAGAAATACACTCATACCCTGCCTGTCTTCCTCAGCCATGAAGACCTCTGTGAGTATGGACTCATCAGACCAGAAGAAAACCAGGATGAAGCTCAAGAAGTTTCTGATCCGTCGACCCACCTATCAGGCTGTCCGAGACAAGGGCTACATCAAAGGTATACAGACAGAATACAGAACAGGAACTCACTACATTTTGGATCGTGTGCCACTGTTTGAATGTTACAGCAGACAGTTGAAGACCTTTGTGTGCTTCTGATCACAGATCAGGTGTTTGGCTGCAGTTTGACCAGTCTGTGCCAGCGGGAGAACACATCAGTCCCCAACTTTGTCAAAATGTGCATCGACCACGTGGAGAACACAGGTACGAGCGTCAGAGCTCTCATTTCATTTGCTCTCATCTCCAGGTCTGTCTTAGAGGGGAAGTGACCACAGCTTTGTTGATTTGAATCATTCTGTTTGATGCTTCACAGCTCATGACTCAGAGACATCACGGTGCTTCTGACAGTTTTCTGTTCAGTAGTCAATCAATCAATCAACAGATCAATTGATCAATAATCAATCTTTATTTGTATAGCACCAGTTCACAACTCAGGTCCACACTCTATACTCTTTAATTGACTCATTTACAGAGACCCGACATTGTCAGCAGTGAGTCACTTTGTCGCTGGTTGCTCATTTTTTAGTACAAATCCAGATGTGGAAGCAGTGTTCATAAGCAGCCACCTAGCTGCAACACTCATCACATCCTTTTTTTCCTGTTTTTCTTTTCAGTAAAGTTTGAATCTGTTATGTGCTGTGTAACAAAGCTGAGTCTGCACTGCCATGTGTAGTCACTAGTGAGGAGACCTTCAGTGCTAAACTCCTGAATCATTCAATGACACTGATGATTCAGTATAAACACTTGAGTTTGAAGAAACAGTGATTCATTCAGACATCTATTCTCTGTGACATGAGCCGCAAGTGAATCCATTCCACTCAGTCACATCATCTTCAGCTCGACTTACATCCATTCAAATCAAAGGTACACAAACAGATTTTTAAATGTTGATGTTAGACAAATACTCTTTTTTTACCACTAACTTTTCCCCGAGCTTTAAACTACAGTTTCCTCAGTGGATGGCTATTAATCAGTATCTATGATGATATCTCTGTCTGGCATCACCAACTGTAGACAGCCTTGTATTGAATCACAGTGGAGCCTGTTGAGCCTGGTGAATCAGTTGGAGTTTTATCAATGGTACTTTTAGCCACGCAGAGGTGGACCTTCACCAGAGGGCAACTGAGGCATGCCTGCCCTGTTTCCATAACTACTACTTTATACTTGACTTAACAACTGTGCAGGAGACCATAGACATATGTAAAAGGCCGTGTGTGTCTGGCTCTCAGTCATTCTAACTGAATCTCTGTGATTTGAAGTGTAGTTTCTCTCCTGCGTCCCTGTAAGGGTCCTAACGCTTTCAGCTGTTTCAGGACTGGTGTTAAGTTACTGCTGGTGAAAACCCAACATGTCCTGATTCTGCTTAAATAACAGGGTGCTTTTATTGTGAACAATTTATAGGAAGTGAAACATCACATTAGCCGAGCTTTGTTAGCTCTTTGTTCTTTAAAGAGCAAGTTCACTTAACAATGGAAATTGAGTCATCATCTCCTCCCCTCATGCTGATGGAAAGTCAGGTGAAGTTTCATAGTCCACAAAAGATTTCTGGAGCTTCACAGGAAAACAGTGTTGCAGTATTCTGCTAAACAACTGAAGTAGATGGGGACTTATTTTAAAATGCAAAGCAACCTAAAATAAAATAAATAAATAAAATGGCTCCTCCAGCTCCTACAGCTCATCCAGCGTAATCCAAGTCCCTAGACATTTTACACCCTCAATGTGCAGTCAAGCCCGTTCACCCACCTTTTACGGGTGCACACTAATACTTTCTGCTTAATAAAAGGTGTAAATAACACATTTAAATCGCCCCCTTTTTTTATTATTCAGACATCATATCAATCCATATATCTCTGCATGACGATGGTCAGTCACATGTAAGCTGTAGTGTTTGTGTTCAACTGCATCGTTTTTAACAGAAGCCACGAGGTGGTGCAAGGAAATGCCAAATGTTTGATCAGACAACCGTTGTTGGTGCTGTTTGTCTGAGGTGAGCTCGGCATGTCAGACCCACAGTTTTCCCTCCTCTCATCCTTCTGCAGGTCTCGATGTCGACGGCTTATACAGAGTGAGCGGGAACCTGGCAGTGATCCAGAAGCTCCGCTTTGCTGTGAATCATGGTAGGACCCCAGTCTGCTGCCGGACCCCTAACAGGCCTGAAACATTAGTGCTTTATATGGGATGGTACAGCTGACATTTGTGGGACATGTAGTGAGCTCTCAGCACACAGAACACACACTCTCTACACAAACACACACACACACATGTTGATTGTGCTGTAGTAATCCCTCGTCTCCATCACTACTCTCTCCATCCTCCCCCATCAGATGAGAAGGTGGATCTGGATGACAGTAAGTGGGAGGACATCCATGTCACCACCGGAGCCCTCAAGATGTTCTTCAGGGAGCTTCCTGAGCCTCTCTTCACATACGGATCCTTCAATGACTTTGTAAACGCAATCAGTGAGTAACTCACTTCACTGTTCAGATACATTATGACCAGGTGTTGAGAATACATGATTTTGTTTCTAGTTTGGCCACAAGATGGTGCTGTGCACATGTGCATTCACTGACTGGGCATTTGTGTCTCTGCTACAGAATGTTCCGACTACAAGCAGCGACTGAATTCAATCAAAGACTTAATCAAGAAGTTGCCAAAACCCAACCACGACACAATGCAGGTCCTCTTCAAACACCTGCGCAGGTAAGCAGAGAGCAAAAACAGCTCACTCTCCAGTGTTTGTATGATTCAGATTATGAATTAAAGTGTAAAATCCCAAATCACAAGAAGGTGCAATTTTTTGATAAAAGTCAAATGTGTTCTGTGAAGTACTGCAGTACTGCAGAGAGGTCCTGGCCTGCACATGTTGTTCTCCAGATGTTAGAAACATGTTTGTTTGGTGCAGACCCACCAAACGTCACATCATCAGGATTTAAATTTGGAATCGAAACGACCAGTGTTGTCTTTCAGCGTCGGTACTGATACAGATTATTAGTGATCACAGAGACCGATATTTGGAACTGATATACATTTACAATAAACAAGAAAGCATTAGTGTCAAAATTTAGAACAACCAGTGGTGAAACGTATTCATGCATTATTTTGTCCAGCCAACACATCAAAACCCAACTCTTTGATTATATCATCAATGAGGAGAAAAGGCAGTGAATCCTCATATTTAAGAAGCTGGAACCAGCAAATGTTTGACTTTGACTTTTACTTGAAAAATGACAATTTACAAAATAGTTGGCCATTAACTTTCTTTCGATTGACTAAACAACTCTTGAACCCAGCATTAGCTCAAGTCGTTTCAGGCTCTTGGCTCAGAAATGGCTGTGAGGATCCCTCTCTGTGTTTGTGTTAAGCCCTGTCTGACTGTTTACCTTCCCTCACACTGATCAGCCTGTGGCCAAACACAAACTACAACCAGGTTTACCTTGTATTCTTAGCCCACTGGAGCCTGTGGCAATATCATATGTTCACAATGACATTTGCCTAGGTTTCCAATTTGCATTTATATGGCGCTGTGTTTGCTGTAATTCAGTACGTATGAAGTGGTGTTTCTTGAGGGAATTTATAGCGTGACATTCAGTGTATGGGTCTACGTATATCAGCGGGCGGATTTAATCTTCTTTTTTTCTCCCTTCCATGAATATGTTATTGTTTTGTGCATCTGCATGCAAGGATGTAGATTCTATTTAAAAAGGCTATTATGCTCTAGCCTGGAGCGTTCAGCACTGCTACGGAGTGTGTGTCGTGAGGCTCGCCTCAGCGCTGGGTCTCGAGCCCTAAGGATGTGTGTAAAGATCGTAATGTTGTTTTTCTAGATGAAACCCCGAAGCTGCACTAAATCCAAAGGTTGTCAAACAAATCCTTGCTCACCTGAAGCCATTTCTGACACATTCCATATTTAAATCTCCTCATGTTCTACTTTTCTCTGCCTTCAGGGTGATTGAACACGGAGAGGCCAACCGCATGACCACCCAGAGCGTGGCCATCGTGTTCGGACCCACGCTGCTGCGGCCTGAGACCGAGACGGGCAACATCGCGGTCCACATGGTCTACCAGAACCAGATAGTGGAGCTCATACTGCTCGAGTACGAAAGCATCTTCGGCAGGTAGAGGTCCCCACTCAGAAGAGGACTCCGGCTTTTCATACACGGGCCTCTTTTCCTTCTTCCCCTCTTTTCTGTGACTGAGCTGAACATTGCTGTGGACCAAGCAGTTGGGAGAAAAAAATTAACATTCATTGACAGGACAGTTTACAAAAGTGTTGCACTTACAGAAGTTTTGGAGATGAATTTCAAAAGAAGTGTACAGATTTCACCGGCTTTTCAGTTGCCATTCCTGCTGCGAGAAGCAGGCCGGACTATGGACAGTGTTTGAGAGTGGTGCCGTGATCACGTGTGGACGTCCGTGTGGTTTGGTGGATTTGAGTATTCAGGTGTTTTCACATACACTGGATCCCTGTGGCCAGTAATTCGAACTTCAAAGCGGAGCTGGTGGAAGGCAACCGGACCTTGGCGGATCGCGGAGGGGAACGCGTGGCATTATAAGCCAAACCGGCAACCTCGACCCCTCGCTGAAGGAGTGAGCTGAATCTGAACTGGATACGTTTTCTGTGTCGTGGAGCTTCGTGTGTGATGTATCAGCCATGTGTGATGTTGGACCAGGTGGAAAAAATAATCAGTGTTATGTTAACAGACTGTCTTTTGGCACTTGGATGAACTGGAGTTACAGATCGTGTCCCCAACTTCCCCTTAGCAACACCACCCAACCCCACCCCGCACCCCCACCTCCCCCTATCAACCAGTGTTAAGCATTAACCCTGTGACATGAGCGTCCTGTGACTTGAATGATGGAGGACTGACCCTGTGTGTGTCTGTCTCACTGTCTCACTGTCTGTCTGTCTGTCTGTCTGTCTGTCTGTCTGTGTCTGTGTCTGTGTGTGCGTGTGTGTGTGTGAATTAACCTAAATGGAATAAAACCTGAGCAGAAGCATCCTCGTCTCGCCACTTTGTACAAACTGTGTGTCGTATAGTCTTACGTGCTTTGGTAAAGTTTGCGTTAAGCAGCCGGGGGTCATCGTCTGTGCTCCTCTGTGACCTTCAGTGTTGGTTTCTTCAGTGGCAGGAAATGCCACCAAGGTCCTGGTGTTACTGGAAAACAAAGTGGATTTCTAAGTACTGCAATGTTACTGATTTTTACATGAATTGTCTCTGACTGTTGGCTTGATGACCCTTCTCTTCAACTAAGCTAATATTAAAGAGTATCCAGAGAAGGGAAACGGTACTGAGAACATTTCAAAGGTTGATGTATGGGAGCGTCTGGGTGTTAGAATGCAAAGAAGAGCCTTTAAAACCTTTCAGAGCATATGTACAGTGACCGAAACTAGTTGTTAAAATGTGTAATAGTGACAGGTATGTATGCTTTGATGGTGAACTAGTGAAAGATGATTTTGATTTTGTAAATTTGAATTAAAACATGAGAATACACAGATAGTGGGAAAACAAACACATGATGGACTGTTACTTTTGTTTGAAGGTGTATCTGGAGTGTTTGCGCATGGTCAGCTGCACATTTTGAATGTAATTTTCAGGCTAACTGCTGTTTGTGAAATTGCTATGTCTAATAAAAAAGACAAACTAAATGTTGAGACTGTAAAGTGTGCATTCTGTGTCAGAATGTGGAGTTAAATGTTCATAGCGGATGACAAAGAGAGAAAGGTGAGTCTGCTGTTTAACCTTCAATCAGCTATAATGCTTCACCTTTCCCTCTGCTTTAATTACAGAATTGAATTAATCTACTCAGCTGATATCCTGGTTATTGAATTGAGTGATTAAGCTTTCATGTCTCAATCAATTATATCCCTACCTGTTAATTATGAAATGAACTGCAGTATATTTCTGTAGATTTCTCAAATGCAGCACAACCTCTGCCACTCGGCTTCCATTAATCCGATTTCTCCGTTCTTCGAAGGCATTTTTGTCATTACTCCTCAGGTCAAACTTGGCTGCAGACCTGAAGGGTGTGGATTAATTGATGTCTAATTAGGTAATTGCCATGGTGCCAGTTTTGATTAAGAAGCACAAGGCAGACTGAGTGCTGAGCGAAGCTGCTTGCTGTGGGCAGCACTGAGCAAAAGCCTCCATCTAGTGTTCCCTTTGTTTTTACTGCAGCTTGTGTTTTTGTGCAGCGATGGCTAATATTAAATGTACAGAAGACCATTTCTGCCAAAAAAGGGGGAAGACATTGATTTAAAGTTAGGAAAGATAAAAGTTCAGGTCAGAAGCAGCCGATCTCAGCCTGAGGGCCCAGATACACCACAAAGACTACATGTGAAGGCCAACTAGCTCATACGTTCTGCACCTGTGTTAGAGAAAATACCTTTCTATACTGCGAAATAGGAAACCGAAGACTCAGGCAGTGTTTGCTAAACATTTCCATACCACTCTTGACAGTATAGCACATATGGCACACTTCTTTTACCCTTCTGCATGATCACAGATTGCTTTAACGCCCACAAGATCTCTTCAAAATGTTTATTTATTGTCTCATTTTGATTCGTCTGCTTTCTCTGGCTTGAAACCTCACAAGTGTTAATCATAAGTCATATATAGATTCTCAGTGTGTACAAGGTATTGCTAGTGTACATGATTCTTTTGTTTCTCAACACACTTTAGAGGTTTGCTTTTGTCAATAACACCTACAAAGTTTAAGATATTCACAGAGTTAGTCATAATGTTCACTAAGAATTCTCTTCACATTTCACTTCTGTGATTCTTAAATTTTCAACTATTTTTTTCTCTTTTCCTCGCAGCAAAGGGTTTCCATAGATTCTCTGAGGAGCCAGAATAGATTTTCCTCCAATCCCCTCGTTTGTTTTATGTGTGTGTACCACCACATGTACCCTCCTCCCTCCTCCGATCACCACCGTTCCTTCTTTGAAGCCAAATCGAACCCTCTCCCCTCTCTTCTTGCCTACGTGTTAATTTACTGCAACAGGTTTAACTTACACCTCAGCTCTGGCTCTGTTTTGACAGGGCGGACCACCTTGGATTGGACAAATGTGTCGGAGGTAGGTAGCACTGAATCATGTGCCCCGTTGGAAACCACAGGCCGTTAAAACAGAGACGCAGAGAGGAGGGCCCCAGTATTTCCAAATGAGAAAACAATTAGATCATTTCTATAATTCATGGGTGCGACCACAGCTCAGGCCCAGGGAGGCTTTGAGTGTTTGAAGTGCTCCATATGCTTGTGGTGGTTTTCAGGCCTGATCTGCTCACTGCTGGCCTGGTCTTCTCCTTGGAGGCTGAGGTGTGGGCAGGTAATGTGAACAAGCCATTATGGAGCATAAAAGATTTATGGGTCTTTAGCGCTTCCCCCCTGCTTCATTTGCAGGTGGACTGTCGGCAAAGTGGCTGCATGAGAAACAAAATGGCTGGGAGTTTTCTCCACTCTGTGGTCAACACCCCTCCACTCTACCCACTGCTTTTTACTCCGAGCTCAGGGAACAAATGGCTGCGTATGTTTGTGATTATGAAACCTTTACAGTGCAGAAACAGTATTTTAGAGGACACTTTGAAAGTATCATAATTACCAGAATTCAAATACAATGTTGACTTTCGCTGCCAGGTTGTCAGAGCTTTTGTTGTGAAAACATCTGCTGGCTGTAGACATTAGCTTAGGCACACTGCAGAATAAGAGTCATCTGATGCATTGTTAATATAAAATAATAATTGGTGCGGCTTCAAGCATAGTTTAATTCAGTTTAACAGTGTAAAAGATAACTTCATCTAACAATGAAAATTCAGTCATCATCTCTTCCCCCCATTCTGATGGAAAGTCAGGTGAAGTTTTGAAGTCCACAAAACATTTCTGGAGCTTCACAGCAAAACAGCATTGCAGCATTCTGCTAAACAACTGGAGTAGCTGGAGACTTAAAAATGGTTCCATACAGCTCATCCTGGCGTAATTCCAAATTTCTAGAGGCCCCAATATTTCCACCCTTTTAAAGCCAAAATCTCCACTGTAGCTGCTGAGCTAAAAGGGGTAGCATGCACTGCATCGACAGTGGGTGCAAGAGCTTGACAGCACGTTAAGGGTGTCGGGTTTTGGGGCTTCTGGAGACTTGGCTTACACCAGACGAGCTGTGTGGAGCCATTTCACGTTTTCCCTACTTCAGTTGTTTCAGAATGCTGCAACACTGTTTTGTATAAAAGTTTTGTGGACAATGAAACTCTATTAGCATGGGGCTGAGAAGATAATGACTGAATTTTTTATTTTTGGGTGAATTGTTCCTTTAAGAAACCTGGCAGTGACGGCAGGTAAACCTGATATTCTCTCTCTCCTAAAAAAAACATGGCATTTGTCTGAGATGCTAATAAAGTGTATGTGTGTGGGAGGGGCTACGTGTGATATTTTATTTGACACATTAACTGCTTCAGCATCTGTCTGTACCTCCAGTCTGACAGGACCAGTGCTCCACTGGCTCCATCCATCTCACTACTATCAGGCCTTTTGCTACTCCGCTCCTAGAGCGATGTTGTGGCAGCAGACTGACCTTCTGTTTGTGGTCTGCTATGGCAACTGGGCCCCAACTCGGCTCCCCATTCACTTATCAGGACTGATGTTCCATCAACCTTTGGGCAGCCGATGCGGGAGCCGTATTTACAGAAGACCCTTGCGGCTCAGCAGAGCTGTTGTGACTCACTGTGTGTCTGTATGTGTGAGTCTTATGATCCATCACATACTGGATTTTAAGAGCCACCAAAGCATTTCAGCGATCTAAGAAAGGGTCAGTTCATCCAGCAGCAGCAGAATCTGTTGTGACTCCGAGTGTTTATTCCTCCAGAGGGCATCAGCTCTGCCCGGCTCCAGCCACATAACACAACACAAGGCAAAGGTGTTTTGGTCAGATAAGAGACCTAGTGGTGGAAATTACGGAATCATAAGAGCCAGATTACAAAATGAGTCAAAATGGGTGAAGTAGTGGCCGAGATACCCAGATTTGTAGTTATATTTTAAAAAAGAGTCCTACAATTCCCATAATACATCTATAGCATGTTTCATTCTCTGTTAAAGATTAGAACTCCAAACCCTAATCTGAGATAGCCCTGCAAAAAATGTCGGAGTGGCCCTTTAAATGCTTGATAAACACTGAGCACTACACTACACAGTACAGTGTACTGTGTTCATGTTAATATAATGGTAAAAATCAGGGGAACGAGGCTGTTTCAGCAGCCTGCACACTTCCTCTCTGCATGATCAAAGATTGCATGAGCACTTACAGCAAAACATCATGCGAGAGAAGAAGAACTGGTTCCAGTTGCAGAAATAACTCATTTGCTGGCGCGCTTTAATTCAAAGCCATCCGTTTTCCAAATGTGCTGTCATAGCTGCAGCGCATGGCAGACTCGGCCGTGTTCTCACATGCATGGCAATGCTAAGTAAGCGTGTAAGTATTCCAAATGTCAGGCCGGCTCATCGTTGTTATTAATGAGCTGCAGACGGCAGGAGTGGATCATTTTCCATGGAAATTCAATGCATTTTAAATAGCAGTGGATCAACATTCCAGGCCAGGATTTACATAAGGTAATTGCAGGATGCTGAAAGCACCTTCTTGCTGGCAATGGATTTTTTTCCCCTCCTTACCTTCAGTAATACAATCAAGTCCATTAAGTACGCAATAAATACAAGGCAAGACTGTATGACAGATAATGGCCCCTCTACAGAATATCTATTTATTTACCCTTGGACAGTTACAGCTGCTGTTCCAGCAGACACACCCCTCTATAGTCTGAGTTAGCTAGTCTTCTCCTCACCTGCTAAACATTTGACAGCCTCAGTCTATATGGTATTCTCTCCTGCTGTAATTGAGGATGGAAGCAGGCTGGCTGTTAGAAAAGGAAGGCGTGCAGGAGAATTGAGATGAGGCCCCATGTTACACCTCTCTGAGGTCTACCTGCAGCGGCTGCTATGGGGGTCTGGGGAAATTAACTGCAGATAGAGAGTGAGAACACAAAGACAATAGTGCCATGCTGTATGTATGCAGAGGTGGAGGGGGACTTCAATCATCCCAGCAGCACTCCTACTGCTGCTGAGAGAGAAAAACACTTTTTCTTCTTCAGCTTTGTCAACCGGTGGTTCTAACATCTTCCTCCAGGCTGGAATATTAACATCAAATATACTGTCTGCCTCCTCCATGAAGTGGAATACCCTGGGCCTGAGGAGGCAGCTAGCCTCTGTAGGTCTGTGACACGGCCTATTCAGCAGCTCATTAGAGAGATGGGCTGAGCTGGCTGGCTGCCCCTCCCTCCTCTGCACCAACACACTCTTCCCCCAGAGACCCTGGATTGTGTGTTGGTGGCGTGTTCTTGTCTTCGGGGCCGTTAGGTGATGATTACAGTCGGAAAGTGCTCCGTGTATTTCTTTTGATTAACACTGATGAATGGGACTGCAAAAAGGGAGGTTTCCTGTTTGGGAAATAAGAGCAGCAGTGAAATGCTCTTCCAGCCAGGATGGAGATGTGAGGCTGAGGTTGGTCATGATAAGAACTGACAGTGAGACAGGAAGAACTAGGTGCTCTGATTAATGTGAAAAAGGGGGTGGTGGTCTGGTTTTTTTCTCCCTGTCTCATTAACACTGTTGGCTCCAGAACGTGTTAGCTAACAGCGCGTGTATTCCCCCAGTGCAGCCTTCTCCACCGAGGCTGTAATTAGGACATTTCATCCACGGCCTTTTCAACGCAGCTGTCTGATTGGAGAAAAGGCCCCGCGTAATTACAGAGGCCCTGGGTCCCCGCCGCTGCCGGGGGGACCCTAAACAAATCACAAACAAGAATTTAATTAAAGGATCAACAGCCTCACACGTGGACGCCCACATCTGATCAGACACTTCTCCATCACGAGCAGTTGTGATGTGAAGTAGAAGTTTCCCCTCTCCCTCTGCAGGTAGACCTTCAGAGGGAGGGCCGCACTAGTTTGCCAGCTCTCTCATAAGCTCATTGGATTTGCTCCTGTGCCAACGTCTTACTTAATTAGCCTGCACATTTTTACGGGCATAAATCGCTTTTACATCACTGCCAACAGAGCGCACCGCAAAGTGGGTCGATCATATATTATGTTGATCCTCCTTGGCGCAGTTAAAGCCATACATTACATTTGAATTTGTCGAAGAGCTGCGGGCCTCTGGCATAATTCTTCTTTGTTGTGCTGTCAGCGCTAATCTCTCCCCAGGGGTCTCAGCGTCAGCTCTCTCTTTCTTTCTCGTCGCTGCCCCCAGATCAGATGAGTAAACTGAGGCGAGCCAGGAGGGCACCCACACACCTCTTCATCACCCCGCTGCTCCTCCCAACATGCAAACCTGCCTCCCACCTTCCCCTCACTCCTTCATCAGCCAGCTCAGGGCCCCAACTTTTATTCGCCGGAATAAGATCTCTTTCTTGTTGCTTTTACACCTCTCTTAAAAGCTGCACTGATCAACACGTTACACTATTCTTCTTTAAACAATGAACTGGCTTGCTTGTTACTGATATGACCACAGAGAGTGATGGTGTGTGTCCACAGCGGCTGCTTTGGAGGCTTCCCAGCATGGGACGCTCGACCAACACAGGCCACACCCTCGTAAACACTTCCTCGCTGCACCTGACTGGATGAACGCCACTTGTGGACTGTCTGCCTCGTGGTTCCAAACCGGACCAAACATGGCAGCTTGTTTGGAAACTTTCTCTCATATTATGAGAAAAGTTGACAGAAATGTTTTATAGTTTAGGCGGAGTGTCGTGCTGGACGCCCCTGATTTGCATTAAGTAGCCTAGACCTCAACCTTATGCAAATGAGGAGCAGGCAACAGTACACCCGATCTGTCAAAACACAATGCATTCTGGTACCAGAATGCACTGGACGGCTGCTTACATACAGTAGACAATGAATAGGGAGCAACTTTAATGTTTTGGTTCTCATCAAGCCTACCTGTCAGCACCAAACAGCACAGGCCGATGGTCACAAAGTACATTTATTCAAGTACTAACTTACAATTTGAAGTACTTTACTTTGTCATACTTAGTTATGTTAAGTATATATGTTGTGTTAAAATTTTACTTTGCTACACGCCAGAGTCACCCATACAAAGTATCTGTTATTAAATAAAGTGTAAGTGCAAGTCAATTATATATATATATGTACATATATGTCTATACTGTTATCTATGGGGGACTGATTATTAGGCTCATTGATTGTCAGATCTGATATTCAGCACTTTTGTGACTGTCACAATCAGTCTCTTTTCATCCTAATGCAGATGAAATATATTAATTCAAAAATACCAGCTACCTTTGCTCTGATGCAGCATGTTACCCGAAGCAACTAGTGACTCAAGTTATTAAATATATGTGGTGGAGTAAAAAATACAATGTTTGCCTACAAAATGTAGTGAGTGGAAATATGAAGTAGCAAAACATGAAAATAATCAAGTAAAGTACAAATACTTCCAAACTGTAATGAAGTACTGGAGAAAATGTGCTTAGTTACATTCCATCACTGACTGTTATTATTACTTAACTTTGAACACGATCTCATGGTCTTCACCAGTGAACAGGCCTGACTCTGGTGCAGGAGTGTGGGGGTGTAGGGAGAAATGTTACCTCTGTCTCCATTCAAGGACGGTCTTTGGCTTTTGGGACTCTTTGTTCTGTTTGCACTTGTATGAATCTTTGACATTTTCATTTTTCACAACTTCAATCAAACGTCCCAACGGCGATGAAATCCATCAGAGTTTCTGCTTTAACACTGCGAGTGTTTTCAGGGCCGCCTCTCTCCCTGCTGTGTCTCTCCTCCCCCACTAGGGTGTAGTGAAGAACATGGATTCACCCTCTCCTCCGCGACCCAGATGCATACCTGCTCCAGGCTGCGCTGTTTATTCTCCTTGGATTAACTTCCCCAAACGTCCACCCTCCTCCTCCTCCTCATCTTCCTCCACACAGGGAAGGAAAAACAACTAGAGACACTTGGCTCTTCAGCACATGGCAAATCTGCTCTGACTGAGCTTGTAAACAGACACACACACGCACACACACACACACACACACTCACAAAATCAAGCTTTTGCCACTGTTCCTCTCCGGCCCCCTCTGCATTAGCATGGAAGTCATCCATATTGATGCTAGGTGATTCATGTGCTGCCAGCCTCTTTGTTTTATCTTTTTTTTCCTTGCCTCCTCGCCCTCTTTACCCAGGCAAAGCTTTCTGGGGATCAGGGGGGTGATTAAGGCGAGGAGAGACGGAGGAGTGGTCGACCAAGGACCCCCGGGTGGTGGGGGTGGAGGCGGGCAGGTTTGTAGCCCCGGTCCCCCCGGTGATGAGGTGGAGCCTAATTGATTTGTCAATGTGGAGCCATCTGGCACAGAAAGATGGGGCTCCAACCTGTTCTCCTTCCTGAGGTGGGAGGTGGGGGCATCAGGAGAGATGGGTTGGATTACACACATGATGCACACACACATCGTTGGGATTTAATGATATCCCATGTTTTTTCACTCACGCACCTTTGTCGAAGAGCATCTTTGTCTGCTTCTTATTCTAGATCATCCACACTAATCCAGCAGACTGGTGGCCCACAATGCCCCCGTCACACACCCGCTGAATGATGATGGGGACAGAAGGCATGACAGAGACCAGAGGGGTGGGCCCCCAGCCAGCCAAAAAGGAAACACACACATCTCCTAACCCTCACGCAGGGGCCCGGGCGGGGATCAAAAGGTCAGGGGTGCTGATGGACGCCGGAGCAGAAATGAAGCCTCCGGTGTCTTAATGAAAATGGCTTGAGGAAATGGGGACAGACAGAGACAGAAGGAGAGAATAGATGCTGCCTGCAATGATTAGGATCCCACCTCATCATCCCGCTTCACCACCAACCCCCCTTTTTCCCTTAATTTCCTTCTATCACCCTTCCTCTGACTGGGAGCCTCATTTCTCGGGTCGTTTTAAAGGTTATGATAAGAAAAGCAAATGAGTGTGTCTGTATGATCGATACTTTGAGTAATGATGGGAATTAGCTTTCATTCTTGTCATTTTAGGGTATTTGAAACACAAAATCACTGTCGGAATCTCTGAAAGCTGCTCTCATTGACAGAGAACTATCTCCTCTGATATGTGAAAACCTCATCGTTCAAATGTTGGCACTTTTCGCTTCATTTGAAGGTACAGGGGCTGAGATGAGCCACCTTGGCAGCCCCGGGGCAAGGTGATGATGTCTCCAAGTCAGATTTGTACATATATTTCAGGATGTGGTGCATCACTGAAAATCTTCAGATTAATTCTAAAATAAACACTTTTAAAAATAAAACTTGCTCAAGTTGCCCAAGACGTGGGGGAAGTGTGGCTGCAGCAGAAATTGCTTTGAAAGCACCGACTTACATTCAACTTCACACCAGGCACTGAAATGTTAGAAACGTCTTAGCCTGATGCACACTGGAAACACACGGTTCAACTATTTCATTTTGACAAAGCTCCCTAACACACCTCCTGCCAAAGGAGCTGCTGCTCTCTTTGCTAAAGTTGGTTGTTCTTAAAAGGTGAATTTTAAATCAACAGTGTTGACTTTATGTCAAAGACGTCTACGTACTGTGCTGCAGAGATATCTACTGGAGTTAGCATGCTAACCAGCTAGCACCAGCCGCCCTGTCTCCTAATACATCTTTGTACCTCAAGAAGTGATCTTCTGGTAGCCCTGCAGCTTCAGCTGCAAGGTGTAAAAGCAGTGTGTTTACTACATAGTCTAAGAAGTAAACTGAAAAAACTCATAAGAAGTCTCACAGTCAAGCAAATAAATATTTTCACAAAGTAATTTCTATTTTTAATTTGAACCAGGTTCCAGTCAGGTAGCTAATCTGCCCTCCTGACCTGCCCCCCAAGAATTAATAATAACATTACAACAGCAAATTACATCTGCACGTTCCAAGCTGGAACATAACAACCAGTGAGTTATTCTGGAATAGCTGACAATGGTGCCAAGCAATGATAAACATTGTAGCCCTTGAGGCTAACATTAGCTAACATACTGCTGTTGACAGACACTTAACATCTCACCTCCAGTTCTTGCTGAATAATAGAAAACCTGTGTTGCTGCATCTCCCTACTCATCCAGACCTGCAAGTTGTTGCACCACGCTAATCTTCATTCTGTTTCTGTCTGCTTCCTCATGAGATCACATGAGAGGGATCATGTGAGGTGGTGCATTGCTCCTTATGGTATGATACCCCTGTCTGTAGTGAGTGATGTGCCATTATTTTAAAATCCTGCAGTGTGTTCATGTTTAACATTGGAGAGAATAAAATATGTGAAGTTTCTCCCTAATTGTGCGATTTCATTGTGCCAGATTTCAAAATCAGTTAAGATTTTAAAAGTCCCGCAGTGTGCCAAGCCTTAGTCTTTATTCAAAATGTATTCATATTGAACATGTTGCATATACATATTTGACACTGTACTTCCTTGGGTCAAAAGCAACATACCTGTCGAGTGTGAAGTAAATCAGGTGAACAGTTCTAGAGATATGCGAATAACAGACTGACAGAGATTCCTTGCTTTATAGTTAGATGCTGGGTGCCTCCAACTGAGAGTTACCTCATCCTCTACCTCATCAGTATTTGTAGAATGTAAACTTAAAATGTTGACTGTTTTAAATCAGGCCTGTGTCCCATTGGAAGTGTTGAAAGTAATATACTCTGCCAGTCCATTTTTTCTAAAAAATATCAGGAAACATCCAGCAATTCAGTGCAAAATTCATGCTAACAACTTACTTTACAGAGGACATATTATGCACATTTTCAGGTTCATACTTTTATTTTGGGGGTCCAGGTAGAATAGGTTTACATACTTTAATTTTCAAAAAACACATTATTTTTCTCATATGGTGTATTGCTGCAGCATCCCTTTTCACACTGTGTCTTGAATGCTCCGTTTTAGCTACAGAGTGACATGTCTCTGTTCAATCTTTGGTGAGAATTGCACATGTGCATTACTTAATGCACAGGATGTAGCCAATCAGAGGCAGAGTAGGGCGGGTCATGCTGAGCAAGGTAGTGTGATCCAAAATAACGCCGCTACAGCTGGTTACCATGACTGTGGTACAGCTGTATATATTTTATGCTATATATATTAAAGTATAATCAGCACTTTTCTCTATGTGGTTCATCTATATTTGAATACATTCTACCATCTTTCAGCAGGACGAAGAAAACATGTTCAAAAGCTACTTACAAATACATTATCGTCAAACCAAAATCCCACTGTGGCTTTTAGTGTCTGACTTTTTCTTTGTTGCGAGGTGATGATATGAAATGATCACAAACTAATTTATTAGTTTCCATGTCTAATTAGCATAAGAAACTCCTTTCATTATTTACACTGTTCTGTCAGAAGCCCTGGAGCCTCTGGAGCTGGTGATTTAGACACATCAGCAGCTCAGCCTGAACTCTGAGTCCGTGCTTTTAGCAGACGGGAGGAAGACCACAACTGTTGATAATCACTGGATTTGAAACAACAGGTGCCGTCCAAGCCTCTCAGCCTGATTATCTGGAGGAGAAGCAGGGAAAGCACATATTTGAGGGTGAAATGTGTGTGAGGAGGAGGAGGAGGGGAGTGAATGGACAGACACTGTGAGGGAGGGAGCTGGGTGTGTAAGTGCAGAGAGGTAAATGGAGGACAGCAGCTCAGCTAATGGTGGAAAGGAGGGCTGGTGCAGTGATTGCTAAAACATGGAACATTCATTTTAACCTCTGTTCACATGAAACATGCACACACCAACATCTCCCTGCGGAGTCAGACAAAGGCCAAGGTTAAAGGTCATCTCTAGCGGGGAGTGTACACCTGGGGAGGAACCAAAGGTTGAGCACGGTGGGACAGAGGTAGTGGACACATTCCTAATAAGAGCGATGGATGACGAGGTGGGCTGCATAAAAGAGACGAGCAAAAAGAAAACGTCTCAGTGGTGAGGCGACCTGAATGTGAGAAGGCTGAGAGCTGGTTTATCTGAGCTCAGCTGTTGGGTGCTGAGTGACTCACAGCCCCTTCCACATCTGGAGGCTTGCTTTATAACTTTTCTCACCCCCTTCTGGTCAACAGAGCACTTCTGTCCTCAGAGGCAGGGCTGTAGCAATGGTGAGAGGAGTCGAAGCAGATCATTTTAAAGAGATCAGTAGTCTTTAATTCACTCAACGGTTCCACTGTATTTGTTTTAATCATTTAATAACAGTTACATGTTTCTATAACTCATACTCTAAAAGCTGATTCTGAGTATCTTCCACTCTAGGAATACATTCTGATGGTTGAATTTATGTATCTAACATCATAATTCATTTAATATCTTTCATTTCTTACATTACACATCATGGCTATGGTAGTATAATAGATAATAATAGTTAACAACATTAGCAGAGGTTTGCCAACTGGAAACAAAACCAATAAACCTCAAAGGAGAAAACAAAACAAAACCAGTCACGTCAGCCATCTACGAGAGGAAAATGTAGAAAAAACAGCAGAGGTCTAGGAAAGTGGTCCGCCAACAGAGAAGACAACTTTCTTCTTCTTCTTCTTCTTCTTCTTCTTCTTCTTCAGGCCAATCCCAATGTCCCCCCTAAGTTTAAGGGAGAGAGGCTACATGGGGACAAAATGGTATAATAGGAATGGGACAGCCCTTTGTGACCAATATACAGCCTTCTAAAAAAATCTGAAGTACCCAAACACAAATAGAAACATATTCAGTCAGAAGTTTCAGGGAAAAGTTCCACATTGTTCTGAAAGCTCATTGCTTGTTTGTTCTTTATCAAACTGAGCAAATTTAAGTAAAGAATCAGTTCCAGGAGAAAATGTCTTCTTCTTCTTCATAAAATTCTTGCTACATCAGAACTTATTCAGAAAAGGTGTTTTCATCTCATATTTCTCTAAAACTTTGAGAAATTGAGGAAGTACTCAGATTTTGCCCACTGACCTTTTGTAGTGTGATAGCTCTGAGCGAACAGCTGAGGAGGAGGAGCAGGGGTACATCCCATGAGTAGAATGGTGACAGTGAAAAGAAGAAGTGAAGCTGTTTTCGTGTGATTTTTATCAGAAACTCATGAGGAAGTCACAGATGTCTTACCAGAAGTAGCATCATCAACTTTGTGATGAGCAGGAATTTGAGAAAGAGAGCATTTTGGGTAACATGTTCAATGAAGCCCATGGCCTAATGCATTATAATGCATCAGGGACATACATACAATGTATTATAATGTGTCCGAAGCACTGTCTAATTATGATTATAAGCACTCATAAATATGTGTAACTCCTAATGATGCCAATCTCTACGATGCATTTTAAATAAGGGTGCTTCCATCAGGATTTTTGGGGCAGACACTGATCACTGATCACTGGTCACTTCACTTTATAGTGAGTTATTAGTGACATAGTAAAATCATCATTAAAATGTTGAGGAAATAAATAATTATTTTATTATTATATTAGTTTAAAGAAATACATTTAAAACAAACACAAGCACTTCATGATGCTTAGCCGTTAGCTGTTAGCTCTGTCAGCTTTTAGCATTGTTACCTGTTATTTGAAACAAACAGCATCACTTTGTCCTCCCACTCGGGGATAGCAGAAAATTTACTTATCACGAACACACAATCCTGAATGATAAATTGAACTGACCACTTCTAAGTACAACAACTGAGTGTGTCACAACAGTTGTCTCTCTGCACAGCGCTGGGACAGCACTAGCTATAATCACAGGCTGGCCACTCAGCACAAGAACACGTTACAAGCCTTTTTCCAGGGGCCGGTCCATCTATCCCCTCAGTCATAAAGGGCTGGCTGCCAGGACTTTGCAAATATGCTGCGCTGGTTTAACCAATATTTAAGCTGAACATCCATATTGCTATTGACAGAAGAAGAGTCAGTTAGCTGTTAGCAGCAGCAGAGTCCTGTGGTGTGTGTGGCTGTGCCATGTTAGCGGCGCTCAGACAAACTGTCTCGTGTGTTTATCTGATGGGCTCTGCTGATCGGGCTTCATACAGACCGCAGAGCAAACTTTTTATCTTCCATATCGGCTGATAATGATCGATGCCCAATTAATCGGAGCACCCTTTAGTATAAACTTACTTATAATGTGTTATAGTGTGCCTGTAGTCATAAACAATCATACATACGCAGAATGCTTTAAAACAACAGTCATAGCACATTATAAAACATTTTATAATGACTTATGAGGTGAACTGTGAAATAATGAGCTATGATTACTGTCATAAAGCATTATGTACCTGATTAATATGTTCATAATGTGTAATAATGCAGTTTAGACAGGGCTTCATGGAAAGAGTTGTGTATTTGCTTTCATTGACAGACATCACTTAGTGAATGACACACAGGCAGTGATACAGTCTTGTAGCACACGGGCGCTGTAAGGACAAAAAGGTGAACATTTAAGGGAGCGTAAAGAGATGTCACGCCTTTTTATGGGCTTATCCACTGACCTCCAGCAGCCAATCAGGTGGCAGCTTTCGAGACAACACTTGAAGGTCCAGGCTCCTCTGAGGAGGACGGGACAATGGGATTACACAGCACACACACACAGCGGAGACACGGGAGAGAGGAGAAATTGATATTTGCGTGTGTGTGTTCATGCATGCTCTCCTGTGTGTGTGGGAGGACCAAAGCATACAAGAGTGGGTAGTTGGGTGAAGGTGTGTTACTTACAACATAGTGCAGTGTGCGTATGTTTGTGTGCAGGCAGGTGGGTGGTAGCTTTTCAAAGAGCAGACCATTTAATTGAATTCTGTGCAGCTCCTTGTTATTCTAGTCATGACTGAGAACTGCTCCATGTTGTCCCAGCAGTGTGGGAGGGCCAACCATACCTGCAAACACTGGCTGGTTTGCAGTGTGTGTGTGTGTGTGTGTGTGTAGAGGCAGGAGTTGTGAGGTGATTGTGGTTGAGCTGGTGTTTTTCTAGTGCAACTCGAGTCCCGATGTGGTAACGAGGAGGGGAAGTGGTGAAAGTCAGCCCTGAACCTCACCCTGAAAAGAAAGCATGAAACTGCTAGAGCATTAATACTAAATGTGTGTGTGTGTGTGTGTGTGTGTGTGTGTGTGTGTGTGTGTGTGTGTGTGTGTGTGTGTGTGTGTGTGTGACAGACAGTAAGAATCAAAGTGAGAGAATGTCTGCATGCGAAGCTATCAACTCTTTGTCCTTATTACAAAGCAACCCAAACTGCACAAAGAGGACAAAATAACACGGTTACTAACACAGTGGCTTCAGCAAAGGAGAAGATATGCTGTCTAATAAAATGAATAGAGTCTCTAAGCAATTACAAGCTTAAACGATGATGCATAAATTTCATTTATAGATAGATTTCACCAGGGCTTATCTCTGAGAAACACTGTAATAGGATTCAGCTGGAAGGCAAGAGAAGAACGATGTGAGTGCAGCGGTGTGTTATTGTGTGTGTGTGTGTGTGTGTGCTGGGGAGAAGTGAAGCTTTATTGGTGATTGAAATGATTGGTTAAAGGTGACCAGGATTCACGATAATGACTCCAAGCAAAACAAGGACACCTGAAACCTTGGTGGATCTCTACATGGTTAATGACTGGTTTCATATTACTGGAGCTGAAGGGTAATTCTCCAGGGAGATGTTTAAGGTATGAGCTAAATACAGCGCAATGACAATCCAATCAACCCTTTGCTGCACACACTCACACACACTCACACACACACACACACTCAAGGATGTTCCCACTGACCTCCTCAGTTGTTGACCCTGGAGTTCTCTGACCGCTGCACTTGGACTCAGATGACAAAAGGAAGTCAGCTTTCAAAAGTAACACAAGCTAAAGAGTCTGTACAGGTAATACTGGCTGCAGCTTTAATGCACGATGCTTAATTACACTCCTTTATGCTTAACTGATGTTAATAAATGTACCTTTACTCTAAGGGTTAGGGTCAATTGATGTGTCTAGTTCACTCATCATGTTATCTTACCTAAAGTATGAATTATACATGAATGTATAGTTTAGAAAGATTCTATTAATGTCTAAACCATAATAAATGTTAACAAGAGACATGTGTTAACAGTTATGTTTATTGTGGCATTCGTTTCTATTGGTTAATTTGTATTATTGTTTTGATTAGTGTTAGTAGAATCTTTATGAAATATTAAATAATGTATAATTAACAGCTAATTCAACATGAACACTATTGGTAAATGATTACTAGACACATTAGTTAATTGGTAATTAACCATTAGTTAATGTTTATTACTGCATTAACTAATGTAAATTAATGTACCCTGTTACCCTAAGTTTTAACTGTTTGGTTACTTTGTTTCATAACATTAATAATAATAATAATAATAATAATAATAATAATAATAATAAAACATGTCATGTCATGCTTTTATATGTTATGTTATGTTTTTTAAGTTATGCTTTGTTGCATAATATACAAAAAAGCATTGATAACATAAAATATAAAACACTATGTTGTGTGTTTTTTCTTTATTGTTGTGGTGGATGTTATGTGATGTTATGTATTGTGTTTGTGTTATATAGTAACCAGTGCATGTGCTGTGCTATAGAGTGAGTGTCATTACTCTAAGTTTGTGACCAATCTGTGATCTGATGTCGTTTACCCAAATGTAGTGTAAATAGAATATTACCATTAATATTAATAATTAATATTAGTATTTTGCCATTGAGAACTAAGTGATAAAATGTGTCTGGAAGTCACGTTTTGATAGTGACTTGAATGTGGAGGGTCTATTGGTCTGTAAGACCAGCAGTATAGTCAGAATGTTTCCTTGTACAGTACGTCTCACAGGTTGTACTGTATAGGTAAATACATTGATTTTCAGTTACTTGTGAGTTAATGCTGACCACTGTGTTAAAAATGGAGCTCTGAAACAACCATTTGTCACATGAAATGGCATATTAACCTGCCCTTTACACATATACACTCAGTTACACACACACACACACACACACACACACACACACACACACACACACACACACACACACACACAATGTCTCTGTGTACGTTCTGCTATTTAGTGGTTGAGTAAATGAACATGATATTTAAGTGACTGCTATTTCCTGAGCGCAGGCTTTTCTTTCCTCCTCCTCCTCCCGGCTTTTCTCTAAATTTCCCCGGGGAGTTTCAGCCCCCTGGGTTTGGCTCGGTGTCAGAGTCCCGGCAGCCATGATACTTCATCAGGCTTTTGCACCATTATTGGCAAGAGCACTCCATATCCTCTTAGCAGTTATAGCTTTTCAATTTTCCTTTGAAATGCTGAGCCCAGCAGAACATATGGCAATATCTTGGCTTTAAGTCTCGGATTGAACTGAAAGCCTGTAAAACGGTCCCGCAACATCCTGAACATGCAGCCACAGGCTACACACTCTCTGACCTTTGTGGAGTTCCAGCGGTGCCTGAGCGTGGCTGTGACCACTGTTAAAGACATCTATAATAGGCACAATTACAAGATGCTGTAGGAAGAGTTTGACACAGTGATGTTATGGCTTAAGCTATCCTATAAAGCATTATTCCACCACCAACCCCCTCTTCCAAGTGTCTCTGGGGGCCCATTCAGCATGATGGCAGGGTCAAACCTTCTCTGTCACACACTCCCCCAACACATACATACAAACACACTCTCCTGCAGGCTCAGGTAGTTACAGCTGTACAATAGCATGGACTTCTCCCACTCTATCCATGGACAAAGAGAGGCTGTGGCAGGCTGAATCCCATCCCACTCACACCTGCTTTCCCTTAAAACAAAGACAAATCAGAGGCACCTTCTTAAGACTTAAGGACTCTCCAGAAGAGACCCTCCATTGGAAGCAGAATGAGTCAGTGCTTCTGGGAAGACAAAGCACATCAGAGAGAGAGAGAGAACTATCAAATATGTTCACCAGCTATTGTATCATTTTCAGCTCCTCAACAGACTATAGATTTTTAGTCCATGCCATTACTAATTCATGCTGGGGGGGGGGGGGACCCTCCTGGAAACCTGATCTGGATCAATAGAGTTGACCTTGGGCTGGGCTGCTAACAGTCAGACTGGACTGAGAGGGGGGTTCTGACTGATCTCTGAGGGGTATGTGCAGCTCCTTTAATTATATATTCAAATAGTGGAGCTTTTACAGAGTACGATTAGGCTTTTGCTTAAAAGATTCTGAGAGAAAGGTTACAATTCTGACTTTAATCTCAGAATTCTGAGAAAAAAAGTCTGAAGACTTTGAACTCAATCTGAAACATTGATTCACCTCTCGTGTTTGTATGCCAAATAAGAAGCTACAGCCAGCAGCTGGTACGCTTAGCCTACAGAAAACCCTTAGCTTAAACACTCTTAGCTAACCAGCTGCTGGAAACAGTTAGCCTGGCTCTGGCCAGAAATAAAAAAGAACATTAAGGGGGGGTTACGTGCCAGACTATATCTGAGCCAGGTGCAATCACTCCCCCTTTCTACAGTCTATATGCTAGGATAAGCTAAACTCAACTAAGCTAAGCTAAACTAAGCTAAGCTAAACACCTGCTGGCTGTGGCGTCATATTTAGCATATTATTGATCCCATAGCTAAAAAGCCTTTTTTTTTTTTTTTAAAAACGTGAAACTATTTTTTGCCTTCTCTACTTGGGCCTCACAGACCCCACAGAAACTGTTTACGCTTTGCTTATTATCAAACCAAATATAGCACATTATTGAAGTGGTAGATTTGGTGAGATTTATGCAGAAATTTGCCTAAACCAGTTATTACACCAAATATATCATGTTAAAAGGTAGGCATGCTCACATATGTATTTTTTAGTTTATCAAAAAATTATTCACAAAGACATCTACCATATTTTATCATGCATAGAGACATTACTTAAATTTTTGTCAGTCATAGCCATAACATCACCTGTCCATAGAAGCATCCATTATTTACCCATGTTGTGCAGCTGGTCTGTCAGATACCAAACAGAAGCAATGTGGCATTTTCTGTAGCACACATCTAACATGTCATTGTTTCAAAATCATGTTCATCAGCAGTACTCTTGAAATTAGGAAACATGTATTTAATTTAAATTGTGCTAAATCTTTTTTTTCTTCAAGTGTTCCCTTGTGGATAGAGTGCAGCTCCAGCTGCATTCTTCTGTGCAGCCCGACCCGAAGTCGACAGGTGGGCTGTTTTTTATGTCCAAACACGCTCCAGCCTGACGCAGTTAGTGTAACTGTAGCACTGAGTTTGTGTCAACTGTCACACAGTTGTTACTATGGTTACAGCTTGCCGGCACGCTGATATCACACTATATTTATTTGTTTTTACACTATACTACTAAAAGAACTTGAAAGCACCATGCAAATTGACCTGACTGAACCCAACCCAAAAGTTTTCATCAACACTTCGCCCAGCCAGTCGGGTCCCAGTGCGGGTCGGGTACCCACGCTCTACTCTACAAGAGTCGCTCTGTTGTGCAAGCAACAACTTAATATTGTGTAATATTAAATACTCAATAACAACATAACAAACGCAGCAGCTTGTAATTGATGTATTTTATTGTGAGATGGGGAGTCATAAAAAATGAACAAAAAAGAAAACAAACAAAAAACAATCACTATAAAAAAGATGACGTGTTAAAGGGGGAGGGGCATATAAAAACGGGCGTGGTCTTGACACTGACATAGAAAGTAACAAATTGGCACAAATAAAAACATAAGAACATACATCAATATTATTTTGGCTTGGCAAAAAGGACAGTTGGTGTGGTTAAGGATAATCCTTCAATAAAAACAGCACACACTCATGCTATTAGACATACTATTAGTTTTCAAGAGTTCAGTAGCTTCATATTAGAGAGGGGAAAGAAAACTAAAATAACATGAGAATGGATGCAGAAAGGTCACAGGTTCCAATTTTCAGGCTTGCAGGGTGCAGGTTTCTTTTTTTCCAAGGAAAAACATAATTTTGTTTGTTTCGAAAAACATACTTCAGTACACTGGAGTCTTATTTTTCGAGGCTTGTAGTTATTTGCCTTTGAATTGTTTTTTCCATACTAAAATATATTATCGTATTAATACAAACTACAGTATTGTACACTACATAGTGTAATAAATAACCATAAAGAAATATAAAAAAATAAGACACATAAATATAAAAGTTCTCTATGACTAAACAGACATACCCATCTCCTTGGGGGTGGGGATAATACTGCCATTGCTGAAAACATACAGTACACACACTGAAACAGAACATACAACATAAGAGACAAAAATAATACTGACAGGTAAAAACATTGTTGAATTAAACTCCTGGGATTCAGATTTGCCTACATTTTGTTACCTGAAGAGACATCTGAGCGTTTCATGGTGTGTTAAACAAGTGCACTGAATAAGCTTTGAAAGGCAGGACACAGTTAATAATTAGAAATCATACCTCATCCTCACCCATTAGAAAACATGTGCATTATAAGTCTTTTAGCCGCTCAGATTAGAAATAAAAGCAACTTATCTAAAATCTATGATACATGAATAGGTGGTCAGCTAAACTCTACTCTCTCAGGTGTGGTGGTGAGCCAAAGTCAACAGTATTCCGGCGTATTGGTTGATCTGGGACCCGGCAATACCTGATCGTAGCTTCAACAGCAATATTCAATGGCACTTCTGATATGCATGTTTGTCTTGTTTTAGATTTTTTGCATATGGCTCGGAGTGGGGCAGGGGTAGGTACAGGGAGGGTCAGACAGTTTTCTACATCCCCTTTCTGCTCGCTCTGAACATGTAAAGCAATAGTTCAACACTCTGAGAAAACACTCAAATTGACTTTGTTGCGGGGAGGTGATGAGAAGATCAATACCACTCTCGTATCTGTCTGGTAAATATGAAGCAGCAGATGGTTAGCTTAATTTAGCATAAATACTACAGGGGAAAATGCTAGCCCGCTGTTCATTACCACCCCCCTCCAGACACCATTTCTGTTAGCTTTAGCAGGTTTAGAATTAGCAGCTGTTTTCCTTTGTTCCGGTCTGCATGCTATGCTAAGCTAAGCGGCTGCTGGCTGCATATTTGACGGATAGCTTTACCTTGGTCTGGGTGAATTCTCGATTCTGATTGGCTGCAGGGTGTCCTGATAAACCTATGGACTACTATGTTCCAGTGAAACTGTCTGTTCACTGTTCTAAATGAACATATTACAGCCTGTATCTAATCTTACTGAGTGTAGTCCTTCAGTGCATCTTCCTCTGAACACCACAGGATGGCCGCTGTGACACACCAGCTGCCCCCTGAACACAGGCCATCCTCTCACATCCCATTCGCCCTTCGACTCTCTGCTTCAGGCTGCGGCTGACAGTACACATGGACTGTCATTTGTTCTTGAAAATCTGGACATTGATTTGGGGACAATGACTGGTTAGCTAGCTACTCTTCATGCTAAACATACCGTCAAACTGTCAACAGTAAGTTCGTATGCAATCTTACTGACTTTGACTATTGCTAGCATGACATTAGCTGTCTGGCTAACAGCTGAGTGAGGGTTCTATGAGCTGAGTGGACTAGTTTGTCTCACGCTGTCAAGTGGCATCTAAAGTGCGTCCTGTTCACTGGAGTCTTGTTCATTACCACTGCATGACCTTCTGGGATGGTAATGAATGTTCCAGCTGTTAGTCAAACCCTCACGTGTTGCCAGGGAAACAGAGTTTGTGAAAAACTTTTGATTGCAAAACATGAAAATGTAAATGAATGGTAAACTTGTGTGACTATGGTATTAGCGGGATGATGCCTTTCAAGGTGTCCATCGTCGTCCATTCATTCCTGGTGATGAACACCTCGTCAGGCAGTATCCCTTACATATGAGAGTGGCACAGACCTTCTCCTTTAACTCTCACCAAAACACAAATAAGCATATTTCCCAAAATGTCAAACTACTCCAATGAAACACTGATTTGTAAGGAAACGTTGACAACAGTGTGTCTAAAAGGAACTAAAAGACTGAAAGAAGACCAGTTCGCTTTCCATTGTTTTTCTTCTTAAGGCTCACAATTCAATCAAAAGAACATCAAAAAGACATGTTATGCTAACATCTGCTAGCGTGATGGCGTGGTACATCTAGTGCGGTAATACTGAAGGGTAGACAACACAACTCAACTGCTCAATCCATAGGTAAACCAAGCCACTTGTAGTGCACAGGATTTTTCTTAATTTCCTTCCAACTTAATAAAATACTGACTTTTTTGTTCATTGGCAATAAAAAGGTATAGAAATATCTCCCAACTGTACAGCTTTTAAAGGTTAAAATATGAGTGATAAAATTAGTAACACTGATAAAAAGAAATGACCCAAGGTGTTTTAGTAATAAAACATTATCTAAAACGTGTCGGCTCTAGCTTCCAAAGTCTGTATAATGCATTTCCTCCGTTTGTTAAAATTTGTGTTCGTCTTCATCACTTTCTTTACAAATGGATCTTTTGAACAGTGAGAAATCGTTCTCCTGTGAAAAAGTCACTAGTATTTTTTCAGGCACACCTGGATTTCTACACAGTAGTGAACTGAAACGATCTGTCAGGGTGACCAGACATCATCTCCTGCGTTCCTCCTCTGCACGGGGAGAGGAGGAATCTGATTGTGTCTCATGGAGGAGTCTGATTCCTCTTTTAGTCAGTATCTCCTTTCTCCTGCGCCGTCTGCTTCTAGTCTTCAGGAACCGTGCTCCTGTTTGTTTCGCCTCCACTCTCCTCAGTGACCTTCCCCTCCGCTTCCCCTTCTTCAGTCAACCCTTCTTCTGTATCCATCTTGACTTCCTCCTCTTCCTGAATGCTCCCGAGCACCTCCTCTTGCCTTGTGTCAGCCTCCTCTTCTTCCTCTCTCACCTCATTCTCCTCCTCTCCTCCTCCCTCCACCAATACTCTCTCTATCTCCTCCTCATTCCTGTCTTCCTCCTCCTCCTCATCCCCTCCTTCATCACCTATCTGCACTACCTGGATATCATCCATGTCCACCGCACCTTCCTCTTCCTCCTCCAACTCCTCCTCGCTCTCCTCATCCTCTCTGGTGCTGCTCCCTCGCTCGTCCGAGTCCAGCTGAGAGGGGGCCAGGAGCCGCCTCTGCACCCGGCTCAGGGCCTCCACCTCGGCCTGTACCTCGCCGTCCTCCTCGGGGCTCTCCTGGCCTCCAGCTTGGCTCTGCGTCTCCTTCTTGCAGTAGGAGTAGCGGTGGTTCATGTGCTGCGAGTAGGAGCCCGAGTGGGAGAAACGCTTGCCACACTTGTCGCACTGGTACGGCTTCTCCCCGGAGTGGAGCCGCATGTGTTCGATCAAGTGGTGTTTGTGTTTGAAAGCCTTGCTGCAGATGCCGCACTCGTGAGGTCGCTTCCCTGCAGAGACAGAGGAAATAAATATGTCAATGTCTCTGTTCAAGAAAAATGAGAATGCTGTTGAGTAAAACAGCACAGGAATGGGAGGGAAACAATAAACTCTGGCGTGATGGCAGTGAATCTGCTACATTATCGCGTGGAAGGTTGAGAGACCCATAACAGCATCCATCATCAATGTATCCAAGGAAAACTTCAAAACAATACAACAAAATCACAACAACTGTGCTCGAGAACCTTCAAGGAAACTTTATCCAGGCAGGGAACAGCTAGTTTCACCTTGGATGAGGTCATTTGGAGCTGAAAACTATGGTTGCACGCCAGGTATCAGAGCAATAAAGAAAAAAAATAAAACGCCTCTGAGAGCGTTGACCTGCACTTGGCCACGGAATCATCATCTCGGAGCGATCCAAATCACTACCAGAGCTCGCCTCTTGCAACATTTGGTGCTTCACATGAGAAGCTGGCAGTGCAGAGGTGGGGAGTTGGCGGAAAGAAATTCTCAGACCTCTTCTGTGCATGTTGAGTAATACCTGCTGGAATGGAGGTGTCCACCCTTCTTTACGCTCTAGCTCAAAATCCCCTTTCGCTCGCACTCTGACTCATCTTTCCCGGGACCCAACAGTGAGTGATGGTGAGACAAGTTCCGGTTCCATCTGTGAGTTTTGGCTGAGTTCGTGTGTAGGCCTGGGAAGCACATGTATTTACCTGTGTGTTCGTATTTGTGTCTCAGCAGCGAGCTGCTCTTCTGGAAGATCTTATCACACAGGTCACAGGCGTACATGCCGCTGTCCGTCTTCTTCATCTTCTTCCTCTGAGGGCCAGAGTCGGAGTCGTTCTGCTCCTCCACAGTGGACACGCCCTCTGAGTCCTGCTTCTCCTCCTGGAGAATATAAGACATCACATGTATTGTTTGAGTGAATGAGTCAGTACAAGAGAAGAAGTGTGTGTGTGAGCATCGCAGCAAATGACGCTGTATCCTATCCTACTCATAGCTGTCTCTGTCTCCTCTAGAAGCCACGGGATCCCAAACTGATTTGAACATTATTTAAAACTTCGACACGTGGTCGAGCTCGGGCGTTCACTTCAGACACTGCGGCGCTGTTTTGCTGTGAAGCTCCGGAAAAATGTTTTGTGGTCTATGAAACCTCACCTGACTTCCCATCAACATGGGGGGAGGAGATAATGACTGAATTTTAAGTTTTGGGTGAACTGTTCCTTTAACTAATATTCCCCTTGACCAACAACATGACCCCGCTGATTACTTATGAGCACACCTACAGTTTCCTCCTGTCCCTGGGCTGGTAAAAGTCCTCCAGTGATGCAGTGAGAGAGGATGTGAGGCTATATTAAAGAGAAGATATATACACAGGGCTCTTTTTTACAAGGCAGATCTATGCCAATCCACTTAACACGAGAGTATAATACAACAACAATAAATCAATGAGGCAGGCAGAGGTGTGCCGTTTAAACAGATTCCCACAGATCAATAGGGGCTCTGCAGTAAAGTGCAGCCTCATGTCCTCCTGGTGACAGCCCAGGAAGATCACTCACACACCCTGAGAGATCTACATCCATCATTACGGGCCCATTAGGTGTCTGCACAATGAAGAACTATTAAGGGCTATCATTTTTACAAAGCACTGAATCCTGACATTTCTATATATGACTTATTGATTAGATTTTGGATGGTTTCAGACTATCTATCATGTCCTTGTGCTTTTGAACAATGAGAAGTAATGATGTGGACTGAAGGGTTTGACTGATGGCTCCTAAAAGAGAAAAGCCAACTTGATTCCAACTCACTTCGTCTCAAACTGGCTACAGGATAATAGTCCTGTTAATCACCTGGCTTACAAAATAACAGTTTTAGAGTATGACCTGTGTGCTGTGGCTGACCTCTGAAAAGACCAGAGGAGTCTGAAACGCTGAGAAAGCAAATAAAGCTGTGAAAGTGTAAAAATAACTTCTTCCCTTGTATACAGCAGGCCACACAGTAACTGTACAGACAGGATTCATAAAGTCAGAGTTTGACACGCAAATATGCTAATAAATGTTCTTGGTTGGAGTTATTTAGTAACAATCTACACTGTTACCTGTATCTGTACAACAAACTAAATGATCTGTATCCATGGGTTGATCAGAAGTTGCTATCATTATTATTAATTAGAAAACTATTTACAGAACAGCCTCAGAACTGAGTTTCAGATCAATGTTTTTGATCACAAGAGTATGTGAACAAATTACAGTTTAAGTTTTTTTTTTTTTTCTGAATTTAAGGGAATAAACTTCTGTCAGCTACCAAATGAGGATTTTCCTTCATCACAAATCAGAATTGACACACTACTCAGATGATACTCGTAAAAAGTCAATTATCTGCATCAGATACCGAGTACACGCTCCATCCTATATTTAACATATTATCACTCATTCGGAGTATCCTTGTTGCCTGGTAAGCTCCATGAAAAAACTATCACAGTGACCAAACAATGACAAAGAGTCCTGCGACCCTTCCATAAAGCTGCAGCATGTTGCTTTAAAACTTTTTGTATGGATTAAAGGAGCAGTTCACACAAAAATGAAAAATCGATTATCCCAATGCAGATAGAAAGTCAGGTAAAGTTTCGTAGTCCACAAAAGATTTCTGGAGCTTCACAGCAGAACAGCGTCGCAGCATTCTCCTAAACAACTGCAGTAGATGGGGACTTGTTTTAAAACGTTTAAAAACAGGTGAAAGGAAACATGAAATGAGATTTTATGAGATCCCAAATTAATTTGAAAAGACGTTATTTTCATTTTAAGCCGAAAGCTTCACTGTAGCTGCTTAGCTATAAGCATTAGTGCCCGCCTGTCTGCAGTGGGTGCATGAGCTCAACTGTGTGTTGAGGGTGTAAATAACCTGTTTTCAAATCAGTTTGGTAGCATGGAGCTTCCAGAGACTTTGATTACACCAGACGAGCTGTATGGAGCCATTTCATGTTTGCTTTCATTTGTTTTTATACGTTTTAAAACAAGTTCCCAGCTACTTTTTTGCTGCGTTTTGCTGTGAAGCTCCAGAAATGTTTTGTGGAGAACAAAACACCTGACCTATCAGCATGGGGGTAGGCTCTGACTGAATTTTCATTTTTGGGTGAACTGTTCCTTTAACCAAACAAGTTAAACAGGGCACCTGAAATAGTGACGTTTAGAGGCTTAGCATACAGATATGAGAGTAAAATTGATCTTCTCATCCAACTCACAATAAAGCAAATAACTGTATCAACCAAAATGTCAAACTATAATTTTAACAAAGACTCTAGACAGGAAAGTTGTTCCTATATGGTTACACACCTTGATTCCATTGAGGTGGATGGTCTCGTGTGTCTCGGTCCCCGCGGGGCTGTTTGCTGTAGTGGTATAGGTGTACGCCAGCTGGGGGATCAGGATAGTCTGTTTGTTGTTAGCGGCTAGTGCCCTGAGGCATTGCATTGTGGTCACAATGTCGAGGGGTTTGGCACTTGGCTGGCTGGCGTACAGTGCAATGGGGCTGGTGCCCATGGCTGAGAGTGGCGATGCCTCTTTCTTTGTGCAAGTTAAGTTTAGGGGTTCATCCACATTGGTCGAGCCAGAAGAAGGGGAGGGGTATACGCGGGCTTTAGCCACCACTCTCTCTGCTTCTTCTCTGGCTGGCTTTGGCAGCGACAGGTCGAGGGGTCCCTCAGTGCTCTGGGGTGGCTGGGCTGGGATGGGACCGCCAGCTGTCAGGTTTAGTGGTGAGGGTGAGGCCGGTGAGCTGTGGGTGCCATTGACCTCTGCTGGGGTGGCTTCTGTAGGGCTATCCTGGGTCACAGAAGGGCTCGTATTGGCTGTATCCTTCCCTGGGACCAGAGACACCACACTGTTTGCTTCACAGGTATCCTCTTCCTCTGAGGGAGGTGTCGGGGCGCCCAGTGATATCTGACCCTCTTGCATTTTATCAAACCACTTCTTAACCACATGGATTGGCAGGCTGACCGAGTCAGAGATCTTGGCCAGCTCATCCTTAGTGGGCTCTGCGTTTAAAGCAAAGTACGCCTTGAGCAGGGACAAGAGGTTTTTAGGCTGGTTGCAGAGTCCTCCCTCTGACAGCAGGGCGGCAACAGCAGACTCAGACTTATCCAGGCCTGCTCCATTCAGCCTGAGACCATCTGTCTTGCAGTGCTTGAGGGCATGGAGTGCTTCCAGCCCACCGGGACAGTTATCACACAGGAGACAAGTTTTAGTGGTCTTTTCCTCTTTGTCTTTAGTCTCATTGGGCCTGGTGCCACTGATGGTGAGATCTTCTGGGAGTTTCTGGGACTTGAAGGTGTCAGTGGTGGTCTGAGCTGGTAAGTTCGGCTCAGGCTCTTTCTTCAGGTTTTGGGCTGTGAGCTGGCCCTGGTTGGGGTCCAAACTGTAGTTTATAATGATTTTTGCATTTCCATCCTGACCCACAATAGGCAGACTGATGGCTGAGATGAGTTGCTGTTGCGGGGCATGGAGAGTTCCAGTGGTTAACCCTGAGTTCACCTGTCCCTGGCTTTTGGCATTGCTTTCCAGCACCTGCCGAATAACGTTACCATCCACTGCCACTTTGAGAGCATTCTGCAGGTCTGCCAGGTTGATGCTGATGGGGGACACCAGCCCCACAGTGGGCAGGACCACGGCCTGGACTGTACCCTGCAGAGGAGCTGCAGCACCTCCATTAAAAATCCCATTCATGGCGCTCACAGTTTGGGATGTTAGCACCGTTGGCTTGTACTCGTAGTCCACAGGCTCGGTCTTGATCTGGTTGAGGGGCAGCTGCTCCTGCAGGGGCTTGCTGTGCTCCAGCTTCTCTCTAATCTGGGTGCGGAGGACTGAGGGCGGTGTGGGCAGCACTGGTGATGGACCCTGGGTCTGGGTTTTGGCGTTCCCTAAGCGTGGTCTGCCGTTAACTGAGATGACACTGATGCACTTCTTACTGCTGATGTGGGAGCTGTACGAGCCTGAGTGGGAGAAGCGCTTCTTGCAGTTGGAGCACTCATAGGGTTTCTCTCCTGAGTAAAACCACAGTGTGTATGACAGAGGGGAGATAGGGAGAGGGTGGGGGCAGAAACAGATTTCCATTAGTGAATGAAGCTAAATGAGCAGGCTAGGCTATGAGCAGTATGGCAGGAAAAAGCTCTAATGCATTTCAATGATGCTTAAACGCTGATGTAATGGCACCACTGGGAAATGCCCTCCTCTAATTGCTGTCCCATAATGCCAAAAGAAACACAATTACGTAACATTAAGGAAGAGCACACAATGGCCTGAAACACCATGAAGGATTTCTAAATAAAGGGAATTGTCTCAAACATAAATAATATATATATTGATTCAATGGACACTGAAACATCTGTGACCAGCACACAGCAAAGACATACACACAAGACCTCCTCACGTGCATGCACACACACTGAATGCTGCCATGGTGACAGGGCTTGTCCACTCACCGCTGTGGATGCGTAGGTGCTCCTTCAGATGATGCTTGTATTTAAATGCTTTGCCACATTCAGTGCACTTGAATTTACGATTGCCTCCCGACTGTGTGATGTGTCTCTGTCGGATGAGGGGAGAGGGGACATTCAGTGAGACACACAATGAAAACACAACCTTTGAACTGCTACTAATTCATGTCACAATGTCATTAATCAATCGGGGGCAAAAGCTCATGTTTATTTGTCATGTTCGGAAGCAAACTGCTAAAGAAGCAGGACTGAGCTTCTATGTTTGTTTGCATAATTAAGAATCACTTTGTCAGGAGTAGTGTGGTAGTGTAGTGTGTCACAACTAATCCAGCTGCACTGAGTGGTTCAAACAGAAAATGTGATGTAGGCTGATGCATACAGTAGGGTCCAACAGTCTGAGACCGCCCGTGAAAACACTTGTATTTGTTTAGAATGGAGTTTCATAAAAAAAAGTTTGAGTGAAAAGTTGAATCTTTGAAAAATGTCCATACATTTCAGAATATCTTAGTATTTAGTTTGTCCCCCTTTTGCTTTAATGACAGCATGCACCTGAGCTGCATGGACTCCACAAGTTTGTACAAAACCTGCTGACTCATGTTGTCCCAGCATGATTTGACAGTGTTCCACACAACTTAGAGCTTTGCAAGGACTACTTGAAGACCAAAGAAGACCAGGGAGTCCTGACTGTCATGGACCCTCCTCCACAGTCACCTGAGCTCAGACCCATTCAACACTGGACGACTGAGGAAGCCGAACATTCAGTGACATCACAAGAAGCTTTGTGGAGCACTGTCAGGTCGTGCTGGGACAACATGGCCATCCAGTCAGTGTTTATGGATGAACTACAAAGTGCTTATTAACATTTAGTATTATAAACACCAGTTGCAACTTTATAAAAATGCTATTGTTATTAATGCTTAATAAATAGTTTATAAAGCATTTCAGTTTTTATTAACAGCATAATAAATATTAACTAATATTTAACGAACTATAAAATGACCATTTATCAAATGATTGTTATTAAAAAATGTTACTGAATAACTTCATTATCATAGTACCAGGGCAGCAGTATGCTCTTAAAGGAGGATTCTGCATTAAGAATTGTAATCCAATAAAAGGATATGTGCTAAAAACTGCATTTCTACTAACAACTAAGACTAGGTTGCACCAACAAGGATTCACTTCATCTAAGATTAGCTCTAATCAGAGTTTAGTTAAACTAAGTTTTAAATGAGTAAATCCAGATTTAAGCAGAGCAAAGTTTGTTTATGTAAACTAAAGTTAAACAGAGTTTAGTTCATGTGGAGATGCTACTCAAATTCAAATAAATATACAAATAAAATCAATTTAGGTGCTGTCAGGACCTTGTTAGTATAAAAGAGGGGACAGACTGTTGGCTGCTCTGTATTTCTGAATGACATGTCATGTTGTTTACTAGTCAGCTAACAAGATAGCTTAACTGTTACATCATGCTCACTTTCAGCTGTTTCAGGAGCCGTGTTCAGTTACTGCTGGTGAAAACACAACATGGTTTTGCTCCTTCATAATAAAAGCTTTCAAATGACAAAATGACAGGAATGTTTTTGTGAAGAATTCATTGGGAACAAAATGTGCATTTTACCACCGAGGGAGCACATGTGGAAATGCCCTGAAGTTAACTGGCTGGATCTCTTTCCCCGTCAGTCCAGTCTTCCAGAACTGACTGAACTGGTATCTTGATAGAAGTTCAGCAGCATCATAAAACACATGTGGTTTGAGTCTGTCCCTTTATTGTTATCCACTAACTTGATCCTTTTGCTCAGTTCATTTCTCAAAGACAGCCGTGTTGAAAGTTAAACCTCCTCAAGTGTTAGTCTAAAGTTAATCCCGGATGACGGTTTGAATAGGAGTTTAGAGTTTTGGTGCAACAGAACTAAATTTAATCTAGTTTAAGAGAAAAACATAAACCGAGGTTTAAAGAGAGGTTCACACTTATTCTTTCCAAATGTTAAGCTGGTTTGAAAGTGTGGTGCAACAGAAATGTAAACTTAAACCATGATTTAACCAGGTTTAAAACTTAATCCTTGTTAAGTTAACGTAATGTGAAATGCTTCTAACAAAAGATCCCAGAACAGGATATTTTTCCTGCCTCAGCTGAAAGTGTTTTATCAGAATCCGGTCGTGACCAGTTGGTCAGTCAGTTTTTACCTGATCCCGTCCGCCCTTGTGGACCGTCATATGCCTCTCCAGTTGAGCGCGGTATGCGAAGCTGTAGCTGCACTCGGGGCAGCTGAAGCTCTCTTCGGTCTTCTCGTGCCGGTACTTGATGTGCTCCTTCAGGGAGCTGTAACGCTTGTAGCCACGTGCGCAGTACGGGCAGGTGAGCAGCTGAGAGAAGGAGTCAGGAGTTCCTGGATGAAAAAAAAACACAAGAGGAGAGTGTTGTAATGACATATGTTGGAGTGAAGGGGGAGGAGAAGAGGGGGTTAAAAACACATGGTCAATAGGGAGGGTTCTTTGATGTTACACAAGGCCTGCCACAGTCACACTCCTCTGCTATTTCACCAATCTCTGAGAGGTCCTCCCCCACAGGTAAACAGCACCCAGGTAATCAAATGGATAAAAGCTGATTAGTGATCCATAGCAACGCTTTCCTGTCATGATAAAAATAGCCAGTTCAGGGCTGGATTTTGTTTTTTTTGCTTTTGTACTTCTCGCTGACATAAAGCCCAGCGATTACAGCTTTCACACGCCTGAAATTCCATCATGTGATTGCCTATTGTGCGTTAGAGGCCTTTCAAAAAACACCCACGCATGGAAGGAAAAGTGAGCTTGGTAAACAGCAGCCGCCTGCTTACATCCAAGCTGGTGAACAGAGGGTCTCGGTGGCATGGCTCCCACACAGGTAAAGCATTACTTTGTTAACAGGTGATGTATTAAGTTCCCCTGCGGGACAGGTGAGGGCCTCGGGATGGGAATGCACACACATTACTGCCCAGGTAGCTGTGAGTCAGAGCTCGCACGTCCGTGACAAATTTGCTCAGGTGTTGCTGTTTCTCTTCCTCCCCTCTGCCTCTGCCTCCCCCCCCTCTCTTTTTTCCCCTGCTGTGTTAACAGGTAAAAGCCAAAAGCCCGGGAGCAATAAAGACCCCAGTGTGCTGCACTCAACAAATAGCGGTGTGTGTAATGATGTCGGAGAGTGGCGTTAATGGGGTGGAGTTAACACCTGAGGTGAGACAGAGAGCAGGTAGAGCCAGCCCCGGGGGGCGAGTAATTACTGGGTAGGTGCAGTAATAGTGTGAGAGCTCAGTGACTGTGAGCTCCTGGGTGGAAATGGTGGTGTGTGTTTCAGTGTGTGTGTGATTTAAGGACACTGCACCTTGCTTGTGTGTGCTACTAATAACGATACGAATGGCACAAAGCACATAATAGTTCTTTCTGGAAAGGGCTATGAGAGTGTTTTGGGTCATTCCATACAAACTCACCTGGGTCTTCCCAGTTCATGTCGTGGATATTCTTGAAAAAATATGTAAAGATTTCTATCAAATTCATGGGATCCTGCAAAATGCTACAGCTGTACTCCAAATACTTCATACAATACATCATTTTGATGATCCTCTGTATGTGTATTCTAACCTCACCAACTGCATTTTTCACTGGATTGGGTTGAAATGTGTCCTGAACATCCAAGAGACCCTAGGGATGCTTAGTGTTCATTTAAATAGTTGTTGCAGAATATCTGTAGTAATCAAATTAATAACAATAAATATTTTTTTCCCAAACTAGGAATCATTCATTTTCAAAAATTAATATACCCACTAGTTTTCACTTTGTAACAATTAAATGTTGACTCAGTGTAGTATTAATATAGTTATATCACATCTACAAGTTATGTGGTCCTGCTTAAAATGTTTTTTATATGAATCTTTAAAGAAAGTCCGAAACATGAACTGGGAAAAGTTATTAATTCTTGGTGAGTTGACATGAAATTACCCTCTTGATCATTATTATTATTTTTTTTTTTAAATCATCTTTTCATGCCTTTATTTGATAGTATAGCTTGAAGACTGCAGCGAAGCGCCACAGGTTGGATTCAAACCCTTCTGTACATGTGACACAAGCGCTACCAACTGAGCTCCCGGTGCACATTTTTACAGTTTTTGGGATGTGATGGCTGTGTGATGATGTCCTGTACCGTTCTCGTCATGGATGCTGGCATCAGGGGTGCCCTGACGTCGAGGCTCGTCCTCCGGGGCCTCTGGGTAGATGACGGCCGTGTCTCCCTGCTGGAGCATCTCCTCCATGAGGGCGTCTCTCACGTCATCCTCACCGTCTGACCCGCAATCCTCCTTCACTGTGAAGGGACAAACACACACTGATTAGAGTGAAGAGAAACAATCGATTACAGGCAGAAAATCATCGTGTTTTTTCTATCGACGCAGGCTGCACATATGAAACCTTGTATATGAAATGTGATAAACCAATAATGTCACAGAGTGTCATCAGAGCTGAACGGGATCTTGCAGTCCAAGCCCTTGATCATGACAAGTTCACCAGCCTGGAGTGAGGTGTGCAGCATTTGGAGAAAAAGACAAACATCCTGGATGCTGTTGTTCACAATAGGGTGAGAAAACTAATTAGCATCAAAGGCCACAGGCTACTGTATGAGCATCAGCCTCTTTGTAAGAACTGAATGGCAAGCCTCTATTCACAATGTTAGGTAAGGTACTTGTTGAGACCACGACTGATAATTAGGTGATGAATCTTGTCCCGGTGTATTGTGGTGGATAGATATCACGCAGGAACTCACACACACACACACACACACACACACACACACACACACACACACACACACACGCTGCTGTGCTCTCTGGAGAGGCTTGGCCTTCAGACTGTGCTTAATATCCCAGCAAATGAGAACCTGCATGTGGGAGCCGAGCGTGATTTTCCTCCACATCACATGAGCCCGGCTAGCTAGTCTAACGAGCACTAATTACTGAGCTGCAGCTTATAGGAAGTGTAACCTGAGGATGGAGTTTAGGATAAACCAAAGCTTCCTTCCCTGTTTCCGTCTCTGCTCTCCCAGAGCTTCCTGAAGTGGATACCGGAACTAAGTATAGTGTGTCAGCGATTAAACCGAGCGTTATTCCTCAATGGATGTGTTAGTTTGCCTGTGTGTATCAATACACAGAATAAGTACAAGGGTGAGCTATGGGCTAAAAGCAAAGTTAGGCTACTGTGGCTGTGTTTACCGGGCAGATGTTTCATGAATTGCTTTAAGCACTCCCCCTGCTTAGAGGAGATCTGAGAATTGTGTTTTGTGAATTGTGTGTGCGTTGAAAGACGGGGCCAGCTGTGTCCTCTGTGGAGACAGGAACAGGTGTAGCACTTCATGACTCACCGACGCACAGTGAATACCAGTACTCTTAGATACAGCCCTGCTCTGGCTTCCTCTAGTGCACTTTGACAAAGCCATGAAACAATATGAGCACACTCATTTGTTGCTATGGTTATTGGAGACCGTTCGAAGAAACCTCCCGCGCTCTGAAACACCCGTGAGAGATAATACAGAGAAAGAAGCTATGTGCTGGTGAACATGTGTGTGTAAAGCAGAAGCCAACAGCAGGTGCTGAGAAAGTTGAATTCAGGAATTCTCATCATACAGTGGAGGCTCAGGAACACATCAGGGGCTGCTTGCCCCCACATATTACACAGCATCGCTCCCATGACCTCAGCAGCATCAGCAACATCCCTTAGATAAGTTTGCCATATTGTTCATCATCTTAAAGAAACAGTTTGACATTATGGGGAATGTGCTCATTCACTTTCTCTTTAAGAGTGAGTTGAATAAATCTACACCATTAATGCCTGAGTGTTAGATATGAAGCTAATTTTTCATGTTTCCAGTCTTGAAAAATCTAAAGCCCCTCTCCCTGTTTGTAGCAGGAATATCGCACCGTCATCACTGTGTAGAACGTATGAGGACAGAACCTCTGAGCCAGCAGTGAGGCAGTAACTGTGTATCTTGCTAGAACAGCAGTCTGGTGGCGATGGTAATGTGTTACGTCCAATTATTAACCACGCCCCCATTCTCTGACTGAAGAAGAATGATGACTGTTAAAACAGTAAGACTGGCTCGAGTGGGGCTTTAAACAAACAGGCTTCTGGCAGCAGCCTTATATCTACCAGACAGATATGAGAGTGGTATTGAAGAAGACAGCATCAAGTACATTTTCCACTTGTCAAACCATTCCTTTAAATGAATTGTCTTTCAGTTGTTTTCAACTGTACTTTCGACTGTTGACAATACATCATAAAACATGCTGAATGCAGGGAAAGTGCTGATCCGGCTGTGTTTAGCTCCCATCCTGTGCTCAAAGGCAGCATCCAAACACTCAGACACACCTCTAGGCTACTAAATGTTGAGCATGTGTGTGAAGTGGGAGTCCCAGTTGGGGGTCTGTGGTGCAAAGGTATGACAAGCTGTTGTATTCACTCCTTGTGAATGTGTGTGTGTGTGTGTGTGTGTGTGTGTGTGTGTGTGTGTGTGTGTCTGTTTGTCTCTCTCGGCTCTTTGTTAAGTACAGAGCGAGGCCAGAAGGGTTCACAGCCTTGCTGAGGCGGCCCTGTGTTATCAGGCTGCTCCCCTGACATGAAACATCACACAGGCCATTTATGTGCTGACGCAGGGATGTGAATGCACCACTGCACAAGTGAAAAAAATCAGTTCAAAAGCCCCAGAACAAGGGCCCCGTGAGGTTGTGGCAGGACATTTTGTTGCAGTTCTGATCTAAAAAATAGTTTGTTCTTTATTTATTCTACAGTGTAACCTATGGTGCGTCTTCCAACAAAATCAGCAGACCACCCACTCCCTGCTCTTCTCTCTCCCTCGTTCCTTTCTCATCCTTCTCTGCCTACATCTCTGCAACGTGATACAACAGTATCCCATGATGCATTTCCTGCCCTGGTCGACCTTTGCCCCCACCACTTCCTGTGGTCGTGCTTCCAGACCCGTTTTTAGATTCTATCTTGGATGTGTGAGACGTATCGGCGATAAGGATTTGTACAAACAGCTGAAATATTCCACAATCATTAGCAAAGATGTTAGCCTTTATCTCTCATCAACAGGAGGCAACAGGCAACAGGGGGAAGATGTGAGCTATTTCCAAATCTAGGATGATTTGCTTATCCTTGGCTTGGTGCTATCAAGCATTTGTGCTGTGTCTCCACTGGACAATCTTCCCGGCTCTCTAGAGAGTCTTCCTTTCCTGTGCAGAAGGGTGGCTCGGTTTTAAAATCACATTGTGACATAAGGCACGCAGGAATGTAGGTGTTCCTGTGTGTCCACACAGTCCCTGCTGACAAAATGATCCAAACGGATTTGAGACCAATTCTAAGAAACATCAAATATCAGCATTGCATGTCAGGCCAAGAGTGAAGAAACAGTCAAGTGTCCTTCTGCGTGAGAGCCTTGCAACCTCACTGCTGGTTGGAATAATGCAGTACAGCACAAGTGCCCATCAAACACACTCAACAAACAACCAGCTCATCTTCTAGTGGCTTTAAGCTATATTTCCATGCAGTTAAACCCAACCTTTCACTCTCATTAAGTGCCATGCAGCCTCCCCATATCAAAGCTCTCCAACTCCACCCTGCCCATTTTCTGAGATGTAATCATGCTCTCCAACTCATCACATATAAAGGAGAAGCCCTCCCAGGTCAACGCTCTCTCTGCCTTTTCCTCCCCTGGGGTTAGTCAGCCTGTTCTTAGAGGAGAGCAGGCTGGAGTTTACTGCACCAACACTGGGCTGTTCCACCACTACATAATCATTTAGGAGTGAATGAGTAATGACAGCGAGCAGGGGGCCCATGATACCATGTAATCAAGAGGAATGATTCAGAACAAGAGAAACAGTGAGAGAGAACAAGAGCATAAAAAAAGAAGCGAAGGGGAGGAACAGGAGAGGAGAGGAGAGGAGAGATGGCAAAGCCCTGAAAAACCACCTTCTGGTTTTGGAGCGCGGCAGTCTCTGGAGAAGGGGTGTCAAGGTTTTAATTTGAAGCGAGCTGGGCTACACTGAGGAGAAGATTAGTGGGTGGTGGTCACTTTCAAGGCTGCACCAGAGACTTCTCTGTTCTCAGGAGTGAAACCAACGGAGGGAGGGATGACGGGATGAGAGACGAGAGAAGTGTGTTTGTTTAAAGGACTGTGGCTTTCTCCATGTTTCATCAGTCCGATCCAGAGTGACAGCAAAGTGCGTGTGATGTATGAGATGAGGGCTGGAGACAGAGAGAGCAAGAAGGAGAGGTGTGTGTGTGTGTGTGTGTGTGTGTGTGTGTGTGTGTGTGTGTGTGTGTGTGTGTGTGTGTGTGCACATGAGTGAAGGCAAAAGAAAATATGCCTGATCAGGCATAACTGTGGAGCGCAGCCAGCTCTCTGAGCTGTTTCAGTGTAACTCATGCTTTTGAAGTGTTTAATGTTCACGAGCCCCAGCCAAAACCAATGACATTATTCTTCCTCCAACTTTCCCTTTATGCAAGGAGGTACAGCTGGAGAGCGCTGATGAACATGACAGCATAGTCTGGGGAATAGGTGTCTACGCTGTGCAGGTCTGTGGTTTAACCGTGTAAATGTATGTGTGCACGTGCAAACCGAAACCTCACAACTGAAACTGACTGAGCTGAAACTCAGGTCAACTCACTGGAGAGGAATTTCTAAAAATCCCTCCCTAAACTGAAAGCGAGAGGTCGCTGGACATTTTTGCATGTGCTAACTCGACCTCTTGCAAAATCAAAGCCCCCCTCAATCTCACACATCTCTCAGCAGTGAAAAGGTCCAGCCAAAATCTGCTCGGAGCAACACCCTTAATATCTAATTACATTTCATATGGTCTTGTCACACATACTGTTGTACACACTGTATTTGGCACAGGCCTGAAAACAGCGTCAGAGGATTTATATGCACATGCAGCATGAGGTCAGGAGAGCAACACAGAGGCCTTGGGCCCAGGTTGAAACACCAACATCCCTCAGCACCTGCAATTGTTGTTTTGGGAGTGGGGGGGTTGTGACGTCAGCCCTTCCTGTGGCAGCGGGCTGCCTCTGATGTCACTTCCATGCGGTTTGAGGTAAAAAGGAGTTCACGGCGGCCCCTCCAATGCCCACCAGTGCCATAAAGCTCTCCACTGGCTCTGAGGCTATTTTCTGTGCGTGAAGGTCTCTCCCTCTGCTGGCATTGTCTTTGTTTAATATCGTGCTTCCTGCCTTAGTTGGAAACCCACAGCGTGTAGTACCTGTTTCCTTACACTCCATGTTCCACAATGAGACAAAGCCTGGTACTTAACTGCACACAGATGTCAGAGAGAAATGTCTTAACTTAGCCTGCATCACGTCAGTGAGGTCAAAATGATAAAGCAGCAGTCAAACAATTGATGTAACAAAACATAAAGAATGTTTATGTGCTGGAGCCATTTGTGAGCAATGCTCTTTTATTTGCCATTGTTTTAAAGGTAATAGTCTTTTTCATTACAGACGATAATATCAGCTGAACAGTGTGTGAAAAGTTGAATCTTTTCAGAATATCTCAGTATTTGTTTTGTCCCCTTTTGCTTTAATGACAGCATGCACTCAACAAGTTAGTGTTAAACCTGCTGACTCATGTTATCCCAGCATTATGTGAGCGCACTCCACAAACTCCTTGTGATGTCACAGGATGCTTGTCTTTCTCAGTCTTCAAGTGCCCCCATAAATGTTCAGTGTGGTTGAGGTCAGGACTCCTTGGTCTTCTTTGGTCTTCCAGTAGTTCTGTCAAAGCTTTGAGGTGTGTTTGGGCTCATTATCCTGCTGCAGTATGAAGTCAAGCCAAATCATGTATAAAGTTTTTTTTTTTGTCTGAAATTATGTTTCTGGCCTTTTCGTGGTTCTATTGGTCAGGATAGCTTCAGAGTGACAGTAAACAGGATGAGAGAGAGAGGGAGAATGACATGCAGCAGAGGGCCACAGGTCGGATTTGAACCCTGTGGGCTACTGCGGTGAGGACCAACTGAGCTACCTCGGTGCCCAGGACTAAAGGTTTCTAAGGGGCTGTGCACAGAACTCTAAAAGACTTTGCAGAAACTGGATCAGTTATCGAAAGTGTGACCACACCATCAGAATATCAATATATGAAGCTTACTTCCTTTCCTGAGTGATAGAAAAGAAACATCATCACTGATACAAACTTGGGGAGTCCATGTCGAGTGCATGCTGTCAATAAAGCAAAAGAGGGAAATACCAAAAACTCAGATATTCTGAATTTCATGGATATTGTCCAAGATTCAACTTTTCACACAAACTTAAGCTGATATTATCATTTTTAATGAAAAAATAGTGTTTTGTCTCGTGGTCTCAGACCTTTGCACCCTATTTTACATCTTATGAAGTTATTTATTCTGATACTACAAATGAAGTGAAACATTTGCCAGTGTAATTTGGGAATTCGATGTGAAATATATAAACTGGCACTTGTCTAAAGACAATTCTGGCAAATAATGAATCAAGTACTGTAATCATCCACTGGCATCACTTTTGGAAAATTTAAAGCAGAAAATAAGATTACATGAGAACCTATAGTGAACTTTTCCGCAATGCAGTAGAAGAAGTCACAGAACAGCGTGGAAATGGTGGGTTGGAAGATGAGATGTTTGTTCGCGTGACTCAGAGCCGATGTGTGATTGATATTAATGCGTCCAATGAGTGAGCGCCTGGTCTCACCTCCGTCCCAGCAAGGCCCCCTGGGGTGCTCGTCGTCTGGCAGGGTGCTGTCGCAGTCGGCCCCGTCTGCCAGGCTGCCTTCCTCCTCCACGATGTGCAGCTTGTCCTCGTCATCTGAGTCTGATCCGGCCTCCACCACATTGTTGTAGTTAGTCACTGCACAAAGGGGCACACGAGGGGCAGAGGTTAGACCGGTTGGTCACATTTTTTATTAAGTCTTTAAAAGCTTATTACAGCTTTCACACGTTACGTTTTTTCTTTTTTTATCCTTGATAAGATAATATGTGCTTCTTGATTATGAGCACTCAATGTGAAAGGCCACGGGTGGGAGAGGTTAAATATTTGTATCATGTCATTTAAATGTCAAAACTATTAAAAGGAGGAGGGAGCTAAAAACACCTATTAAATAGACGATGGCCTAACTTTAGTAAATGAGATTAAACTTGAAATGATCCCTACAGAGAGGTGGCTTGAGCAGTAGAGAATAAAACTGCGGATCAGTAACAGCAGAGTAAATGGAGGGCGATTAAAAACACTGCATCTGATGAGTCTGATGCGTCAGTGTAGTAAAAGTATGACTATATGAGACAGATATGAATCCATGGTGAAAACAAACTGTGGAACAACAGACTCACAGAGACAATTCGTACTAAAGACACTTGCACACACACACACACACAGTACCAGTGTGTGAGATCATCAGATTGCAGGCAGTAGTGGTGTGTGTGCTGTGTGGGAGTCGGTGTGACCTGGTCGGTTGTGTTATGGGCTGAAGGAGCCAGGAGACACAGAAACAGCCAGCCTACAGAGAGGGTTATTACAGGGAGTAAATTTTCCTGACCGACTGTCGCCTGCTTCACGTTAGTGTGAGTGTGGGCTCCTGTGTCTTCTTTTCATTTCCAACCAGTTCCTCCATCTCTCAATTCCACCTGTGTTACTTCCACCCACTCTCCTCCCATTTCTCCCCCCACCCCCCTCCATCCCTCTGCTCCACTGAGAGAGCTACAGATCCTCTCGGAGGCCAAATCAATTCTCCAGTGAGAGCAGCCCAGTCAGCAGAGGGCCTGGGCTGCAGCACTGAAACTACCTCTCCAGCTACTTTATCTCACATCGTACACACAGCGCTCGCACATACACACCACCTGCATTCACTCTCTGAATATGCGCTGCATGTACAAAGCACCTGAACATTTTTTTTTCTCTCTATCTTCACTCACCCCAACTCCACTCGCCCACCTCTTTCTGAAGTGGCTGCTGATGTTTTTTGTCGGGAGGAGGCGTATCTGGGAGAATCATGATCCTCCGTTTCAATCAATGAGAATTGTTTCAGTGAGGTCTCTCCCTTTCTCTCTGCATTGTGCAGGTCATTACAACCGCTTGGTATTCACACAAATTCGGTAGACGTGCAGGGTTCAGGCTGAGGGGGAGGAAGGAGGTGTGGGGGCGGATGGATGAAAGGTGGTGGAGGAGGAGGGAGAAGCGCTGTTATTTGGCGAGTCGTTCGTGGGGTCAACACTGCTGTGCTGCAGCTGCAGAATCCTATCAGGGTTCATCAGGAGAGCTATTTCATTCTCAACCTCACTCCTCTCTTCATACTATTCCTCACTACACAATATTATCTTTTTTTCTTTATCATGATGTGAACGCTTCCATATTGTACTTTTCAAGAGTTACAATCAGTTAAGTCAGGGGTGACGCACATCCTTTGTACCTGGATTGCCATCCAAGCTATGCGTTATAGTCTATTTACAGTTCTTAACAAGCAAACCCAACAATGGAAGAGCTGGGAGCCACAAAGCTGGGATCCCATTCAAATAAACTGATAATTAATTGGATTTATATAGACTGTATAAACATGTCCGTCCTTGTTCCACTCTCCCTTGCCTGCCTCCACCTCTCTCTCCTCATCCCTACCTCTCCTCTCTGTCAGAGAGACTCTGCCAGGTGATGTATTGTCCATTCAGCAGCCCAAACAGGGCGCAACACTTCATTCTGAAACAGAAGGTGCTTTAGAACGAATCTGAGAGGCTGTTTAGGGCCACAGCCACTCAGGTGTGGAGCTGAGGTCAGCGATTACAAAGGCAACACTCTCAGCCGGCAGTGTCAAGAGAAAATGATCAAATATAAAGCTGTAGAGAGAAAATCAATGTGCTGCTGTGTGCAGACGGGAGGTGGCAACGGCCAGCAGGACAATAAAAGCAGGAGCTGCGAAGTACAGCAAAGGTTGGTGAGAGAGAGAGAGTAAAGGATTGGTGGTGTCGGTGGTGTGGGGGGGAGCAGGCATGGCCTTCCTGTGCCAAATGGTTGGCGGTGTTGAGACAAAAATGTGTGCTCCAACAGGAGATGTAACACCTAGCGTCAACAAAGGCTACAGTCCCTTCTGGCTGACCGGCTGAGCATTTGGACAGCTGGCCTCATTAGCGCTAGCATGCTAGCACACAACAGGAGGAAGACTCCTACGCAGCTGAGAGGGAAAGCATTGGTAGGTGGAGGAGGTGAAGAGGTAACTTCGAAAAAAAGTTTGCTCTCCTCTATAGGTTGCAGTGTGTTCAACACCTGAGAAAATAATGGCCTGTAACCATGGCTTTGGCTTTAAGTTAGTGTGTAACCCCTGGCCATAGATCACACCTTTCCCCCATCCTCCCACACAGAAACACTCCCAGGGTCTGGCTAATAGGACACAATGCAAGCTCAACAGCCTCAGCGCAACACGTCTTGATTACAGCTCATCACATCATCTACATCACATGAAAAGCCTGTAGTGTCGTCATGGTACTGGAATTATTTTGATACCTAGCTTAAAATATCAATATACAATATCATTTTCAACACCAACACATGTTACAAATATCCAGTATTTCTCTACCCTCACCATCACTCTTCACACTCCCAGAGTCTACTGAAGGACAATGCCAGACAGTCCACGCCAGCCACACTTAAATATGCCTGCTGGAGAGAGAGAGGGCAGTGTTGTTATGACACCTGCCAGGCTCTATCAATTACCAGGAATGGGTGACTGGGTGGGTCACTCCCCAAACAGGCCTAACGTAACCCCATCGGAGGAGATCACCTTGGCACATATCATCAGTGCCATGTGCCCCTTGACACAGGCTCATTTATCAGATTATGTCCTCTAATTGTTTTAAAGGAGCTATATGTAAGAACTTTAGTGGAATTCATATTAATTCAAAACTTAACTAAAATTATCAAAAGAATGTGAAAAAATAAGTTATAACATCGTGCCAAAGTCATCTATGTATAGTGTTTCAAAGATGTCTACTCAAGTTAGCATGCTAACCAACCAGTCCCAGCTGTCCTGTCTCATAATACCACACTGTACCTCAAGAGGTGACAGTGAGTCCCTGTAGCATCCAGTCTCCCCTCAGTATACCATGAGAGGATGAAGAAGTTTGGTGCTGAACTGTGCATGTTTCTTCTAGACTGATAAGTACACAGCAGTTAATGCTAACATGGGGTATTTAGAGATAGCTTATAAATGTAATGTTAGCTAATTGTATGACAGTACTGATAGAGTTAATATGCTTGAAGTACAGATGTAGTTGTACAACAGTTGATCACTCGAGTTGTCATCTCATACAGTGAGGAGTGCCAGAGTGGAATGGCAACATGGCTCCACCTCTATAGGAGTGAGCTATCTCTGTACTCTGAGGCCCTCAAGGTGTGAGTGACTGGCTTAATAGCTGAGCTTCAGATGAGAACACAGAGAAACATATACAGCCTGTGAACAAACACATTACCATCTGAAGTTAGCTTTTATCTTGATTCATTACCTATAAGGACATCTGTAAGGAACCCTAAACCCATACGTCTTATGCGCAGGCCGACAACCCCATACCAGAAGGTGTAGGAGGTATGTCTGGAATGTCCAACCAAAACACTTTTCCCTGAGTTTGGCTCTTAAAGAGACAGATCAAAGGGTGTGCTCTCTCCCTGCTACTAATTCAGTCAACTGACCAACACATATTCTGAGGTTGTTCTGCTTGTGATTAGACAGATTGACTCATCATGAACAGCAGCAACTATTTGTCTGGCCTTCTACCTCTCTCTTGTCTCTATATTTAGCCTTGGTACAGGCTCCCTCATTGAGGTACGCCACTTATCTCATTTGGAGCTCAGGGCCAGGCAGGCAGCAGTGGAACTACCACAGGCATCCTCAAAGAGTGCAGACCCTGCCGTCACACAGTCTGCCCTTGCGGCTCTGCAATGCCATTTTCTCAGGGAAGCAAACCACTACAAAAAAACCTCGCTTCAACCAAAGTAAAACAAAGCCGTGCCATTCAAAACCTCAAGTATGCCGTCTCAAGGTGAGGCGCCTCATTCAGCGCTGAGGTAAACGCTGTTGGTTTTGTTAAAACAACAGCCTTCCTCCCACAGAGTCAGGAAGGTCAACTCAAGTGCCGATAACAAAACAAAAGAATTGGGGATTTTTTCATGGTTTGCTTGTTCGCAGGCTGCCTCAAACCTGCGAGGCCATTCGGGTCAGGCAGACTGTTTTGTTCCAGTAGTTTTTAGGAGATATAACTGTGGACACAACAGTATCCCTTCACACAGTCAGTTAGCTGTAGAGGGCACTAGGGGTCCCAAGAGACTGTTTTGCAAGCAAGTTTGGCCTTGCCTAGCAGAGAATGCCAAGCCTCTCCACCACAAGTGTCTGCCAACCATACCAGAGGAGGCCAGTCACATCTAGGACCAGTCATATCCTGGACAGTGTCTCCATGGATACAAGGCACAACAATCAGGTCCAAAAACTCCCCAAACAACATCAAATGACTCTTACTCATGTTCTAATATAGGCTGGGAGGGTGAAAAGCAGAACCACTAGTATGGACTTGAGTTAAAAATAGGCCTGAGAATCAGTCACTTTTGATGTAGTTCTGTATTTCCTACAACTACAATATATCAAATGGTCCATTGAATAGTAAACTCAGCTAGCCAAATAACAATACCTGGCTGACACAGACAATTGGTTTAGAGTATTTCATCAGAGTCAAAGCACTTCAACAACCTGTGGAGCATCGGAATCATTTCAGAAGACAATGGTCTCTTGACTTCCTAATGATGCTGATCAAGGTTTTAGCATGTGAGCTAATGGGGCTCCGCGGGTCACTCATCTCCCATCTGATGAGCACTTTCCATGATAACACTAATGCTAATGGTGGCTATTGTTCTCTTAATCTGCATGATGGCACTTGGAAGTGTAAAGGAAGTCAGTGGGTGTTAATGAGTGTTAGGAATAGCAAAAAAAGACTTAACTGCGCCTCCGAGATTGTGGAATGCTTTTCAAACATTAAATTACTAAACCTTGTCTATTTTGCGCTTTGCCTGCCACGTGCCTTTATTACTCAGGGTTAGTCCTAATAGTGCTGCTGTACCTAAATGACACCCAGATAATAGACTGTATTTCTACTGAGGGGAAGTCGCAGGCTGTGGTATGTCTCTGCGGGGCTAATGAGCGCACTGATGAGCCACACATTCTGTTACACCGGGTGTCCTCAGAGTGTTGCTGCTCCTGGCTCCTCTCAGCTCTTCTAAATAAGGCCAGGTGGGCTGATAGGGGCCGGAGGGTGTGATCGCACCACATACACACTCACACACACAGTCCACCACAATACCATGGCCACTAAGTTTACACTTGTCTCCCAACCTATGTTTATATTGGAGGTGAGACAGCCCCATCCAAGGTAATAACAGTGGTACACCTAAGTGAGAGTGAGGAGTGTGTGTGTGTGTGCTCTGAATGTTAAGCTGTTAAGAGGCATGCTTGGCATGTAGCGGCCTTTCTATCATTGTAGGTGGTCACATGATCATGGCTGCGTACCCTTTAAAGAAAACCATGATGAACCATTAGAAATTCACCTAACACTAAAAACTGATACCACCCTACAAAACTCCTACAAACGCAGCAACTAAAGCCTTTGCTACCTACTCCAGAGTATCTCTGTACCGTACCTCCCTCCCTTCATCCATCAGTAAAGAGGCCTGCTCCAGTTCTCCAACACTCAGCAGGTCTGTGGTGAGAGAATGCCCACCTAGTCAACCAGTCCAGCTCCACAGGCAGGTGACTGAGAGAGCAGTGATGTAGGAGGTGGGCAAGAGGTGGGTGAGCAGGGGGAGGAAGAAAGTGAGGTGAAGAGAGGAAACATCTGTTGGAGTTTCTGGTAAGGACAAAAACCTGCAGTCACGCTTCCGACAACCACCTCACTTCTGTTCTCGCTTTAACCTCCCTGCTCCTTCGTTATGCTTCATACGCTTGGTCTGTCACTGTGTTTCCCCTTTGTCTCAGTCACTTATCAGCCCTCTATATACCAAGTAATAACACGCCATGTTATCTGAGCTCTACCATAGCTGGATTTTAGTCACAGAGGACTTCAGTGGAAATCACCTCAAACACAGAGCAACACCAAAACAGCATCACAAATATTTAGTCTTTGCATGAAACACGCACACATCTGGGTAAACAGTTGTCTCTTCTCTGTTAGCGGCCATTTAAAGTTAAGTGCAGAGCCTCTGTAACACCAGGCAGGCAACCAAACACAAATCTGGCTAATGTTGCGTTTGCCTCCGTCAAACCTCATTGGAGTGTCGCCTGCAAAATGAAACGTCCCTGTCACCTCTGCTGTCAGCCTCCATTCAGGCTTCAGTTACACACTGATAGGATTTGAAAGCTGCGCAGTGGTATAATGGTCTTCTTCCCCTTTGATTTTGCCAGTTTGTGTCTAGGCTTGACATTTTGAGTGGAGTCTCTGTGAGGATATTATTAGAGCGACTGCCTGAAGGTATTCAGCCTGTTTAAATGTAGTCAGTTGCATCAGTAGCATCGAGCTTCATTACATAGCTTGTTTCCTTTTTTCTCCAACCTCTTCAGCACTAATGAGAGCAAAAGGACTGGGTCAGCAGTTACCATTTTAGCCCACATGTGTGAAAATCAGCCGGTCGTGCATTAAGGCTGAACAATGAGCAAATGGATCCAGAGGTGTGATAATCATTTGTCATCAACAAGTGACGGGCCAAACTGTTGGGCCTGTTCTCTGTGTTGTCAGACGACAGAGTCCGATTTCACATCTTGATCCAAGCTCTGCTACAGACACGCTGAGAGCTTCAGGGCTACCATGCTAAACATACTACCAGTCTTTCTTCATGCTCGGTAGCACTGCACAGGGCTTTACTGGACAGCGTCATGTTTTTATTTAAAATCACATTTAAGGATCACAAACACTGAGGCGTATCTGATTCCACTGTGATGGTTGTTGCTGGAACATCATAGTTACTGTTTTTCCAGCACCATCATTTCAACTTATGAGACACAGCAAAAACCAAACCTTGACCAAGCCACTGTGGGTGAGTTGGTTACTTACAGGACTCTCAGTCAGTAGACTGGGGTCTTTATCCCATTCGGAACATATTGTTATACTGTTCACTTATTACTTTCTTTTTATTGTTTTGTTTTGTTTTTTTTCAGTTCTCTGTCTCTGTTTGGTCAGGTTTAGGAAAACATGGTTTGGGTTAAAATAGACCCTTTCACAACGTTAAACACGTGTTTGAGAGGGTAACTTCTCCCTTGTGCGTATTTTTCTGGTCTTTTTATGAGAGTCGCTGAGCTCTGACATCACAAACACATAATTGGTTAGTTTCAATGATGGTCCTGGAGCAACACCATCACGGCAACATCAGGTCATGCAAATATTTGTACTTTCTTTATTAACAACCACTGGCACAACTCTAATCCGCCATCTTTTGTCATATTGACATATTTTCAAAAATGACATAATTGCATAGCGCGATTTTAGCTTCCACAACATAGGACTGTGGCCTAGCAGCTGAGCTGTGGCACGCTGAGGTGTGTGTTTAAATATATGCAATGAGCAACAACGGTGCTATCCAACCTGCTTGTGTCATGCAGGTCTATATTAGGTTAGTGTAGCACAGGGCTGTTGCATTTTAGGAGCAGGTGACTGGACATTCCTGCCTGTATTAGGCTTGACAGTTTACTGTGGGGGAGTACAGAGTTGGGAGAATTACACCAGCCTATGAAGAGGGAGGGAGGAAGTTTCACAGCCAAACAATTCTCCAACTGGAAAACCTCTTTAAAGCATGCTTACCTGTAAGTATACCTTACTGTACAGATTTATCACTGGCATCAGTGAATTCCACCTAAAACCTCAGCTCGTTTTAAATCAGCACTGTCGCATATTTACACTTGTCAATTCTTCACTCAAGTCGAGACTGTGTTTGTTATGTAGATTAATGCAAAGATTGCCAGTCGGCAGCGAGAGATGTAGCACGCACAAACACAAAAGAGGGCAGAAAAGGTAAACGGAGGGGAAATGATGGCAAGGTGGGAGGAGAGGAACTGCTAATGGCTTAAAAAGACAAAGCTGGCCTGTCACATACAATGCTCATCTGAACTGATGGCTGCCCCAGGGAGGGAGTGTCACAAACTGTCAGAGAGAAAGAAAGATGGAGAGAACACAGGAGAGACGGGGGCTGGGGAAAGGAAGACATAAAAGGTTGAAACGAGGGTGGATGTTGAAGGAGGAAAATCAAGTGAATAATAAAATGGAGGTACGAGACAACAAGGAAGTGACAGGAGGAAAGAGAGACAGAAAGTAAAAGAGTGAGGGCAATGGACAGCGTTTAGGCTGTGGCTGTGCCTCAGTAAAGGTCAGTCGCTGACGCCGTGGCTCTGCCTGACAGATGTCTCAGTGAGGGGACAGGCCAGAGGGCAACAGGCAGCACACGCACACGCATTTGTACACGCTCGTACACACATTCAGAGACGGGTGGAAGTGCAGAAATAACCCAAGAGAGCCTTTTTGTTTATTTGTTACATCTAATTTTACAACCATCGCAAGTTCCACATTTACAGCAATCAGCAGGTTGGCACACCTCAGTGAAGCCAAGGCCGAGATCCATGTTGACAACCTACTGTGGCTTCACTAATTCTGACAGTAACGCACAAAAGTGCTGCGAGAGCTCTTTCTTTTTTGTAGAAAATCCTCCTCTTTGTGGCATTTTGACAACAGCTGACCACTCTCTCATTTCTCCAGAATGTCGACTCTGTCACAAGACACCCGAGGCCAAACGTCCTGGACAACCCCTGACACACACGCACACACGCACACACACTCCACACACAATCAAACACCCAGCCCGGGGCTATCGTTCAGTTGTCACAGTAGTTTCTTGTTATTCATGTGAGGCAGGGAGAGAAAGGGGTTAACGCCGTAAACTTACATCCACATAAGCTCTTTTGTCACCTCAGTCCTCCACCAACAACCCCCCTCCTTACATCCTTTCCTTTCTCCCCAGGCAAAGTGGCTTTGCCCCGTGTGATCAGGAAGGGTTAGCCCCCTCTCCCCACAACACAAGCCTCGAGGGCAACTAAGGCTGAAGAGCAGTCAACCAGCAGTGCTCACACCATTACCCTGCTGCTAAATGACCATGATGGTGGACTACAGGCAGATGGACAGCCACAAAAATCTGTCTTGTTAAACCAGGTGACAAAGAGCGGGTACGTGTGTGTATACATGTTGCAAGACCTCACCTAAAGTGTGTGCAAGGGGGTCAAATTAGTCCACTGTGCCCCTCTTCCAGTTCAACACCCTTCCCTTTCACTATGATTGTACTTGTTATGACTAACTCATAAGCTATGATTTGAAAAACATGGGCGGACAGATGAAAAATCACAGGCTGAGCTCGCAGCGGCGTTGTTAATGTACCCTCTTGATGTGGTGCTGATTGGTGAAATGGCTGAGGCAGCAGGTAAGCGCTGCGCGTCATGTATTGACATATTGATGGGTTTCTTTTGTCCATTACACCCAGAGGTGCTGGGATGGTGCGTGGGCGTGAGTCTGGTTGCCACCAGCCGGGGAGACCATTAGTTTGCTGTGTCAGAATTCGAAGGGGAGTATCGACAGTCCAGCTGGGGCGATCGATAGGCGCAGATCTCTCACTCCCCTCTGCCATCTTTGGTAATGGGTCTACAGTGAGTCACACACTGCTGCTGTGGGACTGTGGTGTTATATCACCTCGCTTAGTGTATTCCAGCATTGTAAACAGGCAGGGGCAAAATTAACTGTTGCTTTTGAGTATGGAAGAGGAACACAAGTGAGTCAGCCAGGTTCCAATGCTGAATTGATTGATTATGGGAATATAGTTAGACTAATACAACTGCAAACCAAATAATGATGTTACATCCTTGACTGTAAGTTACATACAGCTGTCTTGTCCTTCATTCAGCTTAGTCATGTTTTCTTTTTCTGCTCTGGTCAGATGCTGGTTGCAGCTCCCTGAGGCTGAAAGATGGAGGCCAGAGCAGGGTTTCTAGTGTGCGACAGCCAACAGGGTGGGACCACGATTACCCAAGCGCACTGCAATCATTGGATAGAACGCTCGGGACTATCCCATGTGATGTCACCCATAATGTGAAGTCATTCAGCAGGGAACAGCCAGATGTTTTCTGGGATAGATCCTCCTTTCTATTTCATGTCAAGTATCTCCAAGTAGGAACACTTAAGATGCCTATCTGGTAACAGTTTAGTCCTTGGAGCATTTATGAAGATATCTCTACAGTTGGCAACTGTGGGGACAGCGAAACATTTGATCAGACCAACCTCTCCCTTTCTATTCTACTACTCTGTTGTGAAATGGCTTCCCGAAGACACACTGTACCCCAAACCTGTATTTAAGGCAGCAAACATTAAGGTTGATCCGATGATGTTGGATTGTGATTGATCTTGAAGGTGTCAACACTTAGAGAGAGTAGTAGAGATCACAGTAGTTAATGCCCTCTTAATTCTGTTCCCAAACAAACAAAACCACATGGACTAGCTGATCTGTGCTACGTGAACAAAGAGCAATGTAGCCAACTAGATGGCAAACTGGACAAATTACTTCACAGGGCTCGTTTTTCAGTGACGTATTGTAAGCAACGAGCTCAAACAAAGTAACGTGATGTAAAGCTAGCAACATGCAGGATGAGGAGCTTGTTCCACAAAATATCTTGAATGCTAGATTGTATTTTAATGGTGCAAATGGAGAAATTCATTGCTTTTAAATGTCTGGCTGAGTCTACAGGCTGTTTTGAAAATTGACAAAAAGGATCATAATTTAGATCATTGATTGAAATTCTGATTAAATAGACTGTGATATTATTATTTGGCCAGATTGCCGATCCCTAGAAAACATCAGTGCAGATACAAGCAGTCACAGTACTGTTGTTATTAGTTCTTGGCTTACTCCCTGACCTGCATCCATTGCATACTTGCTCTTTGTTTCTCTGACACTACGGTGGCTGAAGTGGGTCAAACAGAGCTGTGTGTGCTCCCTGTGGTTCAGGGGGAATTCCACTGGGCAGTGTGTGACCCTGAACACTTGCCTTCCTGTTCAACTGGTGATGTGCTCTGTAGCCCAGAGGAAGAGGAAAGAAAGACAGTTCTGTCCAAGGACTAGCTCCTCTTGTCACAACACCACCATGATTGTGACCTGTGTTGATGGTTGTGTTAGAGCTGAGTGTAGATATTTGCATGTGTATGTGTTTGTGTGCACCGGTGTGCAGCTGTTGTCAGAGAGATCAGTGATAACACTTTGGCTTTTAATAAACTCAGCAGGAGTGTGTATGTGTTAGTGTCTTAGTGTGAGTGTGCGTGTGTGTGTGTGTGTGTTTGGTGAAAGGTTCTGGGCGTGTGATTGATGGGAGCTTTAGCACAGTAAACACATGCACACACACAATTGCGCACATACACCAGAGGTGGGTGGAGAGAGGGGTGGTCATATGCAGCAATTCTCAGCTAACATTATTCATCCTGTGTTCATCTGTTTGAGCCTACCGTCCCCCATATTGATGAGCCAGGCAGTGTGTATCAGTCAGTTTATTAACATGACTACACACACACACGAACACACATAAAGAGCAGAGAACGGAGGCGATTTAGAACTTCTGCCTAAGTCTTTCTTCTTGTTTAATTTCTTATATTCTGACTGCATTATTTTTTTGGGTGATGGGTGATTCAGAGAAAAGAAGGCTGGGAGAGGGCGGCCGAGAAGGAGAGAATGTAAGGAGAGCGCAGGCAGGGAGGAGGAGAGGTTATTTTGGAGTCTCTGAACTGTAATCACCACCTACAGCTGCTTCCTCCCAGGTGCTCGAGCTGGACATCAACAGAGAGAGGGACGGAGAGAACAGAGAGAGGCGGGCTCCTCGGAGAACAAGGAATACTCATGAGGTAGAGGTACTGGTGTTTGTCTTCTTTATAATTAGCCAGAATTTCCATGCATCATAGCAGAACCAACCTTAACCATATTCTAATATAAACCCTGTTTTGCAGACGGATTGCAGAGTGTTTCCACAGATCATCTCCTAGTGAGGCCCTTTAGACAAGGGGAAGTTTTATCTTAGGAGTAGAAGGAAGTTGAAGGAGCTACCACAGAGCTGACACAACACTTCCAGTACCTGACAGAGGAGACAGGATGGTGACTACTTTCAGAGGAAGCTAGTCTGACTGTGAATTATGCCAGACGGCATGTGACTCGCGCTAAACAACACAATGACATACAGGTGAGGTCAATTACCATAGAATAATACCAACGTCTGGTCTATGTGGTAACCTGGTCTACATATTATGGCCATTTAATCGTATTACAATTATTTAGCAAAAACAAGTGAATAAATGCGTTACAAGTTGTTGATGTATAATTGTACATACAGTACATTACAAGTAGTCACAAGCTGTAGCTCTGGAGAAGAGAGTCAGGTGCAGAGCCAGAGTTCATTGCTGCACCAGCCATGCTGGGTGCATGGCTGAGTGTTGACTGTATACTTGTGACATCACAACCATACGGAATGCCTGATGACTTGTTTAAAGGCACAGTCTCTTAATGCAGACTATGTGCCTTTCTCCATAGATTGAGTGTTTTAATTCTTAGTATTTATATAGAACCTAGAACTGTTTTAATAATAAAAAAAATCTCACTTTCTACAATATAGGACCTTTAATGTTGTTAATTCCACAGTGCAGTAATCCCATGGAGGTGCGTGTTAGGTTAATCTGATAACCTAACACTGTTAACTCATTAGCCGGCTCACCTTATCCCCAGACCATGAAATGACATGATGAGTCCTGAATTCAACATCCAGGACACCACAATAACCTGAAGGCCTGTCTGATATGGTGGAACTGACATCTATCTAATATCAGTTGTTGTCGTAACATGAGATCTACATGTCCAAGTTATGCAAGAACCTGGACATTTAAAGCATCACAAGTATAAAGGCACTCACAAACACACGTACATGAAAGCATACAAAGTAACCAGCAGACGTATTACCACTAATGTTCCACAGTGCTTCACCTATGATGCATGTTTTAAAAATCTTTCACTATGAGGCACAAACACAATCAATCATACACCCAACAGGCACACCCACTCACAGTTTTAGGTGTTGCTGTGTGAAGCCTCTGAGTCCAGAAAATACATCATACAGTGGTTTACATGCATTACAGCACCGAGTGTGTTGCGTTCCAATAAAATCCCTCCATGTGGAAGGTTTCGGCTGTGTCCCTCTAAGTCATCCATGGCAGCCTCCCATTATTGTCCAATAAAAGCAGTTGGCGCCATGTGAGCTGCACATGTCACCACTAACAGCTCCGCTGTCTGCTGCATTTCCAGCCTGCACATCGTAACAAGGTGGATCCACCAACAAATTTGGATTAATAACACCACTACAGTGAGTACAGCAACCTCCAGCTCAAACTGGATTACAGTGAGCAATAAAGAGGGATGGGGGATGGAAGAATACCTGAAAGACAAATGAAATCAACAATGGATTCTCATGTATAATGTATAGGAGGCAGCCTGCCACAGTGTTTAACACTGAATTACCAGCACAGACTGGGTACTCAATACAAAGCAAACAAATGAAGCCATGATTTTAGTCCTTGAGTCCAACCTAAATGAGTCACTACAATACAACATATTCCCTTTTAGCACAAAAAACCCCACAACTCACCCACTTAAATGCCTGTGCACAGACACACACCCCATGAAAAGCATCAATCCATTCATGCATGAATAAAAACAGCTCCAACGATAGAAAGGGTAGCGCTGAAAACCCCACCAGAGGTTAATCGAGCAATGTTGTCATCCTGTTAAAACCAGCACTGTGAGCCTGGCCAAACAAACCTGGCTGATAAGACCGGCGGTGGCATCAAAGCCTTACAGATTATAGATTACCATCAAATCAACCCGTGCATTGCTGCCACGGACAGGCACCTGCTACTTTACTGTAATGCCCCTCAGCCACGAGGCAGGAAATGTGTGTGTGCGCGTGTGTGTGTGTGTGATGATCAGGACCTTTATATACATTAAAATACATCTGGCTTGTGCTTTTCTGTATGCGTGTGTTTATATTTGTGTAACCCCACTGGCATGTTAACTGACTGTGATTAGTGCTCAGTGTCTTTTTTTGAACATACAGTGTTACAGTGGCACAGTGCCAACCTCAACCCTCCCGAACATGCTGTCACAGTGGTGCAGTTCGCTGCCTGTCTGCCCCCGTCACTCTCCTCTGGCAGCAGCGGTGTGAGGATTAAAGGAAAATCCTGACCTCCTCATCCACCTCTCTCTAATGCCTCCGCTCATTTTAAATGGCTTCTCCAAAAACTAACTGGCTGGATTAGTGCTCAGGTGCACTCCCCATCCTCCGCCCATGAAACAGAACCTCATAGCAGAAATGCATACACATGCAAAGCTGCACACAGAAGAATCTCTTAATTTCTTTAAGCCATCAATGATCTTTGTTCCCTCAGGTCTCCAACCAACTGTACCATTTACGTTCATTGATTATGATGCAGTGAGTACAGTCCAGTGAGGGTTAAGGGAGAAAGAGAGAGTGGGTGAGGATGACAGTCCACAGGATATGCTGATATTCAATTTACCTACCTTGAACACACACACACCCCCACACCACTCCCTCCACACTCAAAATTCCACCAGCGGGGCAGAAATGCTCACTCCTGTCTGTCTCCCTGCCGGAGTCGCTGGCGTAGCACTTTTCACCGTTTTCATCGCCATTCTTAACCTTTATCTCACTCCTCTCCTCCCATCGTCTCCTGTCCTCCTCTCTTTATCTCCCCCTTTCTCTTCAAACAGGCTCCTCACAGGGAAACAAGGTTGTAAAGGTGGAAGATGCTGATATTGTTTGGCCTATGTGTGTGTGTGTGTGTGTGTGTGTGTGTGTGTGTGTGTGAGTGTGCACTCTACATGCAGTAGTATATAAGAGAGCCTAGGGGCTTATATCCTTGGGAAGATTTTGGCATACTGCCAGCTGAATGGCACTGGTGGAGGCACTTGTGTGCATGAGTCTATTGTTTTTGTGCCTTTGTGCCTCTGTTGTACAGTATAAATATTTCAAGATGATTGCAAGCTTCCTCAAATGAAGATTTCATGGTTTTTACCACCATTTTATGCCACTCTGAAAGGAGCATGAGACCAAATTTAATAAACAAGACAACAATTACAACTCTAGACCTATCGGAGCATAGATCTGAACTGAAATGAGAGAGGGTCGAATTCTCGCCGGTCTACCAAGAAACATTTTAAGAGATCAAAAAATCAATTAAAACGTGAAGACATCAGAAAAAGACTCTTATTAATGCATCCCTACTTTGTGTCTTACTACAGCGTCACCATATGGCCTGTCTTGTCACAAACCTGAATCGTTGCTATCAGGAGAAACCCAGCATGCATATTTCATTCACACCCACCTATTAGTTATGTATGGAAGACTAGGTAGGTACACCGGCACTACGGCCGTTTGTCTTTCTAATGGAGGGGCGAACAGCAGCAACTACAGGCAGAACAACTCTCATGCTCCTTTAATGGGAATGAATAAAGGATGAGTCGAGGCTCAGACACCAGGTTAAGACGCTGTTTAGCACCTCTGGCCCAGCGCCCAGTGTTAGAGGCAGGGATGGAGGGAAGGAGAGGACAGAGAGGGATGAGAGGAGCACATCAGGTAGAATATCAGGAAGCACTCGTGACCTGGTGAATGAGAGAGATATATAACATTGGCTTGAGTGTAACACTGTGTTAGAAGAGGACATGTTGGCACCAGTTTTCTGTGGCTACTGTCACTAAACATACAGCATTCAGAAGTTGTAGTGGGATTTTTTCCACAGTAAAGTCTCACTGAGTAAGAAGCAGAGAAAGCTTCTTGTTGACACTGAGTCTGGTTCCATACGCCTCCACAGACCTCTTCTCTTTGATCCACCTCGGGAGAAAATGAAAGGCATTGAGGGAGGAAAAAAAGAAAGACAGAGAAGAACAGGCCTCTAAACCGGTGCCTTCAAGAAAATGCTGGTGGTTTTGGGGAGAAGGTGAGAATGGACAGGTGGTAGTGGGACACTGTGCCATGGCACATGACAGCTTAATCAGCTATGTCAACAGTCATCCACCGGTGGGCTGAGAGAGCAGAACAGGCTGTGGGATGGTGACTGCTAAACTGCCAGTCTGCTACCTCAGACAGAGTCATAATGGCTGCCACCTGCCCTGGGTTACAGCAAGCAGAGCGGCCTCATGGCAGCAGCCGGCAGCACCTGTGCTCAACAGTCAGGTCACCACATCAAAACAAGCCTGCAGGATTAGACTGCTGCTGGGGGTGGAGACAAAGGGCGCCTGAAGACGCTGCAGACGGAGAGACACTCTTCAAGACACTTCTCACTACCCAATAGCCAGAACTGATATTAGCAATGTACATTCCTGCGAGCGACAGCTACGTTGAAACTTCTCATTTCGTTAGGTTAAATTTTTTATGTAATGTTTTGACAACACTGTGCTCATGGTGTCATTAGGTTTAGGCACAAAAACCACTTGGTTAGGGTTAGTAAAAGATCATGTTTGGGTAGCCACAGACACAGCTAGAAATTCTCCCAGTGACAGTAAACTCATAAACATGTAATGTGAACATGATATGACACTTATTGTAGAAATGTTAATATGTACTTTATGGCACACTAAAGTGTTAAGTACTGTTTGCTGTTATTAAAAGCTACCCCAACTGTGCACCACTTTTTCCACAAAAAAAACTTCTGAACACAGCCTCCTGCACTCTCAAGCTCTCAGAGTGCGGGGAGTATTTGAGGAGCTGTGGGTGATGGCTGCTGCCATGTGACATGGTGTGAGTGCATCTTATTTTAGAGTGAGAGCTTGAGATAAGGTGTTAAAAGGAGAGGAATGCTGAGCTGTCCTTGTAAGCCTCGATGCACAGTGGATGTCATCTCCCCTTAAATTCTTTGATTACATCCACTAAAACATCTCCCCTGTAATATTCTGTCCTTTTCTCTGACTGATCCCGACCTCTCTGCCTTCTTCTATGTCTCTCTGTTTCTGCGTGGCCCACACAGCAGTTTATTTAGCTGCCGTGTTTACATTCCTGTTCAGTCAGCCTCTCCCAGGGGAGGATGACTGGATCTGAGCTCTGTGGCTGAGCCTCTCTCTCATGGCTCAAGTCAGTTACATGATAGTTACAGCAGACAGCAGTGGCATACACATTCAAGGATACAGTCAAGACATGCTGGTGTTTTGCTCTGGCTAACAAAGGAAAATTTGGATTATGGAACCAGATTACAAATAATAATTAACTATAATAAATCCAGATTACATTTGAAAAAATGGATAATTAGATTAAAGTGAATAACATTTTGGATTATGTCTTTAAAATATGGATTTTTAAATTTTTTGGAAACAGAGTTGCACATATTATTTAATACACACAGCACCAGTTTGTGCCAGTACTGTTTTTGTAAATTAATTTCATTTGACCACGTGTAAATGTTGAAAATGTCTTTTATTTGCATTGAAAATGTTTTTCTAATCCGATCAGTAACTGACTGCATTTCATGTGTAAAATGAAATAATAATTAGATTTTATGGAAATGAGGAGCTGAAATCAACAGCACATCAATCGTAAAATGTGTCTCTCAGACATCTTTTTCAAACCTAAATGGGCTGTCCGTCTCTCAGCTGTCCTGTGTGGTTAAAGTAACGGTGACAATGGGCGGGGCCCGGGGAGCCTAATTGGATGGAGCTATAGGACGTCCTGAGCTCCCAGGTCCCTGGCACTTCACTGGCCTCATCATTAGACTGACTGGCTCCTGTGGCCTCCGGCAAAGTGCTGTCTGCACGCCCTAATGACCGCTGACTCACTCAGCACGCAGCAGCGCCGCCACATTAGTCCGGCCCAGAATAGCCCCAAATAAAGAGAGATGAGAGGGGAGTGGAGATGTTAGGCGCCCCCACAGTCTTGTAAGACATTACTCCAGGCCACATAGCATATTGTTGTGTTCAGTTCAGGTCTCCTCTATTCTCACCTTTTCATGTGCTTAATTCAAGTGTGATTGCATCTATTCTGCACTATTTAATTCATTTTAGTATAAACTCAGTCACTGTCAAAATAAGTGCTGCCTGTGTAGAATTGTTCTCCCTCAGATACAGTGGCATACAAATATGGAAGGACCCACTGTCATCTCTAGAAGTTTTTAAAAGCAAATTGTCAACACGTTGTATTAATGATGTCTAATTATTTCTTGTACATGAATGTCAGGGGTGTCCAAACTTTTCCCTCAGAGCGCCAAAACTGAAATATAATGGAGGACCACGAGGCAAAAGCAAAAAAAATGATCTTAACCTGTCACGTTATGATGCAAAATGGTACCAATAGAAGCCCAGAGAGGCAACTGAGATGGAAAATTCTGGAGTTCCATTTTTTAAAATTGTTTTCTCTCCTGAGCGCTGTGTTTATGTGTTTAAGACCTGGTGAAAAACTAATGCACTAATTTTTCAATTATTTCTGCAATTATTCAGAGATGTGAAATGAGAAATGTGTTGACAAGAAAACTGTTTACCTTGTCTCAAAATCAGCTGCAGTAAATTGCAGCTGTAGCTTCATATTTAGCTTCCAAACGTGACAGTGGTCTTGATCTTCTCATCTACGCTTAGCAAAATAGCAAATGAGAATGTTTCTCAAAATACCTAACTATTCCTTTAAGTGCTAGAGTATGTGACTGAGTTCACTAAATGAAACACAGTGTGAGACAATATAGAGCCTGGCTCAGCAGATAGCTATGGGTTAACCAGGCTGTAAAACCCACATGATGGCAGGACAGAGGACTGCTCTGTGTTCCACTGACCATGGGGGGTAGGAGGAAGCGAGTGAGAGAGGGGCACGGAGACAGGGACAGTTTTGTTCTGTTGTCCGTCCAATCAGCGGAGAGCAGTAAACCTCCTCAAGCAGCACAGCTTCCAATTTAACAAGTGTTCACTGCACTTCATGAAGGAGGTGACAGTATGAACTGTTCATCTGACACTACACTGCAATTTGATAACAAACGAAGATTGTTTTAATTTGACTCAGTGTTCATATTGTCAATGTGTGCATGACAGAGAGAGAGAGAGAGAGAGAGAGAGAGAGAGAGAGAGAGAGAGAGAAAGAAAGAGAGAGAGAGAGAGAGAAGACATCTGCTGGAGATTTGGGACAGGGCGATTTCACCTTCTGTCAGGAGAGAGAAAGACAGAGAAAGAGAGGGGGAGCGAGTGTGAAAGAGACATGGCCTGTCTTAGATACACCGACTGAGCGCAGTATCAGCCAAAAATACTCCTCCTAACAAGTCAATACTGTGTATTGATTACTTCTGCGCAGGGCTTATGCAACATCACCACCTCAGTGTACAATTATGGTGAAATCAGTGTGTGCAGGCAGGGGTTTGCACAGCAACCTGCTTTGCCCTGTAGAGACAGGAAAGCAAACTCTCATGTGTCCTTAAATCAGACGGCACAATGTGAACTAATGGCCTGGAAAAACTGCGAGAACTGTGCTCGCATACACCCGTATATAGAGACAGATGCAGTACAAGGGAGGCAGGAGGAGACGCAGGGACACAGGCATGCTAAATGTTAGCAGGGTTCTGAGAAGGCCTCAACCATGGAAATATCCTAGTGATGAGAAATATTCTGCATCCATGAATCTAGAAGATTTAGAGAAACATGGAGCTGAGGTGGACGACCAAAGTGTTGGTGAGACACTTCTGAGCAAGATGCAATCACCTGAAGTCATCGCTGTCCATCCCTCCTCTCCTCACCTGCTACTCCTTCTCCTCCATCATCAACTCCTGCCCCTCCTCCTCCTCCTCCTCCTCCTCACTGAAGTCCTCTCCTGAAACCCAACGCAGCAACATTTCCATCGGGACTCTGATGTGAGCTCGGAGACAGCGGCGCTTAATCGATAGTGCCAGGTTGCCAAGACAACCTTGATTTCCTGTCGCCGCTTTTGCCGAGCGCCGGTGATTGCGCCGGGTGTCCGTTGCACCTGCCGCCCTCTCCTCCTCCTCCTCCTCGTCCTCTTCCACTGCCTCATCAAACGCTCCTTATCCCTCGCCTCCCTCCCTCCCGCCCTCCTGACGCCATATAGCCACCATAGACAAAAGGGGAAGACAGATATACAAAGGAAAAACGGATTAGACCCCAGAGGTTGGGTTTGATCAATCAAAACACTGTATAGAGTGTGAGGCCACATGTACACATTTACACACACACATACACACATACACACACACACGCAAATACAATTTAACACACACACACACACACACACACACACACACGACCTGTCATCCCTAAAGAAAGCGAGCTGTGACAGCTACCTTGGAGGGTGATGTCATTGCACCTGGGGAGCGTTTACTATCAGCCCCCCTCACACACACACACAAACATACACACACACACACATGCTCCCCCCTGCCTCTCTTTCCTACAGGAGGGGTGGGCACCTCCTGTTTTTTTTTTTTTTATTCATTAATGGAGAGCTCATTAATTGTGGCTGATAACGAGGATGTGGGACAGGGACATGATTAAGGGGCTCTCTCTCCTTTAGCTGGGCGCCCTTGGGGATAAACAGCCTAGGGGGTGTGCATGTGTGTGTGTGTGTGTGCGCACGCACGCATGTGTGTGTGTGTTTCTGTGTGGGCCGCATGTTAAAACAGGTAAAGGACACACACCCGATGCTATCTTGAGGACATCTGTGGGATAGGATCCTACACATGTTTTCACTTTTCGGTCATTATAGCCACAGTCAGCCGAATCACTTGTATGCTGCTGAGTCTTTACCTCTGTCTGTGCATTAATCCATCTTCCTTAAAAGATCTACCTTTGCCTTTATGAGGATTCCCAGATGGACCAGGGCATCACAGAGAGGAAGTGAGACTTAAACAATTCTCTTGTGAGGACGGTGACTCCCCTCATACAGTAACTGGGAGCGTCTTGCGTTAGGAGCTGAACGTCTTAAAGAAAGGACTTATACTGTTCTAATAGATGTATAAATATAAATATTCTGTATAAAAGTAATTCATGTTTTAATCAAGGTCTGTACTTGTGTGCTTTATCTAGTCATTTGTCAAGCCAACAGTGCGTCAGGCTGAGATGCAGTCACATTAGTTGCTAGAGTGAACAACACGTATGCCAGACTGGGACTCATTTCCCAGTGTCACACATGCTGTAGACTATGAAATTGTTGATTTTAAGTTAAGGGTAGTATGGTTTTGTATTTGCGAGCCTGTGCTTTGTGTGTGTGTTTGTGTGCAGCTTTGCCTGCATTCTCCTGTTTTGTCTGGGCCCACATTTTCTGTTTAAGACTTAATGTCACTGAGATCCATAAACTACTTCAGAGTAGATGGCTGCCACAGCAGTAAAGCTATGGACGGGTTCAGGCAAATTGTGAGTTTGATTAGAGCTGCAACGATTAGTCAATCAAAAGAAAATGAATTACCAGTTATTTTAATTGATTAACCATGCAGTGAAAAATGTCAAACATCTGCTGGTTCCTGATGTTTAAATGTGAGGATGACTGCTTCTTCTTTGTCATTTATGATAGTAATTAAAAGTCTTTGGACTGCTGGTTGGCCAACAGAATCTATTTGAAGACATCACTTTGGCCTCTGGGTCTGATGTCATGATCCGTTTTCACATTTTTTTTTTTTTTACATCTTATAGACAAACAATTAATCAATTAATTATTCAAATAATTAGGCGGGGAGCCAAGTCCAGCCTTCATGGTGTATTCTGTATTCTTCTACTGTTTTTTTTTCCTGTAAACCTTTTCCTCACAAGTTGATAATGAGCACCCAAAGTGATGTACATTATGTACATGTTTTTTGTACAGTTGCAACATAAAGAAATGTAAAAGTGTTTTACATACCACTACTTTGCTGAAACATACACTGCCAACATTTATTCTGGTGATTGTGTTTCTTGCATACCTGCATATTTGGTCAAGCAAACAAGTGTTATATGACTGAAAATATGGTTAGTGCTGGGCTGTGAGGCAGGAACATTTAGAACGGGGAGGTATGGTGCATCAAAATAGAGGATACAATAAAAATAAGATGTTTCTGACCCACAAATGTACTGGATGTAACTGATCCACTACTGGATGTAGTGACGTGTCAGCCAGAGAGCAGAGATCAGTCAGTACATACAGGAGGGCTTTGTACAACAGCAATCGTTTAGTCTTACACACACATTAAATCCAATCTGTCTGGACCAGGACCCTAATCCCCTCTCCACGGCCATGGAGACAGGCAGACAGTAATCCTCTATATTTGTATATTAATAGCCAGAGTCTCAGAGGGGGCCTCTCTATATATTGTGATGTATGTTTTATTAGTTGGTTAATCTGCTTGTCGATCAGCGGACCTGCTCCATTTAAACCTGGGTTTTAATAAAAACACACAGCCAGGCCTGCCTGAGGGATAAGCTCCCCAAGGACGAGGGAAAGAGCATGCCTGGGTTCAATAGACTCATCATCAACAATAAACAGCTTTACATCAATGTTATCTGTCACAGGGCAATACAATTATTAGGTGGAATTCAGCCCGAGGCCTCTGCCCCCTTCCTAAGAAGAGGCTGACCCAAATATAAGCCTGCTACCTTGTTACCATAATGCATACTTCAATCAGCTCTAATGTCATTTCTGAGCGTGTGCTGTACAATCATTACGTCTGTCCGTAATAATCCACACTGGCCTGAAAATGTCTCAGTGTCCTCCTGAGGACTTGACCATCAGATACTCAGGTGGAACAGATTTGGTTTAACTGCTTCTGCGCACGTCAGCAGACATGACCGGCGGAGTCAAGGAGAGCACCGGGCTGAGATTCCTTTGGATCTGAATCACGTTGGAGTTGTCTGCTTACCTCTCAGCCTGTCTAGACGCTGTGTCACTGCCACACCCCGCCGGACATCTGTCCTGATTCAATAGATTTATCAGACAGCCATTCGATTAGAAGGGCACTGCTTTAAATTAGCTGGGGAATGATGGAGGTGGGCTGGACAGGAGGGCCATTACAGCCTAAGGGACGCTGTCCCTCCTGCTTACCAATGGTCTACAGTCGCCAGCCATCACAATGACGTCGCCAATCATTTCCACTAACAACTGCTGATGCGATTAGATGTCCTATTCCTATGATATTCTCTTTAGTACAGAGGTATGTGGCACAGTTTTATGGTCGCCATCAATCAAAGTGACTTCTACTGGGTAAACAAACAAACAGCCTTTAAACATCTGGTTAGGAGAGATAGAGGGAGAGCGAGAGGAGCACCCTGGGGAGGTGTGAGCCATTCCTCTGAGATCTGTTGATTGGGAGGAAGGATGGAGGGAAGCGCAGAAAATGAAACAAAAAAAGAGAGGAAGAACCTCGGAGACAGTTCATACTCGGGTCAGAATTCAGGTGGAGGTCAGGAATGCACTCACAAACCACGCTTAACACACTGAGCCACACACACACACACACACACACACACACACACACACACACACACACACACACACACACACAAACCATGGCCTTTAAATGCATTGCAGGCGGACCATGTGACTCTCACGGGGTAGTCTCATGGGAGCATCCCCCACCCCTGATCTCCCTGATGGACGAGAACAACAGGAAGTCAGCTTGGCCTGCAACATCACACCACACCACACCTACAGATAACTCTTTCACACGCAGCGCATATTAACACTCCAGCATTCACACCCATGCAGAAAGCCACACAGATGCCCCTTCCTCGCACCGCTCCAGCCGTCCTCATCATTCATACATTACATTAGCGGCAGCCATTTATCAGTCATCACAGTTGAGTCGAAGTTTAATCCCTCTAAAAGTGTGCTGTGTGATGCAGAAGAATCGATGGCACGTTGCCTGCTGCTGCTGGCGTCGGTGGCGAGCGAGACGCGCTGCAGCCTGGCACTGAAACAAGGAGGGACCGAGGCTGGCAGGGGGTGGGCTTTTCAGTCACTGAATAGCCCTTGTTTATCTAGGCCCCTCTGGGAAGTCAGGACACTGCAGTGAATAGGAGCCAGTTAGCAGCGATGGCATAATAAGACCAGGGGGAGGACGGGGGTCATTGAAATTCTACGCAGGCTACTGTCAAGGCAAACCGGCCCTGCCAGCTGTGGCAGCAACTCAAAGGAGCGAGGGAGCGTTTCTATGGCTGAGGCTTTTGGGTTAACAACACAACATTAGGTGACCGGCAAGATTTGATGCGCCACTGCTTACTCATCAAAACTTCCAGATGAGAGGTAGAATCTTTCCGAAAAACTGTTTCACTAAAGCTGAACAAATGTGGCTAATTCAAGTCGTGAACTTCCTCAAAAGAATGACTCTGACATGACAGGCGAACAGAGCAGACCATTTTCTCTTCAGGCCTGTGTGTCATACTGTGTCCAGGCACTCTCTGCTCTTTATGGGCAGGTCAGAAGTGACTGGAAGCACTGGGAGTCATTGGGTTGACAAAGTCGGAGAGTTTCCAAGTCTCGACAGGATAGCAAGGTGCTCTACCGATAAAAAAAAAAGACCTTTGGTTCTGGGCTCACCCTTCAATTTACAAAGCCAAACCTTTAAAATGTGTCTGAAAAGAGATGCTGTTTTTCTTTGCCCTCTGTGTGCTGTGAATCAGACAGCTCTACAGCTCAGCAATAGCGCTGATTCTTTCTCCAGGCTTTCATGTTTTTTCTGCCCCGGTTTGTGGTCTCCGCAGCCCCTGATGAGGAGCCTTAAATAGGCTGCCACAGGTGCTGGGGGCCGGGGAGGTGAAGGAGGGGGAGGTGGCCTGGATGGGAGCAGGGCCGCAGGAAGCCTCTTGTTTTCACAGAGATAAAGGGCTTTCAGGTTGCATCCTGGGCCGTAATCTCTCACACACTTCCTGGTTTTGTTCGCGGTGAGGCAAGAGAAAATGACAAACTAACCTTCGCCCCGAGAGGCTGATCGATAGCTTCTGATGAGACAGGATGTGTGTCTGGCGTTGGTGGGTTTGAAGAGCATAAAATGACAAAGAGACAGGCCAGATTTGATTTTGAGCAGTGTTCATTAATTGTCCTTGATCAGAGGCTGATTTATGGGTTCATTTATTCCGAGTGCTGCTTCATTACCGATGATGATTATAAAAGTGTGCGTATAATTTCTTTCCTGACCTCTTCATTTGCTTTTAGAGCACAATTAACATTGTTCCACGCTCTTACATCCTAATTACAGAAAAGATAACGCACCTTTCCTTCAAATTCAAGTTCCTTCTTAACCAGTCACTTAGTGCTGGCCTTGTGTTTAAAAAGACCCATTTACTAGAAATTTGCATGAAAGGGGTTTATTGAAAAGTTTGCATTGAGGAGACACGCAAAGTTTAGAAGAACAGGAAACACATTCACACATTCATGGCAATAAAAGCTCACATTCCTCCTCTTTTCTCTGCCGTGCTCACATTTTCTCTCTCTATTCTGAACATGTCCTTCTTGAGAAGGCCAGCGTTTGACCGTGAGCCACACCCTGTTCTCCTGCCAGAGGAAACTTTCAATCTCTGCCTCCCTCCCTCACTCCGGCTGTAGCTCTGGCTCTCTCATACTTTTGTCAGGTGTTATTTATGAGCGCTGTATAGCTGAGTTGCTGCATGCCTACAGCACCTGCTGGTGTTGGAGAATCAGAGCCAAGGCAGCTGCCAGAGAGACGAATAGGAGGAAGAGAGACAGCAGAAAGAAAAGAATACAAAGAGGAGCCAGAGTGCGACACTTTGTGAGAAACAGAGAACCAGAGGATCGCAGAAGGTGGAGGCTGTAGCATGTGGCTTTGTAGATGTTGTAAGCGCAGTGGCATGCAGCTGACACATCATACAACGAATGATGAGTGTTCTGACGAGAACAGTAGGACAAAACAAACAAGTGATGAGCAAACACTAATTAATAGTGTCTTACAACTCCAAACGTGATCAATTAAAGGCCATGCTTCATTGACTTGCAAGCAAAAGTGCCGGCGGCAGTGAAACAGGAGAGGGGAGGGCCCTGTCAGCACGAGGAGGAAGACAGATGTACCATCGCCTGGCTGTGGAGATCCGAGGGGATCTGCTCCCTCTTCATTCACTGCGCACACATCACTGTACACCCACACATGTATTTATGGAACGTGCTCGGGGAGGCCCCAGTGTGTTTAGACAGTAAACACCTGAACACTGGCAGCGGTGAGCTGAGCCAGGACAGGTGGGCTGAGACGGGTCAAAGGTCACTGGCTTAATTCCAGTTCCCAGTGTAAAAAACTGCACCATGTACTTTGCTCTGGAAAGCTGTAGATTGTGTGTGACAGGTGCTTGTGGGGGTGGACAGCCGAAGTTTACAGGCTGGTCAACAAGAGCAAGATCCCAGACATAACCCTGCTGTGCAGACAACATCAGGCCTGAGTGGTTGACTGTGACACTGTGTTTCCTTTGAAATGATTTCTTTTGCTTTTAGAACAAATACTGTACAGAATCTTAAATAGAGTAAGGTGGTCTCCTAACTTAGCAGTAGTATAGCAATAGTAATATGAAGTAGTACGTTAAAGGAGACTGCTTGGTAATGCTAAGCTACATCAGGCCTCTGGAAATATGCAAGAAGCAATCCTCAAACCCTGTTCAACTTCTCCTCTGATCCACCAACTGAGTATCAAATATTCTCTAATTTTAGAGAGAGAGCCAGAGAGTTTGTGGGTAGGGCAGCCCACTTCTTTAATCCTTCAGTGGACAAAAAAACCCCAACACCCACCAACATCTGGCTCTTTCCTTTAATGTGAATGTGAACAATCGACATTCTCTGACACACAAGAAAATCAGAAGGGCAAACTTGCTCTGGATGTATTTTAGATTGTCTCATTTTAGATATATGGGCTCTATGTACAACTTTGAACAAACAGAAGAGGAGTGCACCTGTTAATGAATCTAACTATGTATGTATTTAAGCAATACTTTGGAGGAGGAACACTGACACTCAGGTGGTGGGAGTGGGAAACATGTGGAGTGATGTAACACAGAAATAATGTGCAGGTAATTCTCTAACAGGGGCCAGCCCTGTTGAGTCTCTGCAAGGAGAAACTCCAAGAAAGACACAACTGTCTGGAAATACAGTAAATGTCTGGAGTTGGTTAAAGTTGTTCTGAAGACACTGAACATCAGATGCTGTTGTTCTGATGCCCTTAGCCTTTTTGTTCAGGCACTGTTTTGTGTTTGTCATCCACAGAGACATACTGTAGCTCCTTTCTTATAACAGTCTATGAGTGTGTCTAGGCTTGGCTGCCCCCTTTGGTCAGGTCACACTAGCGGGGTCATGGGGAGCTCAACAAAACACTCACGAGTTAAATGGGGCGATGCGGATGCTCCGTGAGGCCCCCCCCCCACCATTTTCAGGCTGCCCATTCTCCTCTCATTAATCCTGTGTGGATGTTTATCCATGTTGACATTCAACATAGCAGCCTGCCTTCTCTCTGACTAACAAACAGGGTGACTCAGGTTTTTTTTCTTTTTGCCGGAGTTGTCACAGGGCTAGCCTAGCGTAGCTCAATGCACATGCAGGCTTGAGGGATAGAGGGACACTCAATTTGTTAGTCACATCACAGCCAGGCTGTGCAACTGAAATCAGTATGTGAATATGGATGCGTACCCCCTCAGGAGGGTCATTATCAGTTCTGTGTGCTGCGGAGAGGAAAATCAATATGGTCATCATAACGGCCTGGCAAAACGCCAGCCACTACACTGTGTTCAAAGCACAATACATGGCAGCGGATTACTCCTCATCTGATGTCATCTCATTTCATCCCTGTAGACAGAGACACTGTGGGACTGTAATAAGGTCAAGCACGTTTAAAAGGGATGAGACATCCAACATCTATGTCACAAAATAAGCTAAGAAAGACACACAAAGTGACAGTCAGGTGGTCTGAAGTGAAGTTACAGCAGAGGTTTGCCCTGATGAGTTTTTGGCACAAACACAAGCTGGCCTAAGAGCCCCTCACCGGGCCCGCCTTCTGCCTATTGTGTCGGTCCAGTCTTTTTCATTAACCGCTCCACTGAGGACCACAAGGAGGGGAGGGGATGGATGGGCGGGAAGGGAAGGAGGTGGTGGTGATGATGGGGGACAAGGAGGGGTCTGCAGACAGACCCAAAGGGACCTGAAGAGCAGCCACCAAATGCATGATTAAAAGCACACATCAACAGGCAGCGATGGGCACACCGTACACAATATTTACCTCCACTGGGATGGCAATTTAGAGGTAATCTCTCCCTAAATACATATACATATACACACAATACCAAAGAATATTATCTCTCACCCCCACACTTGTAGGGAGGGGCTGGCATGGAGGGAGAAGACCCAGGAGGGAGCAAGGGACAGTTCAGAGACAAGAAAAGAAAAGAAAAGAAAAGAAAAGAAAAGAAAAGAAAAGATGGAAAAAAGAAAAACATGGTTGGAGAGTTTGAGGTCATCCTCACACACACCTGTCTGCCCATGACTCACCGTGCTCTGGAGTCAGGAGAGAAGAGGAGGGCAGAGGAGGCTTTTCTGCTCAGTTAGCTTCCATGATACACTTAAGTGAGCTCTCCTCCCTACATGCACTGCAACAAGTACGTGCACCTCTATCTGTGTCACTATCAGTGTTTAGGGCCGGAGCTGCTGCAGACCAACACAACTGACTCAACGACAATTATGCCAGTGTGGACGCTGTTCCACATGTTGTCACATCATCTGGTTACAACAGTACCTAAAATAAATCCAGGCTGCTGTTGACGGGGGGCCACATTTTGCTCCGGAGTGTTTTTGTTCAGTTCACTGAGCTGACGCGTCGCTACAAGCTCCCACTGCCTCATCCTCATACAACCCCCTATGTACAATATTTGTTTCCTCTCAGGGAGAGTGTAAGTGATGGCTGCGTCACCGTCAGTTAGGGAGCCTCCGAGGCGCACACGCCCGCCATCACATTGTCCTGTCATGCAGATGGACACCTCATGGCCCATACTGAGGATTTGGGGAAACTCCTGCCAACTGTGCCAAATTAAGCCTTCACCTTGACATTAAAAACAGCATGCTGGGTAGTGCACATCGTCACTTTAAAATACACGGGACAGAAATGCCACGGGGATGCGTCGGCGGTAACGTTAAGGAGAGCGAGCATGACGCAGACGTAAGCTACATTTCCGAGACAAAAATGTCAAACAGAGAGCTGCAAAGCAGGCCCTTGAGGGCCCGAGGGCTGCGTGAGAGAGGGATTTGATGAATTCTGTGAACGTTCCACGGATTCCTCCCTCACGGGGACCTTTGGGAAAAGAATGGGTCATATGCAAATGGCATGCACAGTATGGAGGAGAAGTTTCCCACAAGCTGAGTGTGAAAAGGGCTCTCCCTCCCCATGCCGGGCCCGCTGAATGGGCCTTTTCTTCTGCCACTGAAAGTGTATGAGGTAGAGCAGGCAAACTGCAAAGGTAACTAGGCTCTTTCTCCTCAGGCTTTCTCACTAAAGCCTGAACACACAATGGTTCATTTAAGCATTCAGCCACACAAACCCCAATAAAGCACATCCAAGCGCAGTTAAGGGGGTTACTGAAACTGACTCTGGGTTTAAAACTCCTTCTTTACGGAGGGAGAGCACCTTTTTATAGGCTAATGCTCTCAGCCTCCATGGGAGCAGCTAATCATTAAGCTGCCTTAACAGAGGTGGGAGTGTGGTCGTACATCACATCATTTTAATTCCGCTGAATGGTCAGATGAGGACAGGCCTTTTCCCACCCTGATGGACACGTTGACGGATGAAGCTTAGGAAGAAACCAAACTTTTTTCGCAGGCGATTAATAAAAAAACAAGTGAATGGTTGTGATCCGCACCTGTACGTGGTCTTAAATATATTTTGTTATGATAATGTACAATATGCTCACAGTATGGCACCCACATACACAGGTCTGGAAGATAGCTGCCATGTGTGCCGCGCTTTTTATCTGCCAGCCCCTCAGTTGTCACCTGTTGTAAAATTCTTCAGTCACCTCAGCCACTTCTCACAGAGTCTCTCCACCCCCCCTTCCACTCCACAGGAACACGGAGCCCACAGTTAAAGGGGTCAGGGAGGAATAGATGGAGCAGAGAAAAAGCTGCAGCTCCAACACTGCCCCCCACCCCCCCTTCTCTCCCCCTTTTATTGAACAGACTTAAACACAAACACAATTGGACATGCTGGAAGCCACACAATGGCACAGGGGGGGAAAGTGAAGTCATACTCTGCGCACGCATGGGTGCCTAGGTCAGGGGGCAATCAACAGCACCCCGGCTACTGTGTCTTAACCCCCAAATAAAGGACAAGCTCTGGAAGGAGGAGTGAGAGGGAAGAGACGGAGGCAGAGAGAGCGGAGGCGGGGGGGGATTTTCTTCTTACTTGGCACTTTCAAATGAAGCTGCTGAGGAAGTTGGTGAAAAGCAGCGAGATAAATGAAAAATGTCATCCTCTGCTAAACTCTTCACACAACAGGGGTGGACCTCTTTAAAATGTAAACAGATGTCTTTTAAAACACTGGAGTGGCATGTGGAGCTCCGGAGCCACTCCCCACCTCCTCCACAGCCTCCATATGTATCCCCAAACATTGTTTCACCAAACAAACTGTAGCTATAGCTAAAAAATGTATTGTTCTCCCACAAGCTTACAGCATGTGGTTGCATTCAATCGCTTCTAGACAGGGTGAGCGAGTCCAGGGCACTAAGTATAGTTTAAGTATAGTTTTACCAGGCCAATAAACATGCTCTTCAGCATTACATGAGTTGTTGCCAAGTGCCAAGCCCACAACCTCATTTTCTTTATTTGACGGATGATTCATCAAGGTGTGAGTGTGTGTGAGAGCATGCCTCAGAAAGAGACAGAGAGGAACAGATTAGGGGATGAGACAAATGATCCTTATTATATTAACAAATAAACAGAAATCCCAGCTACCTGTATGTCCACTTATTTCAAGGTGTCTCTGAAACACTGTTCTGAACACATCAGCTCTAGCTCTTGAGCGTGGGTACAAAGCTGTCAAAGCACAGCCATGTTTATTTTTGCAAAGAATGTTAACACTGGGCGCGTTCTTCTATTCCCAAATTGCTGTGTTAAATTACGGTCGCAGGGATCGGCTGCTATTCCTGAGAGGAGCTGACTGGCGAGAAGCGACAAAGGAAGCTGTAGTATCCCGCCGATTGCAAACACCTGTCGTCCTGCGGGCTGTTAACACCTCTCTGTTTACAGCAGGGAATGGTGCTCACCTTGATCTCAGCTGCTCCTGCTTGCCAGGGACCTGGCAGAAGCCACTGACCATAACAAGCTGGGCACAACTTAAGGGCTTGCTTAATTACAACAGCCTGAGAAATAGTTATTGAAACTTTTAACAACACTAAAAGAAGCCAATGGGGTGGAGTCGGTTCCTGCAAAGACGGCAGCCTGTATTAAAGGAGCACGATATAGTTTCTTGGGAGAAATGTTCATCAGAGGAGAAATCTTCATTGATATGTTTCATGCCTAAACAAACTAAATGCGGACTAAACTGAATAAACAAACTGATCTTAAAGGACAACACAATTTCATTCTGTTTTCTCTTTGTTTTTATGTGGCGGACCCTGCCACCTTTCTAGCTTCAAACAGTGTTCTGGGGACCTTATTTCTGAACAAATATTTCTGAGTTTGAGTTTGTATTAATACCTTATCAATATTGTAAAGATGACCTTTTTTGAGTTTCTGAATTTCTTTTCCAAAACCACATAGTGCACCTTTAACTTTAACCGGAAAAATGTCATAAAAACAAGGCTGTGACACCAGCCTTCATCTAACTTTTACTGAAGAATTCCCTTCAAAATGCAGAGAAGGTGATTTACATGACACATCAGCAGCCTTGTGGCAGGAAGTGAGGACTTAAAAGCAGACCTTGATGACTCTTTGAAGCAAATGCAAATGAGGCAAAGTAACAGGGATCACATCTGTTTGGGTTAAGGATGTGACTTTAAATATCAATAGGGCTGTGTCATTGTAGAGAAACATTTAATAAAACCTTGTTAAGTTAAAGCAAAAATGACAGGTAGAGGTCCTGAAGTCTCTCCAGGGTGAATAAGACTACCTTTCTCTCAGGAGGCAGGGACATATCCACACCTTGACAGCGGACCGTTATCTGAGGTGTGTCCACATATTTTACTGCACACGTGCCCCAGGGACGAGATGAATAACTGAACGCACAACATCCGAACCGAAATGGCAGATGAAAACACGGACAACAGCCATGTAAAATGTGGCACTCTTGCCATCAGTCACCGGGTATCCACAGAAGAAAACACCGTTGTCTTTTCTCCCACGAATTACTGCTTTTAGCACAACAGGAAGAAGCTAATGACACGGGTTTGTTTTGACAGAATAACACTGAATTTCCAGCATTACCCCAGTTCCTCTCAGCTACACTGGGTGGCACAACACATGAGCATGACTAGTTGATAGACAACACATGTTGTCAGAGCCGCGACAAAAAAAGGCTTCCTCTGACAGTAAAATAATTATAAATAGTCGCGGCCGTGGTTTCAAAAATGTCGCTTAACTGATCCACAACGACCCACGACGTAAATATCCTACATGAAAAGATCAGACAACAGACGTGAACAACTCAACTAAGTCCTTAATTCGCCTTGAAGTTACGCAAACTAAAAAAAAAAAAAAACAGGAGATACATCGAATAACACCGTGTCCTTCCACGGACACTTTTATTCTACTTTGCAACGATACAAACACTATTTCCACACCACAGCGAGGTGGCCGAAAAGCCGCTGAGCTCCGCATACCGAAACGCAGTGTGTGTACGTATCGATAAATATCACACAGGCTGTTAAAATACGCAATAACAGGCTCCAGGAGAGCAGGCTGGAAACACTGAGTGTGGTCAGAGGTTCGCTCGGTCTACAAGAATCAGGATTCCCAGCGCGCGGCTGGAGAGGATCCGCTGTCCTTATATGGGCTGCTCACACAAACAGCGCGTGAGATGTCCCTCGTTCTCCGGAACCTCTTGTTACCCCATCCATGTTTCTGTGGAGCCTCTGCCCGGACTTTACTGTCAGAGAGCCTGGTCAAACATTTAAGGTGAGCGGTGTGAGCGGCAGGACCGACACACTGTGATAAGTTGAAATGTAAAGATGACAGAGCGGCTCAAAACGGGCTTTAACACAACAACACGCGTTTCTTCTCTTTTCTGCCGTTAAACACTGTAATGGTGTCTCTGATAATATAAAGATAAGCTGAAGCCCGGAGCAGGCGGGATTCAATCCGACAGAACGTGTTCTGTCAGCCGTGTAGTGCAGCAACAGTGTCCTATCGCTACCTGCTCCGAGTGAGCCAAAGAGAGAAAGAACAAACCAAACAGTTGTGTTCCCTCTGTCCCAGAAACACAAAGGACGGCAGAGGAACAGTCATATCTAATGCTTCTCATTTTTATTCTTTCTTTAAAACAAACCTGTCGCAATAACAGTCAGGTAGCCTGCCTCCCACAGAAACAGGTCCGAGTTTGGTGGTGGGCTCAAAAACTCGACAGAATAAAAGTAAATCAATGAATGTAGAGTGTGTAGAGAGGGTCAAAGTACATTTAAATGATTAAAGAGGTATAAAGTGAAGACAAAAGCTGCTCCGCTCATTACAGGGTGAGGTGCGTATAACGGTCTCCGGTGCAGCGGACCGCTAGGCGGTGGGAGAGACGCGACCCAGGTATAACGGTACACCACACAGGGCTGTGATACAGCGCTCACTTGCTACTTCCCAGCACTTTCTGTTACTAAAAACCGGACTTTTGGGCCGCCAAACTTTCCGGTGAAATTACCGGGGGACAGAACAGCCTCTACACCGTCTCCCTGAAAGAAAAGCTCCGCATCGGAAGTACTTTTACTCACCGTTGTTCCTCCTCGGGTTCGCCTGCTTTCTGCGCTTACACCTGGGGCCATCCGCCATGATCCTTTCGTTGTGTCTAAATGCTGCTGGAGAGTCACCTCCTCTCTCACCCCCTCTCCCCCTCCTCCTCCTCCCTCCCTTTCACCTCCCCTTCTCCGCACCTGGTTTACGACACTCAGCTTTACGACATCACCTTCCCGCACCTCCCCGACCCACGCTGCCAGAACCGTTCAGTCAGTCCTGGAAGTGAGAGGGATGACTGCATACGGTACCTGGCCAGCCTCTGAGAACTGTGCGCTCATGTATAATGCAGCTATTTCTTCCTGTCATGAGTAAGTGAAAGGTAGAGGTGATGGTGGTTAAAGGGTTGTGTTCATATACTGTTCATCACATGATGAACTACACTTTAGTCCCTGTCAGTTAGTCTGTGTTACCTGAGCACAATGCAGGCTGGAAATGTAATGAATATATTTTTATTCAGGGATATTTTTAGGGCTGGTTGTCTAAAAAATAAAATACTTTAAAGATGGGCATATTTATCACTTTCTGTCTCCTACACACACATACAGTTTATAAGTAATTAGTTGAAGATTAATTATTTCATGACATATAATCAGTGATTGACAATCAATCATTCATTCATTTATTCATTCATTTATTCAAGCACCTTCAAATATGACATTTTGCCACCCAATGTTGACCCACTGACCTACGTGTCATGCTTGTGTCCATGTGCACCTTTGTGTGTGTTGCACAGTAGGATAGCAACACACCAGACAGAGGGTGTGTGTGTGTGTGTGTGTGTGTGTGTGTGTGTGTGTGTGTGTGTGTGTGTGTGTGTTTGAGAGGAAGAGGTCATGAGACTGTCATCACTGATTCAATCCTCCACCTAAAGAAAGACCCTGCTGTTCTCCTGATCCCAGCTCACTGCAGCGGTGATGAAGAGGACACGGACAGACCTCTATGTACAAACACAACACACACACACACACACACACACACACACACACACACACACTGGGCTCTGTGTAAATAGAAAAGGAAAATCCAGGATCACATGTTTGAGGTGAATTCTTCAGGACAGGAAAGATGAAGTTTATAAACCCGACACAGAATGAACTGATGCTTGAGGTCCCAGGACATGCAATTATAGGTCAGAGGAGCGGCGGTTGCTGCTATTCTTGAAGCAGTAAGGTTTCTGGTGCCTGGACCTCTGGTATGTGAGATGTTGTCATCATTCAGTCTATTGTGGCAGCTAGACTGTGTGACCCAGTTCTGCCTCAAGTTGGGTGTCCTGTATTGTCAAGACAGGCTGTTCAATGAGGCCACTACATTTCATCATATATCCAGGTATTATGTCACATTGATATAACTACATATCGAGTATTTAGGTAACTAGAATGGCACTCAGTAGAGTGCATAGCTCAGCCCAGGCCCAACAGTCCCTTTCAATTCAATCAAGCCCAATATCAAAATCTAAATGTTAAACCAACCGTAACTGCTTAACCATAATTTAAGCTCAGCAGATCAGTAACAGCCAACCACAGGACAACAAAACACTGCAGCAGGAATCATAATCTCCATTGTTTTGTGGAAGAATAACAGATAATAAAAAAGAGGAACACTGTTAAAGGCTTTTTAATCATTTAAGATCACATCCATGTTCACATTGTGCATGTATTTAACAGCTATATTTCAAAGAATTACAAATAATGTATTCCTTTGTATTTTTGTATCAATATCCATTCATGTCTTTGTCCCATCACACAAAATGTCATGTGTACTTAGGTAAGCTCAACCAGTTCTACCATGTCAGCCACCTGTCAGTCACTCTTTAACTTGAGAGAGAGTGGCAGAGCCCAGATGTGCTGCTGGAGCAGTGTGTTTCACTGTTTACTCTACAAAAACACACATTTATAACTTCATTCACTGATTTGGGTGAAACTGGATCATATGTTGTGGTGTTTTCTGGTTTTGGTCCTCCAGCTGCTCTGCCTGAACCCTCTGTGATTTACCAGTGAGTTTTATGATGAAAGTACATTTTGAACACTTTTTGCTAAAGTAACCGCTAGCAGTGGCTAACTGTACCAAGTGAACACGTCAGGTCCAAACAAAAACTCCAAGACCAACTGCAGTCTGTTTGACCACAGGGAGTCCAGTACTGAGGTGGTGTACAGAGTTTAGCTGCTGTTACACATTTAAAGCTTGCTCATTTAGTCATGCAACTAACGTTAGCGGTCCTGACTATTGTGAGGCAAGAAAACCATCTTGGTGCTGTTCCCCCGCCTTCAAACTGACAGCATTCTGTCTCGGATGCTGTGTAAGGTTCCACTCCAGCCACTTGGGCCGGCCACCAAATCACTTCATTGGCCATGTTCACTCGGAGCTCCTGGCGACCTGGTCAGACAGAGTCGGCCACCATGTAGCTGCATGGCAGGGGGGCGTGATTTATATTCAGGGCTAACACTGTTGGCTTTCCATTTCATGCGGAATTTATCCACGCCCTGACTTAATGCAAACTATTCTGGGCCGAGACCCATCCTCCATCCAAGTTTTGTGAAAATCCGTTCTGTAGTTCTTGTGTAATCCTGCTGACAAACCAACCAACCATCCCACAAACGGGCACAGGCGAAAACATAACCTCCTTGGCGGAGGTAACAATCTCCTCATGGCTTGACAATCAGTGTATCATTCAGCTTCATGTGACAGCTTGTATACAGAGGATGGCAGATCTCTGGGCTGAATAATTCAGTAGCAGCACAGCAGTCCAGCTCTCGGGGCAGGCTGCCCAGACAGAGAGTAATAACTTTAGCATAAACAACACCTCCAAACTTGCTCCAGGTGGCCTCTTCCACCAATAGACAGCCTGCCTGAGAGGGATTGGTGAGGGGAGGGTGCCCAGAAGCTCTCTCTCTGCCATCCTTGATGAAAAAGGCCCCAGAAACAGTCGATATCAGCAGAGATCATTGATGAGACACTACGTTAACTGTGCAGTCCTAGTGGTGTTCCCTGCACAGCCAGCCTGGAAAAATAGGATGCTCGTTATCCAATGGAAAGTCCGATCTTTCCCATTTTCCTTGGATCACGGCGCTATTAGCATGAAGTCATTTTTCAGCGTCTGTGGAAAACAAAGAATAACAATTATACGACCACTACTAATATGAAATAGCCTGAAGACATCTCTGATGTGTTTCAGAGGAACTGGAGTAAAACAGGGTGATTTATTTTCTCTGGCAAATCTCTGTGTATTTTGTGCTGAAGAAAATTCATACATCAGCAAATGAGAAATACACCGAGAGCTGCTGCTTGTGTTGTTAGATCCAAGCAGGCTTCCTGATGGCCCCTGTATGAGTTGGATGAAAGCAGGGTCAGATTAGTCAATTATAAGACATTGATCTAATTTCACGAAAACAGCCACCTCACACTAAAACTAATACCTGAGCTAATAAAGACAGACGGCTTTTTTAATCATGTACGCCACCCCCAAAGAGGACATACAGGTGTTGCTCACCTGAATAATGACATCAGCAATTTAGATTACGTCTTAACTAAAATGGGCCATGAAATACAACCAAAGGCTGACTCCTGCTCTTCCTATGGGGAGTTGAAACTGAGGCGAGGAGGGGGGAGAGAGTGAGGGATAAGCAGCCATCCTCCACTACATTAAGGGATCATGCTGCTCCCTGAAAATGAGTATTGATCCTCTTAGGTCCAGGATCGTTTAGGAGATTAATGTGAGTAGTGGTTGAGCTCCACGGTGCTCCACGCGGGACCAGGGGATCAGCTCAGTGGGACGGCCGAGCCAGAGCAGCCTATCGGAGAGTGGGGACGGAGGGGCTGGGGTGGGGGTGGGGGGGCAGGTTTGTATATCCACCCACAACCCGCATTTCTCTGTGCCATCTGGGCCGTCAGCTAGGAGAATCAGCTGGATGTTTGGGGGTCAGAGGGGTGGGTAAGAAAAAAGGGGGAAGGTGAGAGAGTGTAAAATAGAAACAGTCTGGGGCTCAGAGTGTCAGAGGCAGGCTGGATGGATGGAAAGAAAGCGAGCGAGTGGAGAAACAGAGGAAACGAGAGTAGAGGAGAGGAACAGAAAGTGCAAAAGGAGGATGACAGAAAAGGTACAGCCTGCCCTGCTCCAAATAGAGAGGAGAAGCAGGAGGCAGTGGCAGTGATAGAGAGAGACACAGCAAAGACTAAACTGCTTAATCTCTCCCAAGAGACGGCAGCTAAATGTGAGGTCCTCCTCCTCCTCCCCGTTCCACAGACCAGCAACCCCCACACAGCACTATCACCACCATGGCACTCCGCTCAGCTGCAGTCAAGGCAGATATCCAGCGAAAGGATACACACACACACACCTCCACACACACATTAAAAGTGCTCAACTGGAGCCTTCATTGCAACTGATACTGTGGAGAAGAGAAAGATCAATTTCAGCCTTGAAGTGAAGCGTCACACTGCACAAAAAGAGCTGTGAGAATGGAAACAGAGTTCGAAGGGAAACAGCTTTTTGATTTATAAATTCTGCTGCTTTTAACTATCTGGCTCACGGCAAATAAACAGATCTTATTGCAAGCCTGAGAATTTTCTCATGTCTCTCTCGAGAGGTCAAGTCGGCCCCCCTGGGGAAACTGGTGAAACAAATATCAGCTTGAGTATTCAACAGTAGTTGAATAGATGCTGTCAGAGTCTGAAAGCCAACAATGCAATGTTTGGAGGACTAGATGTCAATCTCTTGGTTTTCCTCCACCAAGCCGGAGTATTCGCAACTCACTTCCGTCTTCTTCTATGGATTTTTCTCAGGACAGGAAGTAGCTGACACACTTGTTGGAGTGAGACACACCCCAAACATCTTAGTCAGGGGGAAAGGTGAATAGGACAGCACCAAAACACTCACTCAGACATCCTAATGGATGTATAATACTCCTCTACTACTCCACACACAGTTACATTACTTCCTCAGAAATATAGTCCAAAGTGTACTGGAGCAACAAAGTTTATAAGGACTAACGTTTCCATGTCATGTGCGTATTCATCGGAGTCACTGAGCGTGCTCCAGAGCACTTCAGACTGTATTTCTGGTCTCTCCTGATATTAAAATACCCCATTATTGTTATCAGGCTTGGATTTAGAGACTGCTTCACAGATGGAGGAGACGGAGGAATGTGGTTGTGTTGTGTAATTAATCCATTTACTCAGTTACAGTATTTTTGAGGTATAGTTTAAGGTACACTTTATGTGTATATTCCACTATAATTCAGAGAGAAATGTTTTAACTTTTACTCTACTGCATTTATTTTCAAGCTGTAGATGGTGTGACACAGTTGGTGGGTGTAGTCTGATAGAAAGAAAATAGTTCCTACATGAATCTGCTCACAACAAGGTCTGTGGATTAACTGGCGTAACTGGGTCAGGATTTCCCAAAGTGCCTTCTACTTCCATTGTATTAGAGAAAAGGGATACTTTACGGCTGATATCTCCAAAACTCAGCAACTCACACCAAAACAATGTAGATGAATAAATAGCACTATAGGTGAGTGAAAAAAATGGTATTTTTGATTTTGGGTTGAAGTGTCCCTTTACAAAACAGTTTAGCCAAAAGTGAAAATTCTGCCACCATCTACTCACCCTACTGCACATTGTAGGTCAGGTTACATTTCCTAGTCCACAAAACATCTCTGGAGCTTCACAGCAAAACATGTGTAATAAACCAAAAAAACATAAAATGGCTCCGTACAGTTTATCCAGGACCCCCGAGATCCCAAGCTGATTTGAAAAGACGTTACACCCTCAATGCACAGTAGAGCTTGTACACCCACTGCATGCTAACGCTTTTAGCTTATCAGCTATGGTGAAGATTACCTTTATAGAGGATGTAAATAATGTCTTTTCAAACCAGTCTATGATCTCTGGGCTTCTGGAGACTTGGATTATGCCGCACAAGCTGTATGGAGCCATTTTATTTATTTTGTTTGTCTTCTTCAGTTATTTGTTACATTTTAAAACAAGTCCCCAGCTTGAGTTGTTCAGCAGAATGCTGCAATGCTGTTTTGCTGTGAAGCTCCAGCTTGTTTTGTTTTTTTGCGGACTTCAAAACTTCAAAACTTAAACTGACATTGAGGTGAGCAGATGATGATTGAATTTCACTTTTGGGTGAACTGTTCCTTTAAGCAACATTTTCTATGCAATGCTGTAAGGCTTTTGGCTAAATTATGTTTGTATGACCACCAAGATCATTTTTTAAACTTATTTCTGAAGTGGCATTTTTTTCCCAGTGTACAAAGCTACTCCAGAGCCACAGAAGGCATTATAGAACTGTTGTCACAGGCTAAGTTAGACTCCCATGACAAATAAAGTGATTTTGATTTGTAAAATTGGTGAAGTTCACCTTTAATCTCAGGCAAAACTAGAGGGAACAAAAATGTGTTATTTTATTTCCTTTCTCAATTTCTTTCTTCACCTTATGATTCAAAAATGAAGATTAGATAACTGTCAGGGAGGATTGGGGGTGAAGACACCCCCTCTGACACTCAGTGTTACACAAACAAACATGAACTCCCCCACTCCCATAATTCCACAGGGGTGGGTGGCCACGGGACTGAGAGCTCCTGACCTGTGGGTGAACGTAACGCTGCCTGTCTCCACGGCAGGCCAAGATATATACTTGTTTTGGCTAGCTAGACGTGTGTGTGAAGTTCTGCGAACACATGCATGCACATACACATGAACACACACACACACACACACACACACACACACACACACACAGCCTCAGGGCTCCAGACAGGCTTGCCCCAGTCTTCTCTCTCCTCTTGTGACTGTCAAAAGGAGACAGCCATCCTCTGGAAAGCCCAGAGTAAATTTATACTGTATTTATTGGAGCGCCTGTTGCATTTTACTGTTCATTTGTCCTTGCGGCTGGAACAGCATTTGTGCGCTCTGCAAAGACGTCAAACTCTGTCTATCAAGGCGTTATTTTTGGAGCCATCTTCTCTCAGTTGAAACCAGTGTGTGGTGAAATAATATGTGTGAACTGAAGTTTACTGCAGTGGCAAGATGATGTTCTTAATCTGGTGATGCAGCTTCAGACTCTTCTGCTTCTATCATGAAAAGGTTTGCCCAGTTCCTACCCGATTTAAATGGGACATGAATCTTTCTGAAGTCTGCACTGTTAAAGGGTTGTGGCGCCCAAAATGCACATTTTCAACCATGCAGGAAGTTTCTGCTGGCTTTGAAATATCCGTCTCTGACATTTCAAACTATGTGAAACTGTGCTCCATTAGAGAGCATACACTGCCGGTTATAATGGAGATACCGATTTAAGCCACATGAAGGAAGCAGAACACGGTGAAAACACCTCACTGACATATTATCTCTGAAGCTGTAATGCTTAATGTGCAGTGCTCAGTGCAATTGCATATTTATGATAAGACAAAGAGCAACATTAGTTTCCATTTGGAGTGGTGTTCTGTCATGTCCATGCTCCTTTTAGCTCTGATTTTGGTCTCTACCAACTCCTGAGGGAGACGTCTTTCCCTTTATTTGCTCCATATTCCACCATGTCCATCAGGTAATTGCCGAAATCGAGTTAGGTGTTAGTGTACAGCGGGTTAACTTAATCTTAACTTCAGCTCCCTGCTGAGACCTTCAATCAACCCAATTGCCAGAATAAATGTTGGCAAACGTTTTTGCAAAACCACTGATTTGTCGCAGTTTTCCATTTTTTGCTGTGCTCGTAGCTCGTGCTCGTGGTTAGGCTTAGGCACACAAACACTTGGTCAGGGTTAGGAAAAGATCATATATTGGCGTAAAATATCTGTTTTGGTCACCACAAACACGGCTGGAGATGTTCTGACTTACCGGCAAAAATATCAAGTTTTTCTTGCCACAACCATCGCTGGAAATTGTCCTAAGGCCTCCTTATACCCAGTAGTGTCATGCTTACATATGTACACGCCATTGTCCCTAGTCAAATATATGATTGGAGATTGCAGTCACTGCTTGGCAGCCTTTTTGGTCGACTCCTGTTGTGACAGTCAGGTCATAAACATGTAATGTGAATCTGATATGACTTGATTGTAGAAATGTCAGTATGGTATATCGGCCTATGACATGTACAAATGTGACCATATCAGTGGTTTGCAGAAATGTTAACTGCCAACTTTTTATCCTGGCGACTGAGCTGTCCATTCACCTCTGTTGTATTAAAGCGTATGCATCTCAAACACTCAGCAAATCAAACCAAAAATATCTGCACGGCTAGAAACCACGTGGGGAATTTTAAAATGCAAAGCTAATAGAAGAGATGTTTGTATCTTGACTTGTTCTTCTTCACTGCTTTAAAAAAAAGAGACACATAGCAGCTCACAGAAAACGATGGAGCTCACTTTTCATTGATGACGGGACCTTTTAATGCACACTAATTTGCTGCATTCCCCCCATGTGAGTGTATTTGTGTGAACATCACATTTCCATTACGTGGTAACACATCTGAGACCGTGTGGTTATATAGGTACAATGATGAAGCTCTATGAGTGAATAGTGTGTGGGTGGTTTATGTTTGTGTGTGTGCTCATGTTTCGATCTGTGATAGGCTACTGCTGTTTTCACTGGATGAATGTGAATACCACACACCTACTCTTTTCCCACACACACTCATCATCAGAACATTTTTTCTACGCACATGAATAGCGGCGGTGCACTATAAATGAACATCCAAAATGCCAGCCAATTACTATGGTGTCCCTTTACTCAACCTCTCCATATTAAGCCCTGGTTGTCAAACAGATTGTCTCCGGTGCTGCGAGCAGCCTGTGCTGTGAAACTGTTTTCATTAAGGGAGGATTGCCATGGGCCTTAGGCTGGCGGCTTAATGTAATTTCACAGCTCAGCGTCCGTGCGGCCACTTCAGGGTCCAACCATGGCCACCCACACCTTTACAAGAGCCAGCCGAGAGGTGCTGAAAGGGTGACAGGCTGCTAGTAAGTTTTAGGAGCGAAAAGGGAGCCCCAAAATGAAATTCCAGCACAGGAAATGACTGCAATAATAACATAACAGCCAGTAAGGCTTTGGAAATAAACATGTACAGAGATAGTCCTCATTTAGTGTTTCTAATGAAGTGTTCAGGAAGGGGAAACTTACCCAGCAGTGGGTGTGTTCAGAGATCTGATGTAGAGAGGTTTAAAGAAATCGAGTGGGATTCTTACATTTATCTTATGGAAATTATCAGTGACGCATTGCAAGATTTGGTTCACACGCTGATTTTTTCTAAAGCTTTTCCTGGCTGTTTTTAAAAGGACAGCGTAATGTGAGTAATATGACGTGAAGCTCATTCTGTGGGACTATGAAACTGCTCCAGTGTGTAAGAAAATGACATGCAGATGATAAGAGAGATGTTCACGAAGAGCCAAACTCACTTTCATTATTAAATCACTAAGGGTGTATTTCCTAATTAGCGCAGAGCACACGCTGACACAAACTGGACCATTTGCTTATTCCAACACATCCTCATAAATTAATAACTGATCCCCTACTTCCTCTCTAAATGGACCTTTCCCACATTATACTATTTCTCCTCGCCTCTTCCTTTGCTGCTATAATTACTACAGTGACCACAGGTCACTGCTTAACAACAAATGTTAATATGGGTCATAATAATCTACTTTCATTTTCAACCTATATGTTTTTTTTTTCTGATGAGGACAGGCTTGCTTATTCAGAGCACCACACTCAGTGGCAGTGCGCCATGAGCAGAGTGTGTTTCAACAACAGTTGAAATGGCAGTCCTATCTACATGTAGCAACTGTGGATTACCAGAAATAATTCAAAACAAATAAGCAGAGAAGAGTGAGCTGTTTGTGTGTAACTTTAGCTACCTCCTAGCTAGGTGGCTGCTCTTTAGCTCATTTTCAAAGGCATTCTGTTACAGTAGTGCGTCTGCTCATATCTTATATTGTCATCCTACACACTGTTGAGAAGCTCTTGCACAAGAGGCCTTACATTTTGTATGATATCGATAGGAAAAATGATAATTTCATCGATGTTCTGACAGTTGTCTCATTGGTTAATTCATACAGAAAACACTACTTTAAACAGTCACGCTCTAATTTTAGCGTAGAGCATCAGATTGACTTAACCTTTATGTATAGTCTAACTTATCAGGTATAATAGGTACATATGTGGGGGCATTTTGTTGTCCACACATGGTGTCCATACATATATACAGTTCAACCCTGATCACCCTCATCTTGAGTATTCACCCCAAAGGTGTAAGCCAAGCATGCAGCAAAAGTCCGGATTAGTAACATGTGGAGAGCATCACACATCAATGTGACATCTGGACAAAAGTGAAAGTGAGATAGACTAGTGTTTCATTTTCATGTTTTACAACCTTGGAAAGAGCAAGAGGGCCTTGACTTCATGGCTTGGAAAGGAGAAGAGGTCCAAGGAGCAGGAAAGCGTGGCAGTTGGAACCCTTACACATAACTATACAACCACAAGCCCGATGACACACTCATAGAACACAGCCGGATAATCCAACAAGGAAAAAGAATATGAAATATAATATGTGCCTTCCTTCATTTTGCAGATATTTCATCTGACTCTCTTTTTCCACATTTCTCTTTGCCCCATGTGCCCTGAAATGAAGTGCCTAAAGGAGTCATTTTTCTTTCTGAGACTGAGTAGAGAAGGTTTGTATGAATCTCATATTTGAGCATTTAATGAATGGTTTGACATGTTGGGAAATATGCTTATTCTCTTACTTGCCAATAGTTTGATGAGAAAATTGATAAAATAATCATGTCTGAACTGTAAATATTAAGCAACAGCCAGGAGATGGTTGACTCAGTTTTAAGGGAGGTTATGTGCCGGACTAAATCTGGTCTTGAGTTTATGTGGGCTATTGTCATCACTGTACGGTTGCCAGGCAACCAGCAGGGACTCCTGTAAATCACTGCGCCCAGCCAAGAAATAGTGTCAGGTGTTATTTTTACGCTTCAATTTTTGTACGGATTAAATAAACCAGATATTATGTGATAATCAGTGAGCTTTAGAGTTGACAGATTTGATTTTATTTTGAGAATGCAAAGCTATAGCTCTAGGTATGGAGCTGGAGTCAGGATACGCTTAGTCTAGTTTATCATAAATACTGGAGATATGGAGAACGCAGTTAGCCTGTCAGCACCTCCAAAGATCACTAATTAACACATTCTATTAGCGGGAATTGTATGTTACAGCTACAGTATATCATGACGACCAACAGTTTCATTATGTGCACTTCTGTGCAGCGGCTATAGCTTGCATGATTTAAGCATGATTCAGTTGGTAAGGTGGCAGGTCTCAAGTCTGCTAACTATGGATGACAACCCTCTGGGATTCTGTGCACTGTCACTGACCCAAGCTGTTGTGTGAGCGACAAATATCTCCTGCATGTAACTCCCTCCAAACCACTTCCTGTTTTTACATTTCTTATTGTGTATTGATAACACAAATTAGAAACAACATGCTAGTGAGCTTTTGTAGGGTTGTGAGCACTTTTTTCACTTTCGATTCTGCTTCTAAGTTTTATGTGAATCAAGGCTAAGAATTTGCTGACTCCAGATTTACTTAAAGGAATAGTTGAGTACTTTTTTGGAATCATGCTTATTTGTTTTGTTTTCACCAAGAACTAGAAGAAAAGATCGATACCATTTTCATATATGTCTGTTCAATGTGTAGCTTGAGCCAGCGGATGGATAGCCTAGCTTAACATAAGACTTAAAACTGCGACTAATGAATATTTTCATTATCAATTAATTTATAGATTATTTTCACAATTGATTGATTAATTATTTAGTCTATAAAAAGTCCAGGAAATGTGGGAAATGCTCATCACAATTTTCTTACTTTGCTTCTTTTGTTTGACCAACGGTCCTAAACACAAAAACATTTCATTTACTGTCATAAATGACACAGAAGTGCAGCAGGTCCTTCAATTAAGAAGTTGGTACCAGCAGATGTTAGAATTACTGAAATTGTTTATCTGTTATCAAAGAAGTTGGGAATTAATTTTCTTTTTGATCAACTAATCGATTAATTGACTAATCAGCGCAGCTCTAGTCAGCAGTTATCCTGACACTATCCGACAGTAATAAAATTGGCATACAAGCTAATTTTATATCCAGTTTGCTTCATCTGTACAAAAACTGGAATGTAAAAACAGCAGGATCTGGTTTTCAGTCTAAATGCCAACTAAAGCTAACTGGCTGCTATCTGTATCTTCATATTTACTGTAGCCTACACACATTAGTGTGCGATCAGTCTTCTCATCTCACTCTCATTTTTTGTATTTCCCAAAATGTTGACCTATTCATATGACATGGCCCCTGTGAAAATACCCCAGCTTGACATGCTGATTTCTCACATGACCATAAAGTCTCACACACAAGGATATGACTCTCATGATGTCAGACAAATTACACCTAAGGCTCACCTACCATCTGCTCATAATCCAGAGCACTAACTCATTACATAACTGTTGGGATGAGGATATTTTAAATAACAGGACAAAGCGTACAGGTATTCTTTATCTATATGACAAGAACAAAGTCTTAAATAAAACAATGGATGACTCAGTAAATGAGTCAAATACAATCATCCCAACCTTCACATTATGAGTCACGTACAAGAGACGCTCATGCTTATTCAGTGTGTCCACTGAGGTGTGCAGCCTCTTCATTTAATATTTCCATAAGGTTGCATATGAGTGTATGCCAGGCAATCCCTGTAATAAGGAGGTAATGTATTCTGCGCCAATGGCAAAAAGGTACGCTTGAAACATCCCTCACAGGAGCAGCAGTTTTCAACTTGACAGTGGACACATACATAATTAAGCCAACTAAAAAAATGAATATTTCATCTCGAAGCATTTTCATCTCCAAACATCAAAACACCTCAATGTCTCACATAATGAGCAAGGTAAATTACTTTTATTCACAGAGGGAATACGCAACAAGGAGCGCTCACTCAGCGGACCTTGCTTAAAAAATATATCAGCTTGAAAAGAAGAGGGAGAACTTACAGCAGTCATTTTTGCTTTTTGCCAGAATTCTTTGTGTCCTTGGAGGAACCAGTTGTTTTAACATGCAAAAAGAGCTAATTCTTTCCTATGATTGTTTGCCTGAGCCCTTCTCAGAGCTGTAATTGTCTTATTATGTTATATTACAGTGTCAGCCTTAATGCTTTGTAGCCTGATCTGGCAATAACTCATACTGACCTGTAATTCATGACGTGCCGTCCATGAGTCGCCCGAGGACTTTTGGGTTTACAGATATGTATGCACGTGCCAATGGAGAGGATGAATTATTCCATAACCTTGCAGCTGTTAAATTTTACTGGTGTGGTCTATGTAAGTGTAGCTTTAGCAAAATCTTCTCCATTTCTGTGATGGCACGAAGGCTCTCAAATGTTTCCAAAGAACAGGCTGTAAATTGTATTGCAGTAACTTAAAATGGCTGTGTGATACAGGGGGGAAATAGGTGCTGTGCATAGTGCTTCAGCAGAGAATTACTTTGACCGTCAAACCTGACTCAGACTGGCTCCCTGTACACCTTCATAGATGGGAATTAACCTGCCACAGCTTGAAACGCTTTACTGAGCGCTGGTCGATACTGTCATTATCCTAAAGCAATTCTTAATTCTATTTGGCCCTGAGCTAAAGATCCTTGTATTGATCACAAAGTCAGGATGCCACAACTGCTTTTTTCTACAGTTAAGACCTCTATGTGTTGTTAAAAAAAAGCACTTAGCTCATATAGTCCACAACACATGCCCAGCCCAGTTGCCAGGATAAAATGTTGGCAGTGAAAGTTTCTGCAGACCATTGATACGTATGTACAGTGGCCCTGAGGGTCAAATCACAGCGACATTTGAGATACGCAACAACATTTCAGCAAACAGAAGAACAATTCAGAAAAACACAACACCAGTTTCTTAAACACAACAACATTTCAGAAAACGTGCTGGTTTTTCAGATCACGCAGCAACAGATCAAAGGTGAGACAGCAGTTCTTGTTTGTGATTGTATAGAACCAAGTCCCACCTTTTCGGTGATCGGAAATGTTGTTATGTTTTTATCCTCAGGGCCACTGTACATAGTCAACTAAACATACTGACACCAGTCATCAAGTTCCATATTGGAAGTGGAGGGGATGGAGGCAGCACTGTCATAAGTTAACATTAATAATTTAACCTAAAGAAAGTTGCAACTTAAAAAAAATACAAAATTTTAACTTATCCATGGTGTGCGAAAATGTACATTTCTTCTGGAGAGACATCCCACTGAAAAAATAGAAGATCATTTTGAATCTTTAAACACGTTTCAGAGTCATACCTGAGAATGTATTCAAGTTTACAGTCATAAGACACTCATGCTAGTGAGTGGTAGCTCAGAGTTTCATCGAGGGTTACAGAAAAAGGCGACTGTCTTTCATATCCTGTTTTGGGAGATGAGAAATATTGATATTACTCGCCGAGCACTATCAGCATGAAACAGAGGCTTTGAGAAAAGCAGCAGTCATAACACCTGTACTGAAGTTCCTGATTACATGTCTTTGTTCTCAAAGCTTCTGTCACTGCCTCTTTCTCTCTCGCTCTCTCTCTCTCTCTCTCTCTCTCTCTCTCTCTGTGTGTGTGTGTGTGTGTGTGTGTGTGTGTGTGTGTGTGTGTGTGTGTGTGTGTGTGAGAGAGAAAGAGACGAAGAGAAGAGACAGAAAAAGACACAGAAATCCTGAGTAGCTTGAAACTGTATGTGTCTTTTTCTGTTTCTGTCTGTCTGTCTCTCATCCACACACACACACACACACACACACACACACACACACACACACACACACACACACACAGCATCGCCACCTGCCACAGACTATACACAGCGGCCTGTGACAGTGGTTAACAGAACAGGACATGTGTAGCCCCAGGTGACTCAAATTGCAAAACTAACAACACCATGCTTCATTGCACCAAGAACGTGGTGTGAAATACCAGTAGAAAGGGCGTGTGTGTATGTGTGTGTCAATTCACATGTATGTCTAAATGTGTGTGTTTATGAGTATGCATTTGTGTCATAACAGATTCACCCCATGTATTTCTATAACTAAAATGGACTCAATTAGGATTATAAAAGCTGACTGAAGCACAAACTAAAACAAGACACAAAAAAACTGTTATCAGGACTGTAAATTAAATTATTCTTTATATAATTATACTGCAGTAAGATTAAAATGTTTGTGGGAAAATTGAATACAATCATAGCGTGAAATGTTGGCGGTAGTAACAGTAATAACTGTTGCCATTATAACCTGAAAGAGGCTCTGATTTGTTTCATACATACTGACCAGAGTTTTAGCTTCATGTTTTAACTTGTTTGTACTGTAGGGAAGTTATCTGTGGAAGTACTGTGCTCATGTGCTGCAAATACTGAGATACTGTACCCGATAGTACCTGATAGCAGACACACAGGTGAGGCAGGATTGGGGGAAACAAAAGGCGAGCTTTAATTAAATAAAGCTGAATGATACAAAAAATGAGGAATACAGATAAATCAAAATGAGTCACGAGGACAAAAAGCTAACACAAAGTGCACACAAGAGCAAAGTACAAATCAAAAGAGAAACAAGAAACCAAAACCAGGACCATACCAAACGGAAAACACGAGGAGACACCGGAGAAGAGAGCAGGGTGGCAACAGGGGGAAGGCAGACTGGCCAAAACAGACACGGGCAAAGTCGGAACATGGAAGGCCACGGAAACGGGACATCACGGAAGGGAAATGAAACGAAGTGACGAAGACATGAGGGAGAACAAAGACTATATACAGACACATTAATGACAGGACGAGGAAAAACACTGGAAGGAGGAACTGATAAGCTAGACACGACACATGAGGGTAACAATGTCAAAATAAAACAGGAAACAGAGAACATAAACTGTCCCCTCAAGGGACATCCACCAGATGTCCCAAAAGACCAAAGCAACCAACAAAAGTCCAAATGAAGCCAGGAGGGTGGAGGGGGGTCTGGTGGAGGGTCAAAGTCAGATCGAGGGGAGGGGACCAGGAGGTGGCTGATCAGGAGGCCTGCAGCAAAGGCGGACACCCTCCGGGGGCCTGCGGCGAAGGTGGAAGCCCTTTGGGGGCCTGCGGCGAAGGCTGGAACCTGGAACCAGGAAGGCAGTGGCAAAGGTGTAGACTGGGACCTACTGGAGGCCGGTGGCGAAGGTGTAGGCTGGGACCCACTGGAGGCCAGCGGCCAAGGCATAGGTTGGGACGGACCCTCTAGGGGACGTCGGCCAAGGCATAGGCTGGGATCCTCTGGGGGATGGCAGCCAAGGCGTAGGCTGGGACCCCCTGGGGGATGGCTGCCAAGGCTGGGACCCTCTGGGGGACGCCGACCAAGGCTGGGACCCTCTGGGGGTTGAGGGCCAAGGCTGGGACCCTCCGGAGGATGAGCAGGAGGTGGGGAAACACCAGTGGTTGTCAGCCGGATAGCCGACGGAGAAACACAGGTTGGTCAGCCAAGACGTCGACGGAGACAGTCTGGGGCTGGTCAGCCGAGTCGCCAACAGAGGAACACTGGCTGGAAAACCACTGGCAGGATCAGGACTCGGCCAGACCGCCGACTGAGGGACAGGATCAGGACTCGGGACAGGAACAGGACTCGGTCGGACCTCTGACTGTGGGGCAGGAACAGGAGTCGGCCGAGCCGGCGACAGAGAACCACTGCCAGGTGTTGGCCGGACCGCCGACGGAGAACCACTGGCAGGAGTCGGCCGGACCGACACCGGGCACCTTGTAGGCCAGGCGGGTTCCCAAAAATGGGTCCACTTCGGACTTGTCAAGGGCTGGGGCTGAGGCATGGGCTTGGGCTGGTAGCCGGGCTGGGGCTTAGGTATGGGCTTGGGCTGAGGCATGGGCTGGGGCCGGTATCTGGGCTGGGGCTGAGGCAGGGGCTTGGGCTGGTAGCCGGGCTGGGGCTGAGGCAAGGGCTTGGGCTGGAGCACTGGCAGCTAACAGTCGCTGCTGTTCAGGTTCTCCAATAAAACCCTTTCGAGCTCCTCCACCTCTGAAATGAGATCCGCGGTGCCCGGAGCCTAACCAGGGCCTAAAGAACAGCTTTCCCTTGAAAGCATATACAGCCTTAGACTTAAAAAGAGACATGAGCAGTAGGCTCCATCCTTATGCTCACAAACATTATATAAAGTAAAAGTGATGAAAAGATAAAAGGTAATTGTTCACAATGTGAGCATGTTGCTGTGATGTTGTGTGTTTATGTCAGTGAAGCCAGGCTCAGGGTTGTCCGAGCCTGGCTTCACTGACATGGAATCTCATTTGGATGACCGTTCAATTGCACTTTTCCGTGTCAGAGGTTGTTTTTTCTGAGTGCAATGGAATGCAGCATATGGACTGGACTTCAATACAAACTAAACTAACGAGGCAATGAGGTGCAGGTGAAGAGAGGTGGAGAAACACAGGTGAGGAGAATGACGTGAAGACCTGCTGAGCTGGGAAGAACACTAGGAACAGGGCTGGGCTAACAAAGCAGATGCAGGGCAGGTGTGGAGGGAAAGCAGGCTGGGGAAGAACACAGGAACACAACAGGAGGAGCAAATACAGAAAACACAATAAGAAGGAAATGACAGGACAACTGACAGGAAATCAGTTAACATTTTTGCACATTTGGTTCCCTCGTCTCAAAGTCAATGGGTTTTTGAATGTTTTTTTCGTTTAATACCTGAAATAAGGTCTGTGGTAAACACAAGCTTTAGAGATTTTAAAGTTTTGCTCTGCAATATGATATTTGTCAGCAAATACCCCACTTGTGAGCTGTGAAACCTTTACCTGTCTTTAAATGGCAGTTGCTAACAATTGTCGAAATGAGACTACAGATGTTGTTGGGGAAATTAAAAGTCATCACAGCGAACACGGAGAGTCATCTACTCACTAGTCCGTCTTTACAGGCCCACAAACTATTCTAACTCAGACTTTACAATTGTACATTGAGCAGTTTACATTAAAGTGTGTATAGTATAGTGTAGTGGGAATCTTAGTGTCATGTGACAGTTGTGTAGTTTGTTTATAGTCTAACGTTAGCTTTTTTTCTTCTGGTGATTACATTTACCCTTCAAAAGGTAAATTTTAATGTAAACGTAAAAATGTAAATGTAGTTTAAAAGTATCATACACTAATGTTTGCCACAGAGTTTATTTTCTGCAGTAATCCATTTGGGGAGGAAACTAATGTACAAACCAATGTACAAGTTGAAAAGTTAGAGTTTAATGACCCTGACAACCTCTGTAGTCTTATTTAGACTCTTATTAGAAATGTCTGTTTTTAAGACATGTAAGCAATTTATAATTAAATTGTGGGAAATTTAATGATGTATTTTATGTCACAGAACAAAACAGGTCAATATCTTCTGCCTGTGGTAGCCACACGCCTTACTTCAGACATTTAACTGAAAACAAATTTAAAAAACGTACAGACTTTGAGACGAGGTACCCAGATGTGCAAAAATGCTAACTGATTTCTGGGTTTCAAGACAATGAACTACGCCACTATATAAACCTTTACAACTGCTTAATAAATAGTTTATAAAGCATTTCACTGTTAGTTAACAGTGAAATAATTATTAACTGAAGTTTAATGTACTATACAATTACAGTTATTTATAATAGTTATTATAGACTGGTACTTAAATTCTGTAGGCCTACTTTCTTAAAAGGGTACTTTAGCATTGCACTAAAAGAAAGTTCCCCTTTAATTTAAAAATCAAATGCAGGACTTTTACCTTTAATTTAGTATTTTGACACAGTGGTATTGCTGCTGCTGGGTAAAGAAAGTGAGTACTTCTTCCACCATCGCTTATTCGTTATATATGTAAAATCGTTGATGTGTATGACACTTCTCGCTATGAGTGTGTGTGTGTGTGTGTGTGCGCGCGTGCGCGCGTGTACACGTCATCGTTACATTGTCGTTACAGTAACGTTCCGCAGGACGCTCTGATCTCTGTGGCACGCGCTCAGCTGTTTCAGTGACGCGCTGTGTTGTCCCGCTCAGGTTACTACTCAGCCGCTCATTGGCTGCTCCCACCGAGCACAGCGAAGTAGGTCTCCGGAATGTTACGAGCCGTACCATTTGTGCCTACACAGGGGTTCATACAGGAAATTGATGACTGTAGGATGTCGCATCCTCACCCGTCTGAAACAAACACTGTTCACCGAAACACTAATCTCACTCGACCTTGATTGTTTTGATTGTCTTCTTACGCATAAGCAGAGAAATGTGGTTTATCTACAACTCGGTCATATTTGTTTCACCCCGCCGGACCGAGCTGACGGGTTGGCTCAAAATGGCTGGAGAGGAACAGTTATGAAGATCGACGGTTTTGCCAGGTATTTACAAAAAATGAGACTGTCTGTAGATTGAAGGCGCGTCCTCCACATAACTGGGGATCCAGGTGAGACATGTTTACAGTCATTCCGACATTTTCACCCAGCCAGCTGCTTTCCGCGAGAGCAAATGAAGCCAAACCGGGCTCGTTTGCAGTGTTATCACGGTAGCCTCTACATGCAGCAGTGAGGAGCTCTGGCTTTGCTCTGTATTTACAGTATGAACAGCAGAGTCAAACTCAAATAGCAGTCTTCACAAAGTGTAGGTTTTGCGTGAAAGTGCACATGCAACAAACAGCGGACAGATAAAGGTGTCGTAGGTGTCAGAGTGTGTGTAGCTAATGCAGAGCAGGCCTGTGGCTAACCCTGCAGCTGTGCATCGCAGACATACGTCATCAGGCTAGAATTCCCTGCAGTTAAATGTGAACACAGACAAGATGCGCAAACAGACAGTGGACGCACTGTTACTGTCCCGTGAACAGCCTCACTTCTGTCCTCAGCTCAGCTGCTCTGTGTGAGCAGTGCTGGATGCGCACCTGTGCAGGAGTCCACGATGGATGTGAAGCCAGGAGGAGGGAGTTTGTCAAGTTGGGTGGATTTTTGTTTTTTCTAAAAGCACTGTGCAGAGGAGTGAACTAGGTGTACTTGGATGTATCCCCTGCTTTCACCTTGAACAGAGTCATATTTAGTGTTAATCAGGTGAAATGAACTCATTTAACTGCTGTGGATATAATAATAAACACTGAATACAGTGAAGAACCTGTTTCCCAGTTAGAGCAGAAGATTTCGGGATGACACAATACAAATTCCAGTTAGTATTGACTGACTCTTATCTTGTTACACTTCAATATTAACATAACGCACATAATTCAGTTCACAACTGAGTTGATGTAGACGGCCCAAGGTTTGGGCAGTTTGCTTACATATACTGTGAGATGAAAGAAATGTGCCAGCTGTGAGAGATGATGTCAGTAGATGTGTAGACCACTGCAAGAAATGTTTTATTATGGATTGACTGATATGGCTTTTTCAGGGCTGAAACAGATTATTAGAAATCAACGTAGACTGAAAACCAATATTTTGGACTGATAATCATCATCATAACTACAATTAACTCAAGAACTGTTCTCTAGTGCAATGTTAAGTAATTTTACTGGAGTATTTCCATCTTCTGCTACTTTTTACTTCCTCTCCACTACATATATTTGCATTTAGTCATTAGTTACTTTGCAGATTCAGAATATTCAGTGTTTATGGGCTATTAATTGTGACGTGTTACCAATCAGATAGTGTTGTGGGCGGGTCATTGTGTGAGAGTTAGGATATTGATATTAATTTTAAATTAGTTTTTTTTAATTAGCAATCTCACAGAAAAATCACAGATACCAGAAAAAAAAAGTGCTGAATATCAGCCCTGGTAATCAGGGCCGATAGTCATCTTCCCCTAGTCTCTATTCAGCATGACTGGATGTGATGAAGTGCCTTGATCTTTAACAGTCAAGGCATTAAAGCGTATTGAATTCACTTGGTTTGTTGAAAATGATGTAAATGGCTTCTAAACTGAGAATGCAGAATATTTTTTATGATTATATAAAATGACATACTGTGATAATTCATAGCACCCACTAATGGGCTCTAATCTTTAATAACTGTGCTTGGAGTTGTGTTCTCTGTGCTTGTCATAATTTTTGATGTGTTGTTATTTGTCATATAATGTAAAGCTGTGAAGTTTTTTTTTAATAACAAAATGTGTTATCTAAGGCAGTTGTAGCCCTGTCATGCAGGTGCTTATGCTTCTACTTTGGACGTAATCATAGATGAACTGAATCATTAGTGATGCACCAGTGTGATATCGCCCTGGTAATGACCTTATTCAGAGTACTCTTTATCAGAGTAATCTTTATCTTTATTTTTATTTATTTTTTTTGCTATACTGCTACATACTGTACTTTTTCTTACTGGTTGTTAATCTACAATTGTAAGGTTGCAGTTTTACAAACCTAAAAAATAATTCCAGTTATTCTGTTAAATATAGATCGTAAACTGAAAACTCAAAATAAACCAATGGTTTCAGATCAGTACTCAGTAACAGCTGAGTTTATCAGAAAAGGAATCTAGAGAGAAGTTAAACAAGTGCGTTCCACTCATACTGAGTGCTTCGGCTGATAAAGGATACAGTTTGTGGTACATGTTGGAAAATTCTTTGTTTCTGTGTTCCCTAAAATTTTTCTTGCACCTCTCCTCTGGGGAAGGTCAAAGGTCAGCGTGAGCTTTAAGGCCTTCTGTTTCATACTGTAAAAAGCGCTGAGACCATGATTTCATACGGCCTTGAATGAAGTACTGACCTAGTCAATTAGAGACAATTTCTGGTCCCTGAGGTGTTTGACCTGAAGATTTAGATTAAACGCCTCTAAGGCGGTAAAATGAGGAATATGATCTGCTGTGTGGTGAAGTGTAGATGAAGAAAATTCCCCTCAAGTCTGATCCATCTTTTAGGAACTGGAAATGTGTAAACTGTGGTATTCAGTATGTTCCAGTGAGTGTTCATGGTTTTCCTTTCCAGGTACAACAGTTTATTATTTCACTATCTGCAGAAGCCCAGTTTTTGTCACATAAAAGATGTTGTAAAGGTCAGTAAACCCCACACATTTTAGGCTGGGAACGTTGACAGAAAACTGTGTTTTCTTTTCAGCAGCAGCTTTCACTTCTAAAGTTAACACTAATTCTGAACTGGGAGGCTCCCAGTAAAAACACAATTTTTATATTTTTTTGAGCATTTGGGGCTTCAATGCCTTGCTCCAGGGGTCAATCTGATGTAACTCTGTGTCAGACTCAGATCTGTTCAACAAAGGCCTGACTAATGTTCAGGAAATATTATTAGGACCTGTAGAGAAAAAAGCTTTCACTGTTACTTTTAACAGTGAAAGCTTAACTTTTTTGTAGAAAATAGCTGTCTCAGCAATATTTTTCTGCTGATGATGGAAAAGTGGGCACCACACAAATCAGCAAACACTTTTTTCTAATTTGGTACAACTTCACACTCGTAACAGAACCTCCTACGACACAGCCAACACATGCTCCATGCTAGCTCTTGATTAGAATATTTCACTAAAGTTAACAAATAGGCTAGCACTTACTTTCCGACCACCACACTCTGCAGTTTGATTGCAGTAGCAGGGCTCCAACTTTTTTCACCACCAAAAAAATTGAAATGAAATTTAAACTGTCCTGAAGTGAATGATACTGTCCTAATTAAATTATTACAATAATTAAAAGTGATGCATGGCATAAATAAAATGCCATGGAAATGATTAAATATGTTAATTTGCTAACATGTTATTGAAACATTTGTTACATACAGTGGGGCACAAAAGTCTAAATAATCTCATTTTAAAAGTTTAAGTGAGAAGTTGAACATTTTCAGAATATCTTTATTTGGTTTGTCCCCCTTTTGCTTTAATGACAGCGTGCTCTTGAGCTGCATGGACTCCACAAGTTAGTGTAAAACACGCTGACTCATGTTATCCCAGCATGGTCTGACAGTATTCAAACAAAGCTTCTTGTGATGTCCCTGAATTTTTGGCTATCTCAGTCATCCAGTGCCCCAATAAATGTTGAATGGGGTTGAGTCCCGATGACTGTGGAGGAAAGTCCATGACAGTCAGGACTCCTTGGTCTTCTTAGGTCTTCAGTAGTTGTGTTAAAGCTTTGAGGTGTTTGGGCACATTATCCTGCTGCAGTATGAATCCTTCTCCACAAAGATCAAACCAGAGGGTGGAGCATGTCTCTGAAGAATTGAGTGGTGCTTCTCCTCGGTCAGGGTGGAGTCAGTTCTGTGCAGGAGTCTGAAAACAGCCCCAGACTTGAATCTTCACTGTGGCTTTGAAACACTGAGGTATCTTTCTCTCCTGTCTGTTTCCTTACATACACCCTCTGTGTTTGTCCTTGTTTCCCTCCTGAGAAGTAGTTTAGGAACTGCCCATCGTCCTCTGAGTCACTACATGGACTACTGATTGGAGTCTTGTGTTGTTTATGTAGCAAATTCTGTATCTGTGATGGAGTAGCCCTTTCAACTCTCAAGGAACTAAGCTTCATGTATTGATCTTCTGTTCTCACTTTGGCTATGCCTGGTCGTTCTTTGGATACAACTGATCCAGTTTTTGTAAAATGTTTTAGAGTTCCCGCCCTGCCGTCTTAGAAACCTTTAGTCAAGACATGATTTGATCCTGAGGAAAACCCTATTTGCTTAGAATAACAGTTTGACTTCTGAAACTGTCACTTTTTTTTCACATAATGTCTTTTCCGGAGTGTCAGTGTCTTTTTTCAGTTGTGTCTAATTAGGAGTGAGCGTCTGTGGCAGCATATGGCCGTCTAGAGAAAAAGCACTGCCTTTTGTGGTCATCCGCTCTGAGCGCTTCTTGAAAACCTTTCAACATTTCAGAAAGCCACTGGTTGCATCACCCTTGCTCTTTTTTCAGGCAACCAATCATATATTACATCGGTCAGGACTTGTCACCCATTGCCCAGGTAATCCTCAGAGTAGGAGAAAGAGTTTGTGTCTCTGAGTAGCATGAGTGAGTGTCTCACATTGGGAACGCCTTCAGTATGACCTCATCGGAAGCTCCTATTACATTCTGCCAGCCAGGATTGGCTAGAGCGAGGCACGTCAGTGTCATGGAGGGTGGAGACCCTCCCCCTATGAAAAGGGCTTGACACTGCACTGCCAGTCATTCAAAAACCTCTTCGTCATTCAAAAACGTTCACCTCTTCCTCGCTACGAAAGAGCAAGGAAGGTGGTCTGGTGAGACACTAGCTCCATTCACACTGCCCTTTGAGTGCGGAGATCCTGCGCCATTTCTCTGCATCTTCCTCTGTGTGAAAGTTTCAGATGTGGCGAGGGGTGAAATTTTGCTGTGGCTCTGATGCTCCGGAGGTGGTATCAGAGGCGCAACAGAGGTGAACCGGCGTCTGTGTGAATGGATAAGCCGGCGCGGGTCGTGTCGATCTGATGGTGTTCACAGTCTGATAACTAAACAGATCCTTCACTCAGCAAAATAAAGAGAAATGTCCCCCAAAGCAACGTTACATGAACAAACATCAGTAACGTATTAACTGGTAGTGTCTTTGGTAACTTTGTACGCGGAAAAAAATACTGCAGTTATACGTTGAGAAGTGTTTGTCATCCTGTCTGTCCTCTTGTCTGTCCTACCGACTCTTGGTCGCATTTCTGCTTGAAAAACAGCATCTGTCCCCAATCGCCTGGGTGCAGAAAACGCAGCAGAGATGCGTGTGTTAACATCCTGAATTTGTATTTGAGGTGCTCAAAACGCATTTTCGCATTTTCAGGCCAGCTGCTTCTTCCTCCTTACCACCTGAGAGAAAGTTGGAGGTGGTTGGTCAGACCAGGTCCCTTCCTGAGGTAGATGAGCTTTTCTCTGCCATGGACCCTTCTGAGCCGATGCCCTGGGTGGAGCCTGGGGCGCTGACTGAGGCCTGGGCAGCCTGGGGATTCTGAAAGTGGGAGGAGGCCGTTTCGCCGCCTGGGCAAAGGATTGGCGATGTGCCGGAGGGGTGGCTGAGGTTGCCCTTCTTGGCAGACATCCTCCTTTTTCTGCATCGACGTGACCGCCGTCGATGCAGGCCCTGGGATGTCATCAGGGTGTCGAGGAGGTCGTCCTTCTCTCTGGTTGACAAAGTAGTGAGATTCAGCCAGCAGGCTCTCTCCTGCAGGACCAACAACCCTATGGCTCTTCCGTACAACTGGATGGCCACCTTGTGCAGGTGAAGGCAATGATCAGTAATGATGCACACATCCTCCCACAATGCCGGGTCGGGTGAAGCCGTCATTTCCTCCTCCAGCTCGGCCTGACGATCCGCCTTGGAATGAAGAGCAGACCCTGGTGACACCAGGGATATTTTCAGGTGGAGATGAGCCGCCACCACGGGCTTCACCGGAAGCATGTTGCGGAGAACGTGTTTATCCATATCCTCACAGTCAAGCCCCCCCCTCATCACAAGAACACTACCTGATGGCAGTGGCCCCCCAGCAGGACAATGTGCCCTGACACACCGCAAACACTGCTCAGGAACAGCTCGAGGAACACAATAAAGGGCCTAAGGTGTTGACCGGGCCTCCAAATTCCCCAGATCCCAGTCTGATCGAGCATCTGTAAGATGTGCTGGAGCAGGTCTGATCCATGGAGGCCCCACCCCCCAACATACAGCACCCAGAGGATCCACTATAAAACGCCCTGGTGCCAGACACCACAGGACACCCTCAGAGGTCTTAAGTCCATGTCTTGACAGGTCGGAGCTGTCTTAGCTGCACAAGGGGAACCTTCACAGTATTAGGCAGGTGGTCATAATGTTCTGCCTGATCAGTGTATATACACCACAAGAACTAAGAGGCAAAATATATTTTTTTCTTAAAGGTGCAATTTGTAAGAATTGGCCACCTGTCAATTTCATACTTATATGGGGCAGCATATTGGTAGTGTAACTTCTAATTGTTGCTATATGTAGCTGTACTTAGCTAGTTAGCTCAGTTAGCCATGCAGCTAACGGTCCTGAAACGGTTCTCTGAGCACTGGGGTAATTTCAAGTTACTTTATTAGTACCCAGAGGTAGATTTTGTTTGCAGTAGAGTCCTCATACACACATATGGGAAAAACATAGAGGCACATATCACACATTATCCAACTTAGGATAGTGGAAATTAAAAAATGGCAAATTAAAAAGTTCTTACAGGTCCAGATCATACTAAGATGAAGTTTTAGTGAACTAAAATACTAATAGTAAAAAGAAAATAAAACAAAATGAATCAGTAAAAATTGTTTAGGTTGTAAAAACGTACATAATGGATAATATATATATATATATATATATATATATATATATAATGTTGATGTTTACACCACTAACACAGGAGCTTTGGACAAGGACAGATGGGGCTAGCTTAGCATGCTAACTTATGTAGATATCTCTGCAACACAGTACATAAACATTGTAATGTCAAAACTTTTATTTCTTCACATTCTGCTGATAATTGTAGTTATTTTTTGTATGTTTTCAACTTAAATCTTACATATTGCACTTTTTTTATTGTGAGTGAACTGACCCTTTCATGCTCTCAACTTTATAAAATGCCCAACTCTGCCTTTACTGGCTGTTTTCTGTTTGCCTCGTGAGAACTCTGTACATTCCATGTTATGTAAGCGCGGGTCACTTTGGTTAAGCAGAAGACTGTAAACAGGCCATACAGTTCATTTAAGGTATTTGCTGGAGCATGTGATGTATCCAGCTCTAAAGCTAATCATACGCACATAAATCAGCTTTAACTCTGGCTCTAGTTCATCTGCTAAATTACATTACATTTCCATTCATTGTTCAACTCAGAGCAGCTCGCTGCTCACTTAGAAAATTGGTTAGCCTACACATTTTTTTGGTGACCATTTTTGCAGACTCAGAGCAGCTCTGTACCTTTTATAGATGAGTCAGTGTGAGGAACACCTTCCCTTCCCACACACACACACACACACACACACACACACACACACACACACACACACACACACACACACAGAGTTTGACTGCATCCATTACATGTATCTCACTGTGGGAAATGTATCACACTCATGGCATACAATGATTATGTAGAAGAGTTCCACTGTGTGATATCATTAATCACCAGAATATGAGTAAGGGATTGGCATGTAAAGCTGGCATCCAGTGTAAACACATGCCAAGTGGATGACTGGAGAGTTTACTTTGGCTGGCGAGCAGTTCCAGTGTGGTTTCACATGTGGCTAGATGAGGAGGGAGGAAGCAGGCAGAGGAAACTTAGATGCTTGTCTAACATTTCCGCTCAATCATAACCAAGATCATGTTACCATAACACACACAAGGTTGTTTTTTTTTCACTCAGGCGCCAATCGAGCCAGACTTTAAAGTAACGGTCTAACTAGAAGGTATCAACAAAAACGTGTAGATTGTTCCTAAATCTTGTTGACACTTTGCACGAGGAGTATGATAATGCAGAGACGTCTTGATTCAGTTATTCTGCATGAAGTGGCTTGCAGGATGGACACTGTAGCTGCGACTGATTGTTTTTCCAAGTTAGAGTTTGCTTCAAGGCTTGGCCTACTTATTCCAATTATGGCATATCTACATTATGGCCGTAATGTAGGCGCTACAAGACTAAATTAAAATGCAGGTCTCCCCTAAAAACATTTATACACAGCTAATTCAGTCGTGCATTCAAAGACGGAATCCTTTTGTGTGGGTTTTGGAAGAAGTCCATCAGCCTGTTTTAGCCTAATTGAATAAAACTGGTGAAGTTGTCTTTTTTTAGTTTATACCTGAATTATAAGCAGCTGATATGTATCCCATCTGTTAAGTGCTGCCCAAAGATGTCATGAGTGGAGAGTTGAAGAACAAGGAAAGTGCATCTCTAGTCTGAATAATGAATGGAGACCATATTGTGGATGGAAAAGGGAGGATGTGGTTCAGTAATGGTCTGGTGAACATTTCTTTTTCTGCTAAATTGTTGGTCTTGCTAGACTCTTGTTTCCAAGAAAAGTTAATGAAAATTACATGTGAAGCTTAATGACTGACTTTTACAGGATTTGTAGGCTGCAGGCAGCTAAGGCATACTATTATATTAGGCTGCTCCTTTGAGCATTAGCATAGTTCCTGGCTGTGTTCCACTTCTAGCAAACCATTTTGTATGCTGTGTGCGTGGTAAAAATTTGTCGTCGTGTGGTAACATCATAAGAGGTTGATGAGAGGAGACTGCAGCATCAGACCTGTATGGTCATTGGCATGGCAACGGCTGGGACAGATCTGTCGTTTCGCTTAGTGTAATGATATATTTATGATACATCACAAGTCGCTACTGAAAAAGTGAAGTCAGACAGTTTTTAAAATGGAGTTGAGTACAGGCTGGCTTTTCCGAGTTAATCTGCCCCTCCCTCCCAACCCCGCTCAGTGGACTTTAAGTGAGGCCCCTAACCCCAACCTGTTCCAGCAGCTAACAACAGATGAGACTGTGGTTGTACAGACAAGAAATCAAAGAAGAAATTCAGACCTGATATCAACAATCATCCTGAATGATCCAATCACAAGTGGACAGCTCTGTTCACAAACATCTGCTGCTAACATTGGCAGGTTAAGAGAGCCCAAACATGTGATCTACATTACAGTGAACCACAGGAAAATCAGACCATTCTGCCTGGTGGTGTGGCTTCTTCTTGTTGTTTCACAGAGCACATCAGTTGAGTAGGCAGTCCTTCAGTGTGGCGCAGGAAACATGTGCATGCACACTGCTTAAGAACGTGTTCACATGTGGCCCAGACCACCACAAATGTGGTCTGAGTGATCAGATCTCAAATGCATCCTCAAAGCATGTAGGCAGTGTTCGTACCTGTACTTAGAGCTGTCCGATTAAAACTGTTATTGGTAGCAGGTCTGAACAGGGTCAGTGTGGAGCAGGGTGTTCCTGTAAACACCATTCATGTTAAGTGAATAAAACCTAAAAAATAGGAAGTTGTGTTTTGCCACAGTCCTGAAATAGTGTCTTAGCAGTTTAGCTGTGCTATGAGAGTTACTGTAATCAGTTTTTTTCCCCCTATTTTCTATTTTTGTATGGTTTGTTGTTTTTCTTTGCCTTTTTGGAAGGGTGTTTTCTTAAAGGGTCAGGGGTTAAGGTAGGCCTTTTTTTTATTTTATTAATGTTTTCAATTCAATATCAGTATAAATGATTTGTCTATAATTTCCTGTTTTTTCTAGAGCTGAAACAATTAGTCAGTCAAGAGAAACTTAATTTTAAAACATACTTGTATACAGTGTATGTATGCTGTATCTGGAGCAATCTCTGGCACGAGAATTTCTTCAGGGTTGATAAAGTTAGAGCTTAAGCTGTTCTTTCTCTGCTGCTTTTCTTCAAATTACATGATAGTAAATTTAATGTTTTTGGGTTTGTGATTGTAGGACAAAATAAGCAACATTGAAGATTGGCTTCTGATTGGCATTTTTCACAACTAATTACATTTTTTGACCAGATTTTTAATTAATTAATTTATTGTGAAATCATTAGCCCTTCTTTTACATTAATTGATTATTCATAATTTAGTAAAGGCGGGCCCAACTTAGGGCCCTTATCATGTCAGTAATATTGTTATTGAGTGGCTGGATTTATCATGCAGCAAGCCTCAAGCTTGTAGGGTCCCTAGAGTTCTGGGAGCATCACAGTTTATGGTTGAAGTCCTCAATAAGTTCACTATGTTGAAATGTATTGCATCCTTGCTCCAGATCTAATTAAGTGATTCTCCATGAGCCCACAGAGCTGTGGGACAGGTTAATTCCTGGTTAAATACTTTGGCCTATACGAAGAGGTATACATTTATTTATGTCTACAAGCCCAAATTTCTCAATTAGTGTCAGACACTAGGGAAAATAGAAGTCATTTTGGGCCTACGCATGTTTATTCTGTTTTAGACAGACTGATGAATTTGAAACCCAAGCCCACGCCTTGTCATTCCTCTGTGGTCCCTCCCACCTCACGATGGCACGTGCATGAAAGGCAGCAGAGAGGCGTTCACTTTCATCCCCTGTCGTTTGGCTGCTTCCCAAGTATCCTGTCTCACCACTGCTCATTTCTCTGCTCGTCCCACCCACTGTCTCCTCAGCCTCTCATCCCTCTGCGTATCTTTCTTGCAAACACATTTGTGTGTCTCCCTCTCTCCATCCCACAGCTATGATTTAGGCGTCAGGGTTGCTCCCACTCCCTCCCAGCCCTGGATCAAGTTACCCTGCCATTACTCAGTCGTTCCCCCTGTGAGGGTGCTCCATGTCAGGCATAGCGGAGCCTGACTGCCTGCTCGCTGCCTGCCTCTCCGGACCTGCGGACTAGCACGGTTCAACCACAGACGCCCCTGGTCAGTGGAGTCACTCCAGCTATGGCACGGACTCGCTGGAAAATTCTGCAGACGAGCGAGTGGCGGGGTGCAGGGTTAGCTGGAGTATCAAAGCTGTATTTTCAGTTTCATGTGGGGGGAAGCAAACGCCAGCAGAAACCCTGCTTCCATTAAACTGTAGAAAAAACAGCTTTCATTAAAACTCTTTTTGTTTTTCTTACTCTTACAGCAACCATCACAAGAGTTTAGCAGCAGGGTTGTGAGCTGCACAAGCCCAGCCCTACCATGCGTCACAAGTCAACTGGTGATTTGTGGACCTCATCGTTTTATGGTTATGTAATGTCGGTTCCCTTGACGAGTAAAACCTCTTGTTAAACCCCACGCCGCCCTATTCTCATAAAAGTGAGTGATGCAGGCAGCGGTATGAGGGCCTCACTATCCCGTTAAGTTTGGTCTCTCTTCCTCCAGTATGTGCCATGGGACAGTATGAGATCTGTCCAGTTGGCTTAGCCAAAGCTTGACACTGCAGAAATTTCACTGGCTTGGCTTTATCACTTGATTAATGCATGCTGAGTAAAACTACTAAATCTACTGAGGAATTGTGGCATCCTATAGGTCTAATTTACGAGAGTGAGTGAGGGAAGGTGTATACCTGTGTCTCCGCCCATGCCCTCTCATAGAGTGTAAAGTTTTATAGAGGCAACAGCATCCTCCTCCTGTTAAGCCTGTTGTGCACTCTAGTGGAGCCATAACTCCCTTTCAGATATCGCCAAGCTTTCAGCTCCTCAGTAATTTATTTAGGTCTGACATATGGCTGTCCTGTGCAATGCAAGGTAACATATCGCACAGGAAGGCCCGTTCAGGCTAGGCTAATCCTTTCTAATTGAAAGGGAGTCAGCGTTGTGGGCCAGTGGCTTGTATGTCGCTCATCTCTCTGCTTGTTTTACAGTAATGAGACATCTGGGGCTGGAGAACAGAGCTGTTTGTAGATGGAGAAAATGCTACTGAGCCTCAGGGCCTTTAGGGCTGTCACAGACAAAACAGAGCTGACTGCATGTACGTGGGCATTTTAGTTGGCCCTTACACTGCCTTGGCACAGTCTCATTTGCCATGCTAATGTTGGATTAGATTTATTTCATTGGAAAGAATAATAATTTGGGGTTATTTAGGACAAGGGTAAGGCTATTTAAAGGTAAGTGAGGACATCATATCTTTACCCAGAGGAGGAGAATGCACTAGTATCAGGCTCATGGCAGGCAGGTCGCTGCAAGTTACTGAGACTGTAGGCTGTTAATATTATCATCACTACACATTTGGATTTTCACAATGGATTGGATTAACTGCTATTTAGACTTAATTGGCGTCTACTAAACAGAAAAAACAGCATCCCATAATCACCATCAGTAAATAGTGGACCCTGTCTGGCTCTCACTCGCAGAAAGGGATGCTGTTTTCTGGGGGGAAGTTCACTGAAGACTACTGAGTCTTCAGTGAGTGGAGGGCTGACTGGGTCGCGATGACTTTTCCTCATTAAATTTGTTTGTTTAGTTTTTTTATATATAAGTTGCCAAAGACAGAACCATTACACAGTATTGGAGGGTGACAAGACATGTCAGAATTTTTGCTTAAAAGCGTGTCACATAATCACCGCCAGTCAACAACTGGAGGTGCCTGGCAATGACTTTTCCACATATAAATTTGGTGTTTTTTTCCTCATATAAGATGCCAGAGACACTACCTGTGACCACATTACTGCTGTTTGTTCTTGTAACATTGCTTAGTGGATTAAAGTGGGGGACGTTTCAATTATTTTTAAGGTCTTTTATTGTGAGAACTATCCAGTGAAGGATCTGTTTTGTTTTCAGACAAACGGCATCAAAATGTCAAACCCCTGTCCCGCGCTGCCGGCTTACACTTTCACACAGATCGACTCAGCTCTGTTGCGGCTTTTTTCTGCTGCGAATCAGAGGCGGGACAAAACTTCCCCCCATTCCACCTCTGTGACTTTCACACAGACGGCGAGGCGGAATAATAGAGCAATATTCCTGCCTTGAAAAGGTGGTGTGAATGGAGCTTTTAATGCCTTTTAACTCATCTAAAATACACTTCATACAAATAACATAAAAAAAATAAAACTCATCAGTGCACCTAATGTTCTCGGAGGCTGTGTTCAGTCCCAGTCTAGTGTAAAGCTCTGTTCACTGGTAGGTTGCTGAGCCCAACCGAAGTGAGCCTTGTTGTCAGTGGTGACTCATCCAAAGTAGTGGTGCAGGCAGACTCCTGTCAGCCATTTAGCTCCATGGCTAACTGAGCTACTTGCTAACTGCAGTTTGTCGCTACATCTAAAGATAGCTACCGCAAAGACTATAATGGGCAGCAGATAGTAGTTATACTGACCCTGTAGATTTGGAACCTCCATCAAATTCTGTCCATTTCTTAGAACTTACACCTTAACCGCTATCAAGTAATTGTTTTTTCTCTAAGTTTGTAGAAGTCTTTTTTGGTGTCGGGTTTGAAGAGACTCTGGTTATCCTAGCTGAACACCATGCCTGTGTGGCAAAAACACTAAGGGTAGCGGCACTTGGTATATACTGGACTTTCTTAGCTTTTCGCTTGTACTGCCACCTTGTTTATGTGCCCCAAGCTACAAGCAGCCATACTGGCCTTGTGTTGCCATTTTCACACAGTTACGGTGACCTGGCAGTGCATTAAGGCAGGTCTGCAGCTACACTCCAGATCCAGTTGGACACGCTAAGCCCTCTACAGCTCACCAGAGACCTCTAAATTGCTGCTTTTCACGAGCAGAAAAGCACCTCACATGTTTGAGGAGGATTTGAGGAGAGCTTTTTCTTTGTTTGCCGTTATGATTTTTTTCTGTCTCCAGAGGAAAGTACACACACACACAGAAATGGTTTGTACATCTGATATCTTTGCTCGTGTGAGCTGATACTCTCTTTGCTGTTCAAAGTAAAATCTCTCTCACATATGCTCACGTGTGTCCGCATGTTTTATCCTACTTACGAAAATATACGCTCACACTCTGCAAGGTATAAAACTGACTAACCTTGGCAGAAATACTTGAGAGGCTTAAGGTTAATTCTAAACTTGTGTAATCCATGATTTGGTTGGTTTGAGTGCAGAGATAGCATTGCTTCAGCGTGTACCTGTCAGTACTAAATGATTGCTTATTTCCTGCCGGGGGGTGGGGGGTAATAGCAAGCAGCTGCCTCAGCTGGACCTTACCTTTTCTTTCAGTTGGCCGGCTGTTCTCTCAAGCTAGCCTGCATGCCAAAACACCTAATTTTGCACTGCATGTTCTGCACTAACTGTTGTACAAGAAAAAGCTTGATCCACCTTGATGAGTGATAACTCCTGTGGGGCAGTTTTGTAAGTAAACCTCACAAGCAAATGATAAGCATCATTGTTCGTCTGCTGTGTTCACTCAACGCCTCCTACTTATGACAACCCTTTTTATTCTTCCTGCTATTGCTTTCTTTTGTGATTAGCTAAATGCTCCATCGATCTGCGAAGTTGCGGCACCCAGAGCGAGGGAGCCATATTTATCACAGTGAGGGGAGCATGCAGGATGTTGCACCGGCTGTCCCTCTTTCATTGGAAAACGATAAACATAAATCTGTGGAATGCGGCCGTGTGATATAAGTCTAAAGCAGACCAGGGAGGGGGGGGCTGGGTCTGATCTGGTCCGCTTTCCTCAGGCAGTAGAATGAGAGAGCCGGAGCTCTATGGGGTTTGCTGACATTTGAGGAAAAAAAGCCCACCTTCAGCAAAGGCAGACTTGCAAATCAGTGTCACAAGTGCAGGATTGGTGCTCTAAAATAGGGGCGAGGATGTGAGGGCTTTTGAGAAGCCCCCTCAGCAATGCAGAGGGACTCTGGATAGGGCAAGGCTTCTCCCTGTGAATCACAGCTAATTAACGAAGTAATTAAGATCAGAATCGCTGCTCGGAGAAGGACTCTAAATTGTCTATACATTCAAATAGGCCATCAAAAGGAAATCCCTTCCATTCATGAAAGGGGTAAATTAAAGCGTTCAGACCCTTTCCTCTCTATTATCCCCGCCGTGTGTCACACAAGGGACATCTGTTGAAAAGAGCAAGCCAATGTTACGGTGAGTTAAAGCGCTCTCTGCTCCATCAGAAGCACTGTTCATAATGCATTCGCTATACATATTTCAGCTTGAGTGAATATATTTCAATAAATAATGTCAGTCCAAGGACACACTTCGATCTTTCCACAGTGGGCGCGCTGACTGTAAACCACACCATATTGTTATCTCATTCCTCTTGTGGCGAATGATAGATTAACAAACAGTTTATAAACAGGGCACTGAGCATGCCCACAGTTTTATCATCACTGCACACCGCCAAAATAACCTCTCTTTATGATGGATGTATTTTCCACTTTTATTCTGCTGCTACAAGCTGCAATGATATCTATGGGTATGGCCATAATGTTAGGGCTTACAGGGAATTTCATATAGTGGGTGCACAGTGGATGTGATTTATGGCTGGGATTAAGGCCAGCAGGCCTTTTCTGGTAGGCAGTATTTAGGTGGTGCTGTCGCCTACTGTGTTGACTTTTTAAATCCTACATCTCTTCTCTGAACTGCTTCTTGAGTATAATTCTTTATGGGAGTCCTCTCTCATGTCATGTAAACAGTTAATGTCTCAGTCAGAGGTTGATTTCCAAGTAGACACCACAGTACACGGAAATGAACCGCTTATAAAAGGGGCATATTTCAGTTACAGTACGCTACAGTTAGCATATTTCTGTTTAGCCAATGGGATGGTTGGATGGATTACCATGAAATTTTCACAGACATTGATGGTTCCCTGAAGATTAAGCATATCAACCCTATGACCGTTCCTCTAACGCCACCAGCAGGTCAAATGTTTCACTAACTGAGTAAAGCATGTTGATCATCTATTATTGAATGAACAATATGATAAAACATGATTGCCATGATATTTGTTACAGATATTTGTGGACGCCACACAATCTATTCTAACCGTGGTGATATAAAGTTTGACTTGCTTTACACACACATTACAGGAAATTGGTTTGTGAAGGTGGAAACTGTAAAAACTCAAAAGTTAATTTTTGAAAGTTGAAAATGCTGATTTGATTAGTTATAGAGAGGAATATGTATGGTATGATCGATTGTGCAATCACCTGCTGAGCTGAAAGATCCTGATCTTTATCTAATCTTGTTATTAATGTTGTAAATAGATTATAATTTAAGCAGTTGCCTCACTTGGTAAATATGCAGCATGTGCCGTGTGATATAGCTTGTAATTAAACTATTGTCACATTTCATAGAAATGTAATAATTTCCTCAGACATTTGAGAAGACAGTCTATATCAGTCTGTATATATATATGTATATATATATGTGTGTGTGTGTATATATATATATATATGTATATATGTTGTAACACAAATATGTTAGAATTCAATACTTTAGATAAGCAAATGTATGGTAACGGTTGATTTTCATAATATTCTGTGAAATAATAAGGAAGCGTTTGTCTACCAAGTTAAAGCTCTGTTTTTATTCCATTAAGGGTCATTGTGACATTGTGAAAATGATAACAATAATACAAGTAATGATAATAGTGTAATGCCATATACTACGATACTGAGAGGAGTCTTAATTTCTGAGGTGGTCATTGCTGTAACCCTACCTGAAACACATTCATTTAAACCTATACAGGTTACTCTGTAGGAGCTTCAATTTTAATGGAATTGGTTTTAATATATGATCCATTATTATTTGTAATTATCTCTCCTGCTCATACCACATTGTTTTCTACGTAGCCGACAAATTTGTGCTTTTTCAGGAGAAATCCTAGTTACTCTGTCAAGATCACAGAAACCTGTTTTTTTTTTTTTGCATGAAGATTAAGAAATCGGCTTCTTGGAGAAAGAAGAGAGTGACCTGGTTACCTATGTGCATGTAAACGGCAACAACTGCTCAAACTTTGGACCTCAACTTTAATCTATTCTTACAGTCTGGTTTCCTAGACTGAGACTAAGTATGACCTGGCCGATAGTGTGCCTGTAGTCTGTTTTTCTTGTTTAGTGTTACTCCTGTGTATATGTCGTTCACCTTTCTGAACACTGATGTAGGTTGAAATCAGCCAAAAAGTGTTACTTGCAAGAGAAGTGAAACTTTTCAGGTTCCTTATATGTCTTAATGTGAATTGGCTAAATTTAGCACTTAGAATTATAGTATTCCTATAAATGCCAACAGGCTCCCTTTCAGGTCACAGTCGAAATTCGTCACATAACCCATATCACTTCCTCTTCTCTTTCCTCTCAGGCAGGAAGGGGTTACTCTCCATGTTTCCTGTCTAAATCCCAGAGCTCCAGCTATGTTCTGATTGCTTTCTTGATGTTAAACATTCCCAGGCTCCTATAACCTTCTAGCTTGCCTCCACCGTCCAAGAGCCGTCCCAGGTGAACGAGTGGGCGAACCTCCTGTTTTTTAAGGATAAAATCTCTCACAGGGGGTGGGAAATACGGGGACTGGAGGGGTAGGGAGCTGTGCGATGGGAACGCATTCTTTCTTTGCATTCCGTTTAGTTGGTGTAAGGCTGTGGGAAAAGCATGTTTTCCCAACCATGTTTTTTTTGAGACAGTGTTTCTTGTGAAAGAAGGCTGTTAGGTTTGATTCTAAGAAAGCAGGGCACTGCTTGTAGACACATTTAAAGTGTGATGGAATAAATAAATATGAGTCAGTCAACTTTAGGAACATGCTGCTCCGACTATTGAGGTTAACATGTGCTTCCCTTTCAAACGTCATACCTTCAGTTTTTCTTCCACGACTCCTTCCCACTCACTTCCTTCCCTCCCGAGACACCTGATCGACGGCTGAGTTATGTTATCTCGTCTGAGTCAGCGGAGCCTTCGCATCAGTCATAAAACAAACGGGATCCAGATTGAACTAACATGCCTGCGTGGAGGCTGTGATGTGGATATGACCCAGGAGCAGAGCTGGGCCAAGCCGGACTATATTTAGCCCAGCGATGCTCAGGCTAATTGCCCTCCCAGGCCTAATCATTTCCAGGCTCTGCAGCTCACAAACGGCTGGAAGGGAGGCCAAACACCCACTAACCTCATGTTAAAGAGATGTCAGCATCAATGGGGCTGTCAGAGCGCTCCACAGACAAGACAAATTAGCACAATATCCTTCCTCCTCGTATGCTATTAGATGCTCCATAAGCCGATTGGATTGGAGAGTCCAGTATTGCTGTCTGCTGTAGTGTATTAATTGAATATGTTTTCCTGCTACTGTATCAGTAATGTGAAGAGTCTTGGCAGCATCCTCTACAGGAGACATTGGGAGGTTGTCTTCAGTTCATCCCCCCTTTTGGTGCCTTCTTAAGCAATCCCTTTTGAATGATAAATCCCTCCAATGCTGCCTCCTACAGCCAGCTTAGCTGCTGTATGTGGGCCTAACCTGGGCTGAGAAGAGAAATGTACCAGTGCCTCCGCCCAGCTAAAGTCGCTTCGGCTGTAATATGGCGTTGGTGGAAAAGTTTACTTTTGTTTTCACCATCCCCCTGCATGATTTCCTGTTCGTGTCGAGTTACGCTGTTTCCTGTGTGGTTCCTGTCCCCACGACTTGTCCAGGTTAAACAGCGGGCACACGATGGCCCAGGTCAGGGGCTGAGGGATCTGTGGTGAGGGGTAGTAGGATGATCAGTTTGGACTGGATCTGCCTGATAATCAGCCCAAAGCTTCCTTCCTGGTCTAGCTCCCGAAGGCATGCTGGGAAAACTGATTTTTCCAAGGCCTTTTCCATTATGCACACCTGAAGTGAGACCAGGTGGACTGCCAATCATGAAAATGATGATATCAAACACTTTTAACAGGCTTTTCCTGTAAAGGAGCACATTCCCAGCATACTGATGGGCATAATTTCCATCAAAGTAGTTTCAGATTAGTACCCTTTGAACCTGTGGTAACTGTACCTAAATCCACTCTTCAATGTAGGCGAGGTTTGTAATGGCCGTGCTTTATGGGTAATCTCTGTCACTTTTCCAGCAGTTGGGCAACCACACATGACACTGGTTTAAAGACACTGTGATCTATACTGTACATTAACCTATTGCTGTAGGCAGCAAGACAAAAACCTGCTGATTAAAAAAAACGGGGGTTCGGGAAATCCTACGTCAGAGCGCAGACAAGATGAACATTCAGTGTTCTGCAGTGTTTTGACTCCACCTTTTAGTATTGGATCAGTGTGGTGAACTGAACCAAACTGAACCGGACTGCTTGGTGGAAATTAGGCTGAAGAGCCTGACCTCAGTGCAAAATTTCCTGAAAGAAATGTTGGTTCACCCATCCTAGCAACACCCACAGGGAAGTAAGCTAGTAAGGTTATTGTCCACGAGGAGGAAAATTGCCTTTGGCTTGATCTTTTGAGACATTGACATTGACCAAAAACATGACTTATAAAGTCATAGAGTAGATGCACAAATGCACTTTTTATTGGTGGGTGACTTACAAGACTCTCATAATACCAAGTGCTATATCATAGGCAACAGGGCTTGTTTCAAGTCCAGGCCGGTTGGGTCAACGACTCACAAGTGGCCCTAAAGACTCTGAAACTCAGAGTTGCCATGCGTCCTTAACGACTCTGTAAGGACACTCCCGGACAACTCCCCTTCAGTTAGGTAGAACTGAAGAAGCCTCTTGGATGAGGTGAAACGTCTTCAAGAAACTCAAAGTCCAGTTGCCTACGATATTGCACTTGGAATTACAATGGCCTGGATGACTGAGATCCTTCATCAACAAGCCTCTCATATCTTTCTGAGGAAATCCATAATTGAAACACAATTTACTCTTCATTTCTAGTTTTCTCTTTTTATTAAATGTCAAGACTTTGTTTCAGGAGTAGTTGCTGCTGTCCCCACCTGTGTGAGCTGTCCTTAAAGCCAGTCGGCATAGCTATTTTTAGCATTTTAAAGTGTCTCTTTCCTGACAGATTAAGGTCTCCATCTTATCTACATGAGTCCGCCCTGACTGTGTGGAGTGCAGCATTGAGTCCCTCATGTTTGGAAACAATGTGGATCATGTCACAGAGATTTAGATGTGGTGATGACGGGTTTGCTAGGATTATGTAGATGTATGTGATTTTCTTTTTTGTTTGTCAGGCTATTGACTGCAGAAACCATGCATGACAAATGTACACAGATACAATTTACAGTCTGTTTCAATGAATAACCACTTTTGGTTACTAGCACGACTAATTCACAGAAAGTGAATGTATTAAGGAGTATTGTCTTTAATCACAAATGAGTAGTATGATACTTTAGGTTAGCCAAACTCAAACTACAGCTACAACTGTTACCAGCCTTGGTGGTATGAAGACAACCACTATTATTTTCAGGCAGCTGTGTTGTTGAATAGATCCTCATTAGACTAGACATAAAGAGCTGTCGTGAAAGTGAAATCTGAGCTTGCCTCCTCAAAAAACTCACCTCCATCATATCCTGTTGATAGTAGGCTGTCAAGTCAAAAGGTGACCTGAGAGCCAGAGGCAGAGGGGGAGTGAGAGAAAGAATAAGTGAACTGTGTTTGTCAGCTTTTTAAACCCTGAAATTGATTCTTCTTCTGCACTCTTTATTCTAATGACAAGCTAATCCCCCTCTGCTGTTTTCCTCTGTTATAAATAGAGCCTCTTATTTCCCCCTCCGCTGTGCGCTGCTGCTGAAAATTAGCACTCATGATGAGTCTGCGCTCTCAGCAATCAATTTGCCACACTAAGTCCCTCCAAAAAGGTTACCTGTGGCAACTGAGCCCCGGTCACGTAACTTTGCATCTCCTGCCAATTTTTATTCTGCTAGTTAAATAAATGGCTTCGTCTGGAGAGTTAGCTGAATGAAATGTCAAAATATTGACACTGAATAGTTACATGATTTCAAAGCATTTGAGGAGAGGGTTTGGTGAAGGTGTTGCACTGGGATAAGGGGGTGTGTCAGCCCAAGGCTACTTTAATGACGTTAGTAGAGATCTGCTTATTTATGAGGCTGTAAGTTATTCATGCTCAGCAGTGGCTATCCATCACAGCTAGGTTGGTTTATTGTATTAAGTAGTACTGCTACCAGACTGTCTGATAATCTGATAAGATTATTTTCGTCCTCTACTCTTCATTCAGATCAGAATGCAGGGTTATAATGCTGATGTCTGCCAGTCCTCCTTTTTGACCAAGTGAGTCTTTCTTCACTTACATTGCTTCTTACTTGTCCTCAGTATCTGAGATGTGGATGAAGGCTGCCTCTTGCTCCCTCCTCTGCTGAAGTCATACAGACTTTTGTTTATCAAATGATAACCTGAATTTACTACGCTGACTACTACGCAGCATGTCTTCTCATGCTGGTACCATAGTTATCTCTCTCTCCACAGCGCTAGTTACAATCACTGGCTGGCTTCTCGGCAGGAGACCCAGTGTGCCAAAAAGTGTTCCACATTACCGGTCCTTCTATCTCCTCAGTCTCAGAGTGCAGAACATCATGAAAATGTTGCACTGATCATACCAAAAGGGCTCCGACAGTCCGTATTGAAATCAACAGGGTAAATGTGCTTTGAAAGTGCTTGAAAAGTGCTTGAATTTACTTTAGAAAATGTGTAGGAACCCTGAGTTTAAAGTATAAATAATTGCATAGTTACTGATTACAATTTGAACATTAACAAACACTAGTGCACTTTTTGTATTCAAAACAACAATATTGTTTTGCATGTAAATATGTCTCTGTATTCCCTTAATAGGGAACAACCCAAAACATGTGATACATTTCCATTGTGCCCTGAAATCTTTTACGTGCTCTTAATTTTTTTCAATTTAGGAGGACATGTGCTCCTTGGGGAAAAAGTTAGCGTCAAGCCCTGCATGGGTATATACATGGGGTACGTGAATGATTCTGATACATTCAGATACTCGTAGAAATGTAAATAAGTATCACATCTTGCCTCTGTGTGACAGTAGGCTCACCTTCCAGTGTTGCTATTCAGTTTAGCTATAAACTCTTGGGCCTTCTGATGTAGTCGGAAGACAAATCGTGGGAAATATTTATTTTTCAGTATACACTTAGCTTAAGGACATTTTTTTTAAAATGTAAAACAAACCACTGAAAAGCTTGTCCAGTGTAATCCAAGTCTCTGGAAGCCCCAAGATCTCAAATTGATCATACATAGCCATTTTTGTTTGTGTGTTTCTTTTTCTTTAAACTTTTAAAACAACTCCCCATCTACTTCAGCTGACTGAAAGACTGAATTTTGTTGTCCAGGTGAGCTCATTCTTTAAGGACATGGGAAGACTTTCTTTAGGATTTCTTTTGCGTTACCTCACAATAATTGTTATATTCCCTCATAAAAGTAATTTTTGTTTTCCCTCGCAATACTTTGTTTTTCCTTTCAATACTGTGTTTTCCCTCACAATTAGTTTTGCGTTACCTCGCAATACTTTGTGTTCCCTTGCAACATGTTTTGCGAGGGAACGCTTTACCTAACGAGTGCAGATTACATTAACACCCGACAACCACTGAACATACTGATAGGAAATAGCACGCTTTTCTTTTTTGAGGTGTCATCATGGCCCACAACTCCCTCCCCCTCGGGTTGAACAGCGGACCTACCCAGGCACCCAAGGGGGTGGACAGAGGAGGAGAGCCTAGATCAGGCACTCGGCTGACACTTGGGGGAGCTCCGAATATAATTATTCAGAGCTGTAATCCTGTCTTGTTGCATTATTAACAAATGTATTTTGGCACCCAATAATCCATCAAACTCATTATAATGACGTATTGTAGTCCTGCAGATATGTCCTGGCCTACAAATGTTGTTCTCCAGATCTAAGAAAACAGTTTGTGTGGTTCAGACCCCCAGAAGCTTTTCAGTGAGAAATGAAGAGATGAAACTTGATAAGATATACTGCCCCAATCTATTAAGAGACCATGCATGTTTTTATCAGCAAGGCCATGCAGTGACATACTGTACATTACGTGTCGAGGTCTAGCATGAGTGCAAAATGTGGCATTGGACCTGTAAGCTCTCCCTGTGAAAACTGTAAATGCTAGATCATTTTCTGCCAGACGTTTAAAATCTGTTCCGTTTTGTAATTGAATTTATGAAATGTAATGTCATTTTGAAAGTGTATTCCAGTTGGCAAAAATGACTACATGCTATTAATATCAGGAATTCATATTATAGTGTGAGTTCCCTTTGAAGAAATATAAGAACGTACCTACAAAATGTTCTGCACATGAATTGAGATTGTGTTTTTTCAGCTATTTTCCTACACCTTTTTAGTATTTTCTGAGAAGACAGAGAAACATTAACAAACCAGAAGGAAGTCACATTTGTAAGCTGTGGAAGTTGTTCATCCCTGTTTTGAAACGTGAGAGAGAATTAATGGAATCTGAACTACTAAGGCTGCAGTAGGATCCCTACTGTAAAAGAGAAAAAATTGAAAAGAGATGCATTTTAGAAAGCCTGAATAAATATAATTGACAGATCTTTTTATTTTGTATCTGGCTTTTGTCGTGAAGCCCTGTGATAATGGCTTCACATCGTACTGTAAAATACATCCATGGAATTGGAGAGGACACACACCACCTTGCTGTGTGTTAGTGTGCTCCTGGAGTCGACTGGGCAGGTCTGCGGTGTGTCTGGCAGGCTGCTGCGTCTCTGGGTTGCTCTGATAGCGCTTGTTCCTTTGAGGCCCCAACATGCTGAGGATAACGACACCAGCCCCGTCCAGGGTCTGATCTCAGGCCAGCACGAAATAATCCAACAGTTCAGCTGCCAGGACCTGGGCAGGATAAAGATACACCCGTGGTTAATTGGTTGAGCACATCATCAGACGTATAACACAGGTTTGATAGCTGATAGCACAGTCCTGCCTACTCTGGCTCTTTACTGGCACACAACGATGCCTTGATGCACCTTCGGAGAATGAGCCCACCCTTCTTGTCTCCCTTGTCTCCCCTTGATCTGCCTCAACTGGCTCCTCTACCCCCACACTTCCCCTCTGTTCTTTCTGTTTCTCTCCCCCGAAACCACCTTTCTTCTTCGCCTTCTACCCTCCCAGTTCCTCGTCAGATCCACAGGGCCAGATTTTTATCGCTTTTCTGTGAGTCCTGTGAGGGGAACCTTGAGGGTCTCAGTGGGATCAATTTAAAAAGGAAGCGCTTGTCTCTCCTCCTCTCCTTGGCCCTCTTGGCTGATTGGGTCCGCTCGCCAGGAACTTGCAGGCTTTTGATCTCAACCACCCCCCTCACCACCCCCACCCACCCATGCTCGAAGTTTTTGTTGGAGCTTGGCTCTAAAAAAAAAAATCTGTTCCACTTTCTGAGAAATGTGGGCCCCATCCCCTTTCTCTGCACCTGTGAGAGAGGGAGTGTAAGTTTTGTAAACCCACTGGGTGGTACTAACAATCTATGGCGTGATTGACTTCTCTTTGAAGATGTGAGAGCAGTCCGTGTCTTCAGGTGGAGGTACACCGAAGAGGACTTGTGGTCCTCGGGCAGCACACTTGAACAACCGGTGAGAAGTTGCTGGGAGGGTCGATGCATAATTCACACAGTGTGGGGAACGGCTCTCTGTGTTACAAAGAGGAGAAAGGTACGAGGTGGTGCCTGGGAGCGTTCCCATGCTGAGCTGTGTTGAAGGTGCTCCCTCCTTTGTACGACATAAAGGAACAGTGACCCCGCAGCAAGAGGGACTACATTAGACTACATTAGAGTACTGTGTCCAGGGTTTTATGTTACTTCTTATTTTAAGGGTATCATTCCAATCGGTTATGATGACATTGTACTCCACAGAGCTTGTAATTTGTCATTAATAAATTAGCTGTAAAGAGCACACAATTATTATATCTTTGATCTACATCAGCAGATACCCTGAGTTGAGGTAGAGCTGGGCAGTATATCAATGCTATATCATTATAGTATATAGTGTTATATGAGACTATATATACTCTTAGATTTTGTTATCATTATATAGTGATATGACACAAGTGTTGTCTTTTCCTGGTTCTAAAAGCAGCATTACAGTAAAGTGAGTGAGTTCTACTTGTTTGTTTGTGAATTACCAATCGTCATTACTACATTATTGTCCCAACATCGATATGGAGGGATTTGGTCAGAAATATTGTGACATTTGATTTTTTTCTCCCATATCAAGCAATTATGAAGTGCTTTGAAAAGATGTAAAAAATATCAAGATATATATTGTGTATCGTGATGTAGCCTAAAAATATTGCAATTTTATTCTAAGGCCATGTCGCACAGCCCTAGTTTGAGGTAATGGAATCAATATCTCCATAGGAAAAGTTGAATTTGTGCTTCCCTAACAAATAGTTAAACTTGTGTTTTCAGCTTGGTTATAACAATATGCTCTTAACCTAACAAGCTTCATGTAGTCATTTTACCAGTTTAAGATGAACTGGGACTAGGACTTAGGACTCTCTGTGGGTAGAGCCGTGGAAGACGTCTGATATTAGCAGATTTATGTTACAAAAAATATAACCACATTTCAAACCGTTTCCCTTTTCAGTCTGCCATGACTACTGCCCTCTGTGTGTGGAGCGGAAGAGCAAAGATGACACCAAACCACATTCATTGTAATGCTTATGTCACTCGTTGGATTCCTCAGTACAGATAAATTACCTCAGAAACAGATTTTTACTCATTTAGAATTGGTCCCCACTCAGCATTCCTACGCGAGTGTAGACACCACCTACTTAATTTTAGTATGAAACACCTTTTTTGATCCTTAATAGTACTCAAGAATAACAGTACCCTCCCTTTAATCAAACAGGAATATTCAGGCTCAGCGCAATGTGTGCAGCAGAAAATGAAATTTCTCCAGCATTTGTTTATGTGAGTTTGTTGTGTAATATCACTGCTTTTCTGATAAATGGCCAGTAGAGAAACAGTGTTGGACTGGAGCCAGGCCCCATCACCCTCCTCCTCCTCATCTTCCTCCTCTCTCTCCTGCCAGGTCACTGGAGGTCAAACAGGAGTTTTTCTTGTCCTACCTTCTTGACCTCTTGAAAGCTCCAGTCACGACTCTGGATTAAAATTCCTGGTAAATTTAGCCGAAGCGGGCCACAGGTTCTTGTGCTTTTGTTTTTTCAGGCCGTATCTAAAGAACATCACCTCATTTCTCGCCAGTTAGATAGAAAAAACAACATCTCTGAGCCGCTGAGGTGCTCAGTGAGGACCTGAAAGTTTGAGGTGGTTTGTGAGCCTCTGTCTCTGTAAAGCAACGCACCCCTTATTTTCAGGGCTCTTGGGTCTCTCGGTGATGACATCATCGGTGTAGTTGTGCACTAATTGAGGTTTAATGCTAGAGTAGAGAGAGCAGGGCTGTAATTTTCCCGCCCCGGCCTGGAATAGAGACGACAGCTTTTCATGTGGTCTGGACTAATTTAGGTTGCAGTGCTGCAGCTGTGGGACACCTCACACTTTTGTCCTTCTCATTCTGCCTAGAGATAAAAAAAAAATATGGGAAAAGCAACTTGTTTATAAGCTAATGTAAAGGACTTGGTCATGCCCAGACTTAGACATGCAGTAGAACAGACAGACTGAAGGATAAGTCAATAAACTGTTGGTGAGACATTTGAAGACTTGGCAATTTTTCCCAGCAAAACACTGACATGGAAATTGGACCTTTATAAAGGTTTTGGTAATATTTTTGTTCCAGTCCCTGTTCAAAACCACCAAAGTTCTTAGGTAAGCCTTGGAGAAATAAATCACTCCTCCCACCACCTCCTGCATAAAAACTGCACTCACTCTGAATCTAAAGCAACATACGAGTGTGGTTTCTATAGGCCTACGTAGGTGGTGGAGGAGGAAGAGCATGAGGAAGAAGCAGCTGCAATATGCAGAATGGCATTCGGCGTGTCATTATGATTGTATGTCCACAGAGCCGGGGCGTAATGACATTCATCCTACAATCCAGGCACACACACATACACACCAACACAAACACAGAGCTCTACCTGCTCTTTATCCCATCCGCCATATCAGAGCCTGTATAAACATGAGGCCCATTTGAAGTGGAAAGCTTTTAATCGCAAGAGTAATCATTGACATTGCTTGGTGGTTTCTGGCCTGAGAGAGGAGCGGCAGAAACGGCCCAGCGATGCCATCAAGGGCTTGAGAGACACCTGATGGCAGCAGGAGACAAAGGATTGTGACAAATCCAAAAGTGATTTCATCACTGATACAGAAATTCTTAAATAACAGCGCAAGACTCCATAAGCAAAAGTCCTTGCTGCCTTTTTAAAAAAAAAAAAAGAATGAACAATTCACACCAACTCCAGGAGATGTGCTTCACAAACATCAATCTGCACAGGCAGTCATATTACACACAAATATCTGTATGTTGCTTACTTAATAATGTTTTATTTAATGTTTGATCAAGGCAGCAACATTTAATGTGAGTTTTCTGGTTTCACTGTAGACATAATGAGCTATGACAGCAGAATAAATGAAGTAATTGAGTCAGTAAGTAAAAACAATGTTGTTTTCTTCTTGTATACTTCTCATTAAGAGTAGCTAGAACTTGATTCATCCCCTGGGACGTTGTTGTGCAACAGTGTCAGTACAAATTATAAAACAGTGCAAACGTAGAGTGGAGTTCCATCACTCAGTCTACTTGAAAAAAACATTTTTTGGCTACTTGTGATGTCAGTAAATCTGGTGAAGACCTGGTCGGGAGCTGTGCTGGACAGCTTGGACAGGAAATGTTTTGAGAACAGTGATGTCATAACGGAGGTCAAAGGTGATGTGGATTGAACTGTAGAGTACTTCTGTAGCTTAAGTAGTAGATAACTCCTTTACTTGACCAGTGTTAAGTTTGTGATATGACAATCTTTTATAGCAGGTCCTCTTCCACAGTCTGCTGCATGTTGCACTGCCATGTTTCTACAGTAGCCCAGAGCAGACGAACCAAACCCTGACTCTAGATTGGGCCTTTCGCGTTTTTAGCAGCCAGCCACGCTTGGTGAGACGAGATGTGTACATTTGGTTAGAATGTCAACCTCACTGCTAGATGCCACTAAATCCTTCACATTGATCCTTTAATGCAGTGCTGGTTTTGGTGTGATTCACACATGAATGTCATCATGTCTAATTTTACAGGTCTGGACTACTGACTTTCCTTTCCCACAGGTGGCTTTAAGTAAAACCCTTGTGGTGAATCTGCAACCTGTAAATGTAAATATGTGAGTTTGTAAGTTTTGCAAAAAAGTTACATGCCAGTTCCATAAGATACTTCCCATTATAAAACAACACATTATTTCTACACAAATGTGCAAAATCATATTCCATTATAGAAAAAAGATGCTCATTACCATGAAGAACATCTTACTGGTAGTAAAAGTATTTTTGTTCTATCGATTTAACCATAGAAGAGTCTACTGTGTGATCTCAGAGATAATCTCAATTAGCGCTGCAACTCATGATTATTTTCAATGTCGATTAAGTTGTTTATCATTTTTCTTGATTAATCGATTAATTGTTTGGGCTGTTGATTGGTGTTTCCCAAAGCCCAAGATGACGTCCTCGAATGCCTTGTTTTGTCCACAACCCAAAGATACTCAGTTTACTGTCACAGAGGAGGAAAGAAACCAGAACATATACATATTTAAAGAAGCTGGAGTCAGAGAACTTTTACTTATTTTGTCTTAAAAATGTACCCAATTATGTAAATAGTTGACAATTAATCGATTAACTGATGCCCATTGCCCATTGGTTCATGTACAAACTCCAGCTGAAGCGTTTTGGTAGCACGACGCTGCGATCAGAGGAAAATGAAAATAAGCAGTAGATGTCATGGTACATTGTGTATCAGTGCCTCTGTAATGTACAGTGGCCTCGGGGTGTGATTTAGAAATGAAAGAGCGTTTTGTGATTAACTCTCAGCACATGCACACACACATACACACACACACACTGATCCCATTGTAGCAGTCGGGTCTCGCTGGCCTCTGCCTGGGCCAAAGCCTGTTAACTCCAATTCAGAGCGTAGAGGCTGGTAATGAGCACTGTCAGAGTTGACATAACAACCTCCCGCTCTGGGGCTGAACACTGGAGTCGGACACAGAGAGACAGAGAGAGAGAGAGAGCAGGTTCTGTCTGTGCTGCCGTGATCCTGGGACTGTCTGCAAATTAACCATTCAAATTCCCTGTCAGTTTTAGCTGTGTTTGAGCCAATAGCCTTATATTTGTATGGTATTAGAGAAAAAGTATCTCCGTTTCTTTAAATACATTTAAATGCCCTTTTCTTCAAACTGCCATCGCTGTGATTTGTGGTCGCAGGAGAGGTTGGAGCTCCAGGTAAATCATGTTAACTTACAGTGACTGCGTTTAATTCCCCTCATACCTGGAATGAATTAACACTGGGGCTTAAAACTTAAGCATCACTGGAGTTTTCAAGTGTTAGGGATTAAGTCTAGTTTGAATGGAGTCTGGTCTCTGACTCATAACTTTGCAGAGTTAGAAATAAAGGGTCATATTGAGAGAGACCACATTGAAAATCTCTAATATTGTCGCATAACCCTGGGAATAATCAGAAAGTTTGAAGATTCAGAAAGTAAGTGAAAGTGTCAGAAGTCAAATTGTTATTCTAAACCAAGAGGGCATTTCTTTTCTTTTCTTTTCTTCTCTCAGCATCAAATCATGGGTAGACTCAAGGTTTCTCAGGGGGCAGTGCATGGAACTCCAAAACACTCAAGCTCAGTTCACTAAAAGATAGAAAAGCAACTTCATCACAGATACATCATTTATTGAATAAACAACACAAGACTCAGATCAGCAGTCGTTATGTCAAAAGAAGGCTGTCTTGTAGTGTCTCAGTAGACAAGGAGCAGTTTTTAAACCACTTTTCAGGAGGGGACACAAGACCAAAGGAATCGAAGTTATAGATGTATGTCAGTAACAGAAGGGTGTATGTAAGGAGGCGGACAGGAGAGAGAATGATACCTCAGTGTTTCAAAGCCACAGTGAAGCATCAAGATTCATGTCTGGGGCTGTTTTCAGACTCCTGCACAGAACTGACTCCACCCTGACCGAGGAGAAGCACCACTCCATTCATCAGAGACGTGCTCCTCCCTCTGGTTTGATCTTCGATCTTCATACTGCAGCAGGACAATGAGCCCAAACACCTCAAAGCTTTGACACAACCACTGAAGACCAAAGAAGACCAGGGAGTCATGACTGTCATGGACTTTCCTCCACAGTCACCCGACCTCAACCCCATTCAATATTTATGGGGACACTGGGACGACTGAGAAAGCCAAACATCCTCTGTGACATCACAAGAAGCTTTGTGGAGCACTGTCAGATCAAGCTGCGATTACATGAGTCAGCAGGTTTTACACTAACTTGTGGAGTCCATGCAGCTCGAGTGCATGCTGTCATTAAAGCAAAAGGGGGATGAACCAAAAATAGATATTCTGAAATTCATGGACATTTTTCAAAGATTCAACTTTCACTCAAATTTTTAAGCAAATATCATTAGTGATGAAAGAAAACTCTAACCCTGATCAAAGTGCAAGTATCTTGACTAGTGGTCTAGAAATGTTGGACCCCACTGTATATGCATATATAGAACAGTTGTTTTCTTCCTTCACAAAGCATCTTCCTCTCCGTCCCCATCTCGGCTTATCAGAATCAGCTTGTTAAGGGTGGATGACTTGCTGTGTTGTCTGACTGGAGTTCAGGCAGCACCAAAAACAGCTCCCGCATTCCAGCATCGCGTGTCTTGGACTCCTATTTCTCAATAATTTATCCAGACAACTAGAATGATTATTCTATGAATATGCACTAAAATTTCCTCTCTTGTGCTCTTTCTCTCTAAGTTTGTGCATGTTGGTGTGTGCTCAAGTGTGTGTGCATGTGAGCAAATGCTGTGTGTACGCGTCAGTTTTCCCCCCTGAAACAAAGGAGGTGTCAGGGCGAATTAGCCCCCCTACGACTGAACGCCCAGAGAGCTTAGAGATGCACCACAGGTTCTGCTGAGTCGCACATGAGCTGCGGTGTCTGCCTCTTCCCCTCTGCTTCCCCCCCTTGGCCCCCGCGCTCGCCCCCTCTCCACTCCTGAGTTGCTCTAACAAGGTTGTTGGAAGAGGATAAGGCGTGTTAAATGAATAATTTACACAGAAGAGCGCTCCTTATTTATTTAATACGGCTGGATCTGACTGAGTGGGCAGCCTGCGTCCCCAACTGCCGAAACACTGGCTAAACGAGCTCGCTTCGCTTAATGGAGGTCCAAAGCGACAGGCATTTAGAGCGAGCAAGGGGGTGCATAAGAGAGAGTTTGTAGCTAGTGTGTATATGTATGCTTCTGAAACGGGCCATGCAGAGCCGCGGCTAAATGTACTTTGTCGTCACACCATGTTACATTTTTTACCTTGATGCAGACAGATCATTTGAGACCCTTCACATGATGCTTCCAGGAATTTATAGAACAGCACACACTCTGACGAACGCGTGGAAAAAATACTATGGACATTTATGGAGCCCCAAATGTGTCACTGTTAAATAAATAAGGCATTAAGAAATAAAGGTAGCACTCAATGACAACCGTGATTAATAAAGGGTAAAATAAATGTCAATTTAACATTAGTTTATGGTTATTTCACTCTTAACAAGCAATGAAATGCTTTATAAACCATTTAATAAGCAGTTGTTTATTGTTTATAATACTTTATCATTTCTTTGAATGGCCATCATAAAGTTGCAGCTGATGTTTAGAAACCGTTGTTTAATAAATGTGTATAAAGCATTTCATTATAATTTAACAGTTAACTGTTTAACTATAAATGTACCATTTATTAATGATGGTTATTATTAAGTGTGTCAATATAGTATTATTATTAATAATGATAATAATAATAATAATTATTATTATTATTATTATTATACAATAATTCAAATAGTACACAATGACAATGGTCCTTTATTTTTAAAATGCCTTTTTTTCTAGTGTATTTTTATTTCATAATTGCTTTTTTCACAATGATATTACGTCATAATATCAAGTGTCATGACAGTGGAGTTGTCACCAGGGACCGTCCACTTTCCACATTTCAGCTAATCATATCTGTTCTTATCCTCCCAGCCAGCTAGCTGATTTTATAATGTCTTTAGCTTTTGTAATAATGATTTGAGTTTTGAATCATTAATAAAGTTATATGTATGTTTAAATATTAATTAACTTTATTCTGATTATTCATATGATTACTAATGATGTCTTGTTTATCTTTTTGTCTTTTAGGTATTTTGACACTTTAGGACTCCATATCATTTGCATAGCTAATCAGTTATACAGTTTGCCTTGAGATTGTTGTTTTTCTCTATTTTTTTAACAATTGTATTTTAAGGTTTGTTGTTTGATGTCTTTACAGGGGTTGTGTGGAGAGGCGGGGACAGGACCACATCCCGGGCACCATCCAGAAGAAGGAGGAGCGAGGGAGCAGCTGAGGAGGAAGGATCATCCAATCGGTAAACACTTCTTTGGTTGGACATCAGTTACTTTTAAGATGAGATACACTAATGGATCCTACGCTGGTAAATTAAAGTGTCCCAGCAGCAGAACTACAAGAACAGATACCTAAAAAAAACTAGGAGTCATACATGCATAATGAACACCAGCTATATTCAAGTGAAGCATGAGCAAAATGAAAAAAATGTACTAAATATGCAAACATATATTTTTTAAAATTGTACTTGTTTCAAAAGTTGCTCTTTGATGGATGAATTTGGAAGTGGGTCAAGTTCTTTGGTAGCAGTGTTTTCTGTCATTATGTTCACAAGATTTACTGGATTAGAGACAGCAGCAGTCATGAGAGTGGAGGAATGTGTTTGTTTGTCCTGAAACAAAGGCAAGATGAGTGAATGTCACTCCTTTTCAATAATTAAGCATCAGTCCTCGTGCTCTAGTGCTAGAGAGGGGAAAAACGACTGCTCCGACCAATCGGGTTATAACCAAAAACCTCCAGATCCTCTCTCTGACATCTGGGTTTGTCTGCCTCCTCCTCCTCCTCTTGTTCATCTTCTCCTTGCTGTGGACAGAGGCAGCCCCACTCAGCAGGAACGATACATCGCCACAGTTCCCTTGTGTTTGTGTGTGTGAGTGTGTGTGTCTCCCAGGAGAATGAAATCCCACAGCTCACAGTGACCTCATTATAAAAATAGCTCATCTATCCAGCCATTACACTTCCCTCCATTTCCCCTCTCCTCCGCAATCTCTTCGATATACCGTGGTCCTCTCCACCTTCCACTTTCCCCTCTCTGGCTCCTCATCAGTGTTGTGCTGGACTTAACGTGAGATTAAAAGCTTACGCAAGTCCTTGTAATGCCAAGGTTTCCCCTGCACCTGTCATTACCAATCTGCCCGTAATCTGGGATCATAAGATGTCTTTTAATCATGAAACGTCTCTGAGTAACATTAAAGACGGTGTTTGCATGCTGTGGCGGTTGTTCCACCATTGTTCTCTCCTGTCTTGTACCTGGTCCACTGCCTCTCTTCACCTCTTCTGCTAGTGGAGCGAAATCCCCCCATTAGACTGAACAGCACTCACGTCTGTTTAATTTAACAACAGCATCAGTGATCATTACGGTCCAAGGCTGGCTTTGATCCTGCCAGACAGTGTTTCCTACAGTTTTAATAACCCAACAAAGACACCTTAGCAGATGTTGAATTTATGGACAAAGACAAAGACAGACAGACAGACAGGAGGGAAGGATCCACCAAATCTTTAGGAATGAGAAAAAAAACTAATTTCTTAAGACTTTAATTAGGCAGAAAAATGTGACTGAGCTCATGGTGGTTTTTATTCAGTAAAGCACTGTTTTACATTCACAGTAATACACATAGTCACCCCTGGGAGCTGTTTATACAGGCGCTGCACTGTTGGCTGCTGAGCCACTCCACTGGAGCAGCTCAGGGTACTGATGACCGGCAGAAATTATAATAAAAATTCTAATGATTATGTTTCACAGTTTTCAAAGTATGCAATATGCAATCACAGTAATCAGACGGCTGGAGGAGTGTATTGAATGTGATTTTGGGGGGCATGAAATACCAAGAAACTTAATTTATTTTTCACAGAATCTTTGTAATCTAGAGAACAGAATAAAAAAGTAGAGATGCGCCGGTCGATTGGCCAGACATCAGAAAGCAGATGGTTTTCAGTATGATCTGATAATCGGCCAATCAGTGTTAGATATATCCAGTTCTTTTTTGGTCAAATTCACACATGTAGCCTGCTTGTCCAACAGGACCGTTTCTGTTATTTACCTGATTTATGTGCCCTTGTTGCATTTCAGCTCAGTTTGAGAGTCTTTACTGCGTTTTGCGATTGCGTTTTCTAACCCCTCTCCCTCCCCTCTGCTTCTTGTCTGTGTGTTTTACAGACATAGAGCAGAGCAGAGACAGGGATATGACTTCGGTAAATGATAAGGTGTGTTGTTAGATCAATCTGTTGCACTTGTATTCTTTTGAGAAAGTTAAGTAGCCCACGGTTATGAATGTAAAATATTCAGATAGTAATGAGAATAAGATAGATAATAAAGGCTTTTAGGTCAACAGGAGATGAATGCTACAGTAAAAATAAATAAAAGTCAGGATTCAAACCCTGTGATGTCCCCTGTCATATTGGAGTATTGGTTTCTTGAGACTTTTTAATACTGAGCAGGTAGAACCAAAGCAAATAGGTAGGACTGAAAATCAGTTTACCATGAGCGAGGACAATAAGAAAAAAATGCTAGACTCAAAATGATTCTAGCATTTTTGTAAAAAAAAAAAAAAAGGATTGTAAACCAATTACAGACTGTGTCATTGTCACGCCCCTGAACCTGTAATTCATTGTCATTTCATCTTCCCCATATTTGTTACGTTTTTCAGTCCATGAACTGGCTTGAAAATGACTGAACAATGCCATCTTTAGGCGGTATGTCACTTTTAAGGTAGACTGGAAAATTCCAATAAGAAGCTGTGAATCGGGGGTTAACTTCATCTGTTGCAGTCTGGTGGAAATCTCTGCTGCGTCTTGCCAAGTCTTCTATTATATTAGTGTATGGTTCCAGTGCGGCCATAGTGTAGATTCATTGACTTGAACTGTTGGTGGTCACACAAATCAGACAAACTAAATATCAAAATCAAGTTCGGCCCGTGGCCCGGTTTTTCATTTCCCTTTTTTTGATCTGAGCATAAAAGAAAAAACAAACCAATTTTGGATTCCCAATTGAATATTTAAAAAACAAATGATACACGGATTCAGGATCATCTGATAGTGTGATAAAATTACTGTATTCATAATTCACTCACTCAAATTAATTTAGAGGCAAGTTGTGTTCAGATTGTCTTCGGTCCTGCATAAAGAAATATAGCCCAACATGTCCATGTGAATGGACCAGTACTGTACTGCTAAACTGCAGCAAAAAAGTTGAATCAGCCTGAACCTCTGCCGCACCGCAGCACAACATTATGTGGTAAAGCGCTGCATTGGCCAGTATGATACATGCAAGTGTACATTCCACGTACATTACTTTTAGATGTGAATGCTTTAGTTCTACTTTACTTCATGATTGTCATGACGAAATGTAAAATAGTTAAAGCTTTGAAAATTTTCCGATCCGTAAAATCCTGTCTGTCAGTATTATATGGCATTCCTGGATTCTATTTCAGCTCTCATTGTTACCTGACACATGTAAATGTCACAGTATTTAACATTTTCCTTTCAAATCTGTATTACTACTGTTATGTTTTGGTACACAGCTGAGACCCAGTAATAGGCTTAAAGGAACCATATTTTAGCTTTACTCAGTAGGTGATTCTAAATGCCAGGTACTTTGGGGGTGCCAGCAGATTTGCAGATTGTGGTTGGTAAAATGAATGCCTCATTCATTGTCAAATTAATAATGGATCACATTGCATGCAATGCAGCACACTGAAAAATTATTCCATATCATTAAATTGGTTTGACGCACTGTTTGAGCAGCTTGTTCTAGCCCCAGCAGTGGCCCGGGTTCTCCATCAGCATACAGTATTAACTTGTATGTAATGTTTGCAGTAACAATGTCGGCGCCAATTCTTCCTTTGTTGTTTTTCCCACAAAAGCGTAGAGTATCCAAAACGTCACACGCACATCTTTTCTGTCTGAGGTGCTGAGTCTGAAAGATAGATACTTTCTCTTCCACAAGGACTCTCCACACTGTAGAATGCTCAGTGTCAAAAAAAAGGTTAGGGATCAAAACAATGTCTCTATACTAGGGCTGGGTGATATACAGTATCAATATTATACAATTAGTGTGATATGAGATATGGCCTTAGCTTTTGGATAGGGTTATATTTTGATATGGCATGTGTTGCTTTTTCCTGGTTATAAAGAGTGCATTACAGTAAAGTGATGCCTTTGATGATGCATTGTCATCAAAAATGTCATGGTGTTAATATTTTCAGAAAGTACCAATAGTCATCCCTACAATATTTTGGAAGCATTGATATCGAGGTATTAAGCATTCAAAATATCCAGATATATATTGTGTATCGTGATATAGTCTAAAATACCCCAGCCCTACCCTGGGCTGCAAACAGTGTACTCTTTCTAAATAAATAAAAGAAAAGCTGTTTTTGTGCCCGTCCGCTCACTCTTGCTTTGCCTCATATTCTATCACTGTCCCTCTCCATCTTCTTTGCCTCCTCGATCAGTGGGGGTTCTTTATCCAGTTTCCACAGTTATTTCACTTGTTCCACCATTACCTGGGGTTAGTGACCGGGGAAACAATGCCTCTTCCGGTTTTGTTTGCCCAGTGGCAGACGCACTTGCTTCGTGCTGTAATCGACCTTCATTTTTGCATAAAAATCATATTATTATATCATAGTAAAAGGGAGGGTTATAGGGAACCAATCTAAATGTGGATGGTGTCATTTTTCTATAGCCATTACACTGTAACATCAATATTTACTTAGTTACGATAATAAGCAAAAAAAAACTTTTTTCCAGTTTAAATTAGAAGTGCAGATTGTTAAGTTCTTGTAGTGGAAAAGGACAATAAGTTTTAAGTCCTAATATTTATGACTGCTGTTCTGTTGCCACGTCACATTAAATTGAGCTTAAGTGATAAGTGATTTAAAAGATAATACAATAAGTTTCAAGTCAGCCTGCTGTCTGATGACATCATATTTTTGCTTGGACAGTGTAAGCGTACTTGTTTGTGTTCACCTCTCCTTTGTAACATTACCTTTTGACCTGCATTTCGAGCAGGTTATTCCCCCCAGACAGGCCATCTTATGTTAAATAAGAACAAGCCGTCCCACTCTGACCTGCTTTCAGAAGCCCAGGCTCACCTCAACAGGAGAACTGTTGGAATCATCTGCATATTCTTTTGATCTTGCACCGGGTCTCTAGTAGCACGTCATTAAGGAAGTTTGCACGACGTAACTTCTTCTTCTCATCATGGCTGAAACTCCACCACGTGCCCCCTTCTTTGCTATTGCCCTTCACTCCATGGCAGCTCCTTCAAAGTCCTCTACCCTGCTAGCGCCCTTCGCTTCAAAGACGCCCTTAGTTGGGTTGAAAGCCAAAACCACTCTTGTCTGTCCTTCACCGCTAAGCTGACATGTTTGTGTCTGTGTTGTGTTGCCCTTGGGGTGGGTTACCTCCACCCCCACCCCCTCTATCTCATCTCTTCTCCTCCCCACCTTGCTGTTTATCTGTCTCTGGGCTCGTCACGTCCCTGAACCTGCTCTAATTAGCATCCCACACAACACTGTTTATTTACTCAGGTACCGACAGAAGGGGAGGGAGGTGAGAATGAAAGAGAGAGTCTGAAAAAGTGAGAAAGAGACAGAGAAAGCTGGGAAGAGGAAGAGAGAGAGGGAGGGCTGGGAACAGGAAGAGAGGGAGAAGTGATTCAGAGAATCAAAGAGCTATGAGACTCTCTGGTAGCGGATGCAGGGGGTAATGATAGTTAGAAAAAGACATGATGCAGAAAAGTCAAGAAAGTGAGAGACAGAGAACTTTCCCGCCTCTCCACGCCTCCTCTCTGCCTTTTCCTGCGTTTCATCTGAGATGCCGAGTGCCTAAAATTAGCAAGCTGGCAGCTTCCTTCCTTCCAGGGCCCCCATTAAAGTTCTCCCATTGCGACGAGTGATCATTAAGGTGGGACTAGGAACGCAGGTGTTTTCTTAGTGTCCCAGTCGAGGTTGCAGTGGCATCACTTTTCCTAGGAAGGGCCAAGTTCTTTGCAATGCTTATCTGTGGGAGTGTTTGTGTGTCTGAACAGGTTTTCTACTTGTATTTGTGTATCAGTGCATTACAGCGTGCACTGCACATCTGTCAGTAGGGATGGAGAGAGGGCAGGAGGACAGAGCTGGTTTAAAACGGACCTGTTGTTTGCCTCTGCAGGCTGAGCAGGTTTCAGCATCTTTGTGTTCCTCAGAGATTACCTGATTAAAAAAAGTAATGTATGTCTGAATGTACAAATCCTGTATGCAATGTTCAGCCTGTTATGTCGTGGCCATGATCCCTGATACAAATATCTCCTAATGTCTACTTTCATACCTCCTCATTATTGATGGATTGTCTGTAATGGAAAGTCACAAGACTTGTTATGTCACTTTCCAAATGGAACATAATCTGTTCAAAGCATACCGAGGCCTTTAGGTCATTCGGACGGCTTTTGTGCTAGTTTACACGTTCTTTTCTTGTTTCTTTTTTTATTGTTAGGTGCCACAGATCTTTACGTGCCCTTCGACATTTCAAGCACTGTGGTCCACGGTCTAACCAAGCTCCATGCTTGTGGCTCCTTGTTGATGATTGACAGATATAATCAGCTGGTGGCCACGCAGAATTTGTATTCTGCATTTCTTGTCCAGCTGTAATGGGAACATGGTCTTGATATTAGGGTTATGCCTGCCGGGGCCCCGACACACCTGGCTGAAGGTAGGCCTTTGGCAAATGTTGGTGAACGTCTGTGGCCCTAGTTGTTGTGGTGTGTTTGTAGGCACTAGTCGTCCCTTGTCATCTGCTTTTTAGACAACACTGTATCCATGATTTCACCCATGTAGTGCAGTTTATTTGTTTTTTGCCTTGATTAGAAGTGGCTCTATTTGTGAGAGTGCTGTGAAAATAGTAGGCAGACGAGTCAGTTGGCTGTCAGCTGTAGTCTGTTCGATATGTTCAAGTGCAGCTTTTTGGCCAAAACACAGGCGATGTGAGACAACGCAACAGTTGCCGCTGGTTCTTTGATGATGGTGTGGTGTGTCTGGGCCCCTCACACTCTGGAAGTCTGCTGGTTGAGGTGCAGTTCTGAAGATAGCTGATTGTTGAGTGTCTTTCCCAGGTCAGATACTGATGCTTTGGGTTGGTAGCTAGCCTAACCTAATTACCCGAAGCCTCACTATTTGGTAATTTGGAGAAGTGTCTGTGGTTTACAACTTGGCGATGAGAGTTTAAATGCTTCCTCACTGGTAGACAGGGATACATTGTATGTCCTATTATGTCATTCATCCACCAGTATCCCTTTTTTCATGTGTGTTATCTACTTCTGTAACTATTTTACCAGCATGTTGTCATCCCCGTCTTGTTCCTGTTGGTCACCCAGCAAAATCTACTTGCAGCAACATCCTGACTTCAGTGACCCTGCACATTTCTGAAACAAAATATCTGACACTGCCAGTGCTTTTTCACAGACTTGAATTTAGCAGAGTGGCATTTAAAATTGCTCATCCTTATGTGCTGTCACACCGAGTGATGGCCTTCTGCTGTTTACAAACCAAAGAACTAACTCATCACTGAATTTGGTCTGCAACAGTTCTGATGATGGGAATTTGAGGAATATTGCAACTTTCAATTGACATTTGTTTCTGACACATTCTCAAACACACATCTGTTGTCACCTCCCTGCTTTGACAGCCCTCACCCCCCTCTCAGAGTCTTTTGCTCCTCCATCTCTCTTCCATTTTTCCACCACTCTTTAGTGCTGTTTGACCTATTCACAAGGGTCCAAATGTCACGGCAGAGGGAAAGGTCAGGTAAAGGTTTAGTGTCGAGCAAAGTCTGGATGGCTAACACAGCGCTGGCTGCCTAACACTTGAGACCTTGAACACACACACACGCTGGGGCACACTGCTGTCACCTCCAGTTCACGTCAGTGCCACTCAGCTCTGAGCCAGCAGCCATGTTGTCCATGAGCATGTGACTGTGTGTTTGTGCGTGCAGTCATATGCTCATTTGCTTCATCTGTGAGCATGGATGATTGAAGATGTTACGGCTTCTCAGAGATGACACATGGCCTTGTAGGACATCGGGTCAAAGGTCATTGGTTGTCAGAGGTTTACAGCATCCTGCCTTCAAAGAGTACTGCCTCATTTTTTATTGAGGTTCCAGCTTGTCTATAGTGAGCACCAAACTGGAATTCCTTAAACCAATTAGGGCCTTTCCTTGGAATATTTATACTTAGAAACAGCTGCAAATGAAAGTGATAAGTGAGTTTTCTCGTTTGTAAGAGTAAGTAAATGAACGAGTCTCAGTTCAGCGTATTCTCTAAGAGGAACGACAGGTTAGCAGTGGGATTTCTGTATCGATTCATCTATATCCACATGCAGGGCAGAGCAGCGGGATCCTAATTGGAATGGATTTCTCCCTTGCATTGATTTGCTCAGGTGACAGTGGATGACATACGGTTGTGTGTTTGTGCGCTTGCCATGAATACCATATGGTGCCGTAATGTTCTCACTTGCAACACCTTTAACTGTTTTTTGTCCGGTGAAAAGGTAAAAGGAGCAGCTGGATGTTACCGTGTGTGTGTGTGTGTGTGTGTGTGTGTGTGTGTGTGTGTGTGTGTGTGTGTGTGTGTGTGTGTGTGTGTGTGTGTGTGTGTGCGCACACATGCACCTTCTCCTCCCACTCCTTGGCTCTCTCGTTCAGAGGAGCTCTGAGATGAAACAAGGAGCACTGCAAACACTGATTTCATTTTCCACATGACCGCCTTCGCTCCAGACCCTAGCTCCCCCCCACACACACACATACACACATGTACACCTTAGCCTTGAGAGCAAAGATGAGCAGTTAGCATGCATGCAGGAAGAAGCAATCGAGCACAGATAAAGCTTAAGTTCACTCAGGAGTAAAAAACAAATGGAATGATCTGATTTCCTCTTGGACTGGATGAGTCACAGAATGGTCCTTTATTGGACCTGTCTAACTCTCTCAGGGTCACTAATCCCACATGCTGTGTACATGTGTTTGTATGTGTGTATATGTGAGAGAGAGAGGGAGGAGGTTGGAGAAAGATGGCCGCTGGACATGGCTTCTCACAGCCGGCTGGCCCCGACCCCCCGTGATCTGTCCTCTTATCTAGCCCAGATCCTGGCCTTTCATCTGGGCTAAAACCTGGGGGAGCTTGGCCTCTGCTGGGTTTTTATCCCTCCCTCCCACACGCACACTCACACATGCACACACACACTTCATTCCAGACCCCCTCCATCTCCGGGCTCTATCTTTGTGTCCCAGATGAGCATTGCTCTCACCTACAAGGGAGATAACAGAGCTCACACTCCTCTGCTCCCTGCTCTGCTCCCCTCAAAACACCTCAGATATGATTTTTTTTTTTAGAACTCACCAAAAGAGAAAAAGAATCTACCTCCCATTCCGCTTTCTATTCTGTCAACAAACACCATCCACAGACTGTCATTTTCATATGTGAAGGTTTTTTAAAAGCTTACCTTTTTCTTGTAAACAGGGGAGGTTGTCTTGTGTTTGGACCCTGGCCAAGGTCTGCAGACTGGACTGAGAGCAAAATGCTGGACTCTGCAGTTTGAACAGTAGTTGGCCAAAAGCGAGACAAAATGGAATCAGAGAATGCATCAGGGATGCTACCAAAACACAGCACTCTGCCTGTTTTGACATTTCACAGAGCAGTGCTTTCACCTCGCACTAAATTGCATTACGGGCGAACAATAAGCAGGTTGTTTTGGCTGGTTAGTCAATCGGCCTTGGCTGGACCACCTCTACATGTGACCCAGGTCCGGGCTCGAGAGTGTGAGTTGCGTGTGTAGCTTGTGCAGTCCACATCATACCATTTCATTCCATTCCAGGTGGATGCCTGGCCCGTCCCCACACTGCCCTCCTGCTCAACCCTGACCTGCTTCCAGCATAAACAGCAGATCCTCACCTCTCACCCCGCTGGCTTTACCTGATAATCTGTCTCTGTGGATAACCCCCCACCCTTTTTTTCTTCTTTTTCCCCCTCACTCTCTCACATTCTCTCCAGAAACCAGGTTTTTGCATCAACTAGCCGCGACCTCTGACCTCAGTCAGATTAGAGTGGTTGCTGTTTCAAATCCAGCAGCAGATTTGAGTAGCATCTGTGAGCCCCCTGTACATTTCTCCATCTGTGCAGCCGTGTGACACCACCTGAGACAAAGCCAGTCAGATCTCACTAACAATTGGACACAGGTTTGCAGGTGAGGGCATTTTCAAGCCCTGAGACAGTACCTTGGTTAATGGGCAAATTCAGCTGAGCACTGTGGGCCAATATTAGGTGGGTTGCTGTGGCTTTTAAAAGTATTAAAGGAAAAGTTCAACCAAAAATGAAAAATTCAGTCATCATCTCCTCCGCTCCAGAAATGTTTTGTGGTCTACGAAATGTCACCTGACTTTCCATCAGCATAGGGGGAAGGAGATAACTATTTTTGGCTAAACGTATCCTTTAAGACCACTTAAGACCAAATATCCATTAGGACCTACAGGATTTAAAGAACATGTTTATCTTCCAAAAAATAAAACTGCACAGATCGGTTTGTGTAATTCATTTTTTGTATTTTTCATTCACTGAAAACATCTGATGGATCAAATTAAACGTTATGGCAGGCAACCCTGCCCTAGATACCCTGCCTAGATCTTCATTAGAGGCAAATTCAGTTGATGGGACATGACTTCCTAAGGCACACAACTGTGGCCCACAATTCACAGTGCTTTGGACCAAAATCCAAGCCATGAAGTCTTATGAACTCTCCATAGACCTCTGCCATCAAATTGTGTTGAAACATTTACCAACATTGGCATGGGTAAGCTTTCAATGTTCCTTAGAGCACATAAGTGTGAAACTACCAAGAAGTTCCAGAGAAGAAAGCGTAATCACAAAGGTGAAGAACAACTCTCACCTCTAGGACAGTGTTTCAGCAGTCCTGTACAACATGCATCGAGTTTTGCATTTAAAGGACTCTGACAGCAAGAGGAAAAGGATTCCCTCGTCTGATTAAAAATAACTTTAATGACCAAAATACTTAGATCCACGAGATCTACAAAGCCTTCAATAACAAATCTTGTAGCATTTTTGAAACACTATTAAAGTGGTCCAGGTTAAAGAAGAGAAGAGTGGTTGAAGAGACTAATGATGACAGGGCAAGTTGACTGTCCCTGATACATCAACAAGTGAATAAAGCCTTCCTCCTCTTCTCATCCGTTGTCCTCTACCCTCTCCCACATGGCTGAACTGCAGGCAGAGTTGTTAACATGCCGATTATGCTGATGGAAGCACACACTGAGAGGAGAATCCCAAAATGTAAAGCAAAGTGTGAAAGTAGAGGGCTCACATGCTGTAGAGAGGAAAAATAGAGCGAGAGGGTGGAAATGGGCAGCCTTCAGCCCATTTCACATGGTAAAATTGGTCGGCCTACATCTTTAAAAGAGACTGCTCCATTCTGTCTATTGAATAACTAGATGTGGCCTGAGGCTGTATCATCATCACAGACACTCACCTGTTGTATTAGTGTACTTCTGTAGTAGAGCTCAGAGAGTGTGAGTGTGTGTTAAACCAGTAGCTTCAGGGCCTCTAGACATCAGTGCACTGCAAAAATACCAGCTGTTCTCAGAGCAGTTATACATACAATTGGTAAGCTCCTACTTACCGCTGTCCAACTCTCTCCCATACAAATTAGAAAATCTAGCCTGACAATGAAAACACTGTTTTGTAGTAAATGCACTGAATGTCATTGCCATGGTTTTGAAAAGGTTTGAATTCTTCATTATAAGGCACTCTAGGCCTGTTTTGGACTGTCGTGTTGATGTACTAGTTTGAGGATTAGTCAGTATCTTCTCTCATTATTTTTAACCACATTAGTGGAGTGGCTTAAGGAATGGCAAGATCACTTGGTCCACCACTTTTGTCCAGATTAAATACAGCAGCAACTATCGTATGGATTGCCATGAAATTGCCCTGATCCCGTGACTTTTCCTCCAGTGCCACCAGCAGATAAAATATTTCACCTATCTGTAGTATCTCAACATCTACAACATGTAAAGTCACGAAATCTGATATACACTCATGGTTCTTGGACACTATTTGACTATTGAAATTTGATTCAACTTTCTATCTAGCATCATCATCAGGTCAAAATGTTATTGACTGTCCAACACTTACATTAATGACTAAATACCTACAAAACTAATGACAAATCAGCCTCACTGATACTTTATATTTAGTGCTGTTTAGTGAATGTTAGCATGCTTACATGCCAAAGTAAGATGATGAATATGGCAATCGTTACCTGCGAAAGATCAGCATGTCTACATTGTTTTTGTGAGCACATTAGCACGCTGACGATAGCATTTACCTTCAAGCACTGTTTTGCCAAAGGTTGCATTCAGACCGATTTCCCCACTAAGTACAGCCTCACAGAGACTGTTCAGACCTGGTATGAATCCTGAGTGATCAGACCAAAAGTGGACAGTAAACATGTTTTATTGCAACAAAATGGATTACTAAGAAAAGATGTCTTTGCAGATGTGAATTATGATAATAAGTGTGTAGATTACTCAAACTCAAACCTTGTAATTTGTGTGTAGTTGCATGTGCCTAAGGATACATTCATTAAAGAGTTTGTTACGATCAGTTACAGAGAAATTATTTTGATATTGTCTGTGTAGTTCCTCTGGTTTCTTCCTGTCCCCAATTCCTCCTGCAATATGCACTGCAACTCAAGAACATTACATGTTTGTAACATCACACTCAACAAATTTGCATATGAATCAGCACAATTGTTGGGACAGGCTTTGTGTTTGGTAAGTGCAATCTTCTTCTGTTGAGTTTCTTTTCTTTAAAGTTGAGTCTAAAAAAAATTTAAATTAAAAATTAAGATCAAACAAGGTATAAAATAAAACTAGAGCAGGATGGTCATTGTATGGGGGATCCCATACAATGACCATCCTGCTCTAGTTTTATTCCTACTTTTACAGGTGGAAGGAGACACACAAATATGGCAAAGCTGAATTTGTTCTTGTGCGGAGTTACTTGGTGTCAGGTGATGTCTGCTGAGTCATCTGTGACAAAAGGATTACAGGCCTACTGGCTGCTTCTCCAGCTGTTGATACACACCACTTTTTTCTTCCTCATGTCCAGCTGTGAACTTTCACATGGTAGACTTAATCGCCAAGCGTTGCCTCCATCCTATTCTCCCACTTTCTATAGCCACATAAAATGCCCAGAGGAACACGCATCCCACGGTTTTATTTCACTCGGTGTTCAGCCAAAGTCACAGTCAAACTGGAGTCAACTATCCACACAGAGAAGGAATATCTCCAGTTTTATGGAGTCGTAATGCGGTAGGGGTACTGTATAAATAATCTCTCTGCGCAGAAACACTTCCAGCTGTTAAACAATATGCCCTTTTGCAGCTTTTCTTTTCTCCTTTCTTTTTGACTGTATAAAGCTTCGTGCCCAGATTGCTTTGAAAATGAATACTGAGGGTTTTTTGTGAGAAGCTGTTTTTGAATATTTGCCTTTTGTGACACCAGATTGTTGCACTTTAAGCTGATTAGTAATACAGAGTAGAGTTGGAACTCTGCCGGTATCAAATGCTGCTATTGAAAGTCAGGTCATAATGTGAAATTCAAACCTCTGAGTCTGTTTACAATTAGGCCCTTTGAAGCATTCCACTGTAATCTCTCCCTCCTTTTGATATAAAGATACAGTATTGATATAAATGAAGGGAATTTGCCTTTGTTTTTGAAGCCATACCTGTGGCTTTTGATTGATGGATGGAAACTCTATGGTAGATTTAGATAATATAGAGTTGTTTAAAACCTCACTCTGAGGTTATAGTTTCCCCCTAGACTTCAGCTGTATTTTGTATCAACACAGTCAGAATGCCGATCCACTGAGTGGAACAGCCTTATCCCTGCTGGATAACCATGAAACGTTGTTTGTGAACAAGGGATGATAAAGTAAATCCAGTGCTTTTTTCAGGGGCATCCTCATTGCCCTCGGCCAGTTTGCAGTGCTGGTCAGTGGAGGGGGAGATGAGAGAGGAGCCCCTCTTCATCTGGTAAAGATCCTGCCGTTGGGCAGCTTTCACGCTCCACCGGCTGATCCTTCCAGGAAGTAGGGGGGTATAAGGACCACCACCCCCTACACCCCCCGCAGAGCCCTAGCATCTACCATGGCTGCATGCTGATCCCAAATCAAAGGGGGCAGTCTGTCCTTAGCCTGGGGGAGATGTAGTCTTCTGTGTGTGACCAGAGAGACATGGGTTATAGGACAGCTCGTCACACTTGTGCAGATGCCTGTATTTTTGACAGTGTATGTTTGCTTGGGTTGCACAGTAATGACACCATAAAAAATTGAGGCCATTGACCAGGCCAAAAGTTGTGTGTCCATCTAAAATATTCCTATTAAGTATGTTAGATCAAACAGATTTAAGCAATCATATACTCACTGTTGATATGGAAACTTCAGGTCAGAGGGTTAGGGCTAAAATGGTAAGTAAAGTCTGGAAAGGTTCAAGTCTCAGTGCAATAACTAATAAAACTGTTTCCTCTTTCTCTTTCAGTTGGTAGCCACTGAGTCCAGCCCTTCAGATGAAGAGTCTTCAGTTCCGGAGCATCGCCCCTAAGGCCCCAGCCGTGGTGCCTTCCCCCTCCCCTGCGGTCCTGTCCTGCCAGCCTCCCTCTGCCCTCCCTGAGGCTTCCACTGCCTCCAGCCCCAAGTCCATTATTGTGCCCACCCAAAACTATGCATTGATGCAAATAGCTGGTCAGGATGGCACTTTCTCTCTGGTGGCACTGCCCCCTTCTGTCTCCTCTCAGACACCACAGCAACAACAGCCACAAACCCAGTCCATTCAAAAGAATCTCAAGCTGCCCATTCCCAGATACCAGCCAGTGAGAAGCAAGGGGATGACAGATAAGGTAAAATCTCCACCACTAGCTAGGGTGAAAACAGCCTCCAAGATTGATGTGACAGCACAGACCAAGTCAGTGGTGAGTGGGGCATCAACAGGGTTGAAGAAAAAACATGAATCCAAGCACACAAAGAAAACTCTAGTGCCCAAAGAGGAGTCTTCAGAGCAGGTAATTCTGATTGACCCAGCCTCCTCTGACATCTCTGTTACTGCTTTACTACCCGACAATGCTGTCCAGTACCCGGGTTCTCAGTTAGAGCGAGCACCAGACGGATCTGAACGACCTGCTAGCCTTATTCAGAACCTCCAGTACGCCCCTGCTGCTGGAAATAGCTCCTCAGGCAAACCCCCAGAGGAAAGTAAGACTACAGTAAGGCTGTGCCAATCTAAGCCCGCTGCAGCCCAGCCCCAGGGCAGTATCACTGTCCTGTCCCCAGCCATCTTCAGCAAAGCAGTCCAGATTATCCCATCCCCACCTAAGGGTAAACTGCCCATCCTGCCGTACTCTAAAATGAAGAGCACCCTCATCCCAGCCACCAAGCTCGGCCATTTGTCCCCAGAGAAGAAGGGTTTCTCTCGCCAAACAGGACTCACCAGCCCATTAGATCCTACATCCAAGACCCTTGAGACAGCTGAAGCCTTGGGTCACAACCAGGTGCCAAACTCCACTCTACAGTCCCAGGCCAAGACCACACTCATGCCTGGGTTGGGAACGCTCCAGAAACCACCTGGCAAGAAGAGAGGGAGGAAGAGAAAGACAGTGGAAGACATCTTGGCATTTGAGGCCAAAAAGAAGAGGTCCTTGTCTTTCTTCCGTAGAAGGGTCCCAGAAAAACCACCAGCTGTCATTCCAGGCTCTAAACAAAAGGAAGTTGATATTTCAAAGAAGTACCGCAGCATCCGACCCAAACCCATGTTGGTCATGGAGACAGTTCCTCAACTGGTTAGTTTGCCTGCCATTACCCCAGATGGTCAAGAACAGGAGCTTGTACTTGGTCATCAGCTTCCTACCACTACCACATCCAAAGCCCTGGACTGTCCCCCTCAATCAGCCCCAGTAACCCTCCACCTGAGAGGTGCCTCCCATCCAAGAGTGTTCATAGGCAGCCGTCCACTCCACCGTTGCCCAACCTGCAGCCGCTGTTTCCAGTTCAAGCATCACCTCCAGAGCCATATGAACAGTCACACCAATAGTCGGCCCTACGTCTGCCCAGTTTGCCGCAAAGCATATGCTCACTCTGGCAGCCTGAGCACCCACATGAAGCTTCACCACTCTGAGGTACGTCCACGTCGGTCCCTAGGCTGTGAGTTCTGCGAGAAGGCCTTTGGATATGTGGGGGTTTACTTCAGTCATCTGAGAGAGGTCCACAAAGTGGTGCTGACCGTGGAGCCGTCCATCACCCATCATGAGGATGATGTGTCTGTGGAGGGGTGAGAAATTTTAGTCATTATCAATTGTGCACCTACTTCATTGTGGCCATAACCCTGTAGCAGGTTTTATGCAAAGATGTCAACATATAGATTAAGTGGCTTAAGATATCAATTGCCTTACTAGACAACTTTTAAAACATTTATAAAAATTTTAAAAAGTTAGAAATAAGCTTTAGTATTTCTTTTCCTCACCAGGGCCAACTCCCCAGAGCCATCAGATGAGCAGGATCGTGAAGACCCAGTGGAGCTGCAGATTAAATGCGGCCGCTGCCAGGCCATCACTCCTACCTTTGCCGACATGAAGATGCATTTGCTGTATGTGCATGGGGAGGAGGTCCAAGTCCGACCTCACGATGGCCAACACCAGCGAAGTGGCCGTGAGGCTGAGATGGAGCTTGTAAAACATGCTGCCCACTACTGGCGGCAGCTCAACGAGAAGCGTAACCTAGTGAAGTGTGGCAGCTGTGATGAAGAGTTCTTCTCCTTCTCCAAGCTTAAGAGGCACATCATGTCCCATCACCGCGTAGGGGAAGGGGAGGACAGCGGGACCCTCTCATCACCAGATGCTGGCAGTGGTCTTGGGGTTCTTGCAGCAGGTGCAGCCTTTAACTGTGTGCTTTGCAGCGAGGTCTTGGACACTAAAGAGGGAGTTATGGAGCACTGGAGGAGTCGCCACCACTGTGAGCAGCCCAACCTGCTGTGGGATGCCCTGAGCTCATACTCTGGCCAGGAAGAGGGTGAGGTGGATGGGGATCTGGACACTCCTGCTCCAAGCCCACACTATCCAGCCTAGCCCTTAGATGGGCATGGAGCTCTTCACTGTGGCTCCACATCATACACACTCAGTCCTAACAATCAGCAGCGCAGGGATAGAGGGTTTCTCTTATGTCTTTTAACACTAGTTTCATCTTTCACCAGTTGAGGCATTTGTCATGGTCCAAACAAGAAACAAAAAAGAACAGAAAAAGAATATCAAGTTAATGGTGAAAATGGAAATGAAAAATCGTGTTAGAACTCATATGGGATATTCTCTCTAGGTCAGAGAATCCAATTTTATAGACAATATTATTTTCATGTTATTTTGATTGCACTGTTCTGTTTTTGGACTTCATTTTGTTTGGAGGTATGTATTTAATATCCTGTTGAATTATTTTTTTGTACTGCTTATTTAAATGTTATTAAAAGGGTCATTTATAACCTAGCTGACACAATAAAACTGTTAAAAGGTCATTTCACCCAAACACCTCTTGTGAATATCTAGCCATGCAGATTATTTGGTTTTATGTGCTCAGTTTTTGAGATATCTATGCTGAGATTTCTGCCTTCCCCACAATAGAAAATTACATCTTAAAAATTCAAATAGTACCCGTGTTACACTGAGGATCATCTAAAGGACAAGTTGCAAGAAAGCCGTGGTGATCCAAGGCTGCAGTCCAGGAAGACTCTCGTCAGCTTATAGGGCAACTTAGCTCCACAACTGAGCTACTTGCTAACGGCAGCTAGTCGCTACAGCCAAACATAATAGCTAAAGAATAAAGTGAGCAGCAGGTATCGTTTGTAGATTTTTTACAAATTACACCTTTTAAATATTTTGAGGGCCCCAGAAAATATCCTGTCATCTCCATCTTCTAGGGGTGAAGGCAGAACTCTTGAAGATGACATCTGGTCTAAAACTATCAAATCTGCATAGCTAGATACCACTATGGGAAAGTGAAAAAATGTATTTATTTTTTTTTTGAGGGGGGGTATTGACCCTTCCAAATACTGAGAAATGTAAATCTCCTAAAAGGGCACACTGTCTACTATCACACTGGCTGTCAATTGATCCATTGGCCTTGGATTCTTACAGGATAAAAGTAATCAGTATGTGTACACAATCCTGTGATTTGATATTGCTCCTGTAACGGAAAATCGATATTTTCAGTCATGACTTGAACTTTCACAGTCTGATAAGGGCAGCATTAGGGTCCTTTGCCAAGCTGGACCCATGAAGGAACACTTTAACCAGCACCCAAGTGACATCCTTGTGGCCTTTTGAAAAAAAAAAAAAAAAAAATCAGTGTTCATGTGTAATGTGGCTTATTGTCAGTATGGTCCTCTAGGCCAAGTTCTATCTCCTTGACTTGTTGATAAATGCCTATATGTGTATTCTGTGATATGCCAAGGGTCTTTTCACACTAGTGATTGTAAAAGTGAGTTTAGCATTTAAGCGTTTTAACCACTGACAGAATACCTTTTGTTGACTTAGTAAATACGCAAAGGAAACCATTGAATTGCCTACCTGTGGTTGCCAGCTCATGTACGCACCTGTGGAATTGTGTGCACCCAGACTCTATTATTAGAGTTAATGTAAACTGTTGTCAAGTCCAGAAAATATGCTATTTTATACTCTAGATTAATACAGAGGTCTTTTAGTATATTTATGCTTGTTGTTGGTCCTTGAAGAACCAGCACTGGGACATTTGTTATGTATGCTTCTTCTAATTTGGGGGATGCTTAATGTCTTGTTTATTGATTGAGAGGCCATTACTACTGTACATGGCAAGTAGCTCTGCTAACATTTGTCTGTGGTTATCTTTCACATGAAGAAAAAAAAACATCACAGGGTCAAGTGAATGTACCTGAATGTTTTAAAAACCCTACCAAAAGTATATGTATGCTATATAGACTAATTCTATAGATAGAATATATAGATATATTGAGAAAAAAAATATATATTTACATAGAGTAACTAGTGAATCAGCTGCTTTGTTCTGTCATAGTGGAGGAGGGAAACAAGAGATGAATATATATCATTGCCAAAACTGGCAACACAAAAAAACAAAAGCCATGTCGAGCTGTCCTTATGTTTCTGACACAAAACGTAGGACTTTGAATGAAGGGCAAAGCACTGATGTTTACATATCGCACTTGCATATCGAGAGGTAAACTAGGGTTAACAGTATTACTGTTCATTGAATGCCATGTTGGGGTGTTCATCAGTGAGCTGTCCTTTGTTTTCAAGCCCTCAACACAAACCAGGAAGTGACAGAATTATGGGTCAGACTCTTCTTTCCTCAGTTAGGTGACAAACATACATGACTGTCAGCACAAGTCGGAAAGTGAAAAATCACACATTTGGTGATATAATGTGTTTGGCTCACTTAATATGTTGACTGTGTCCAAAAAAAAGACTGAAAGTGTTCGTGCTTGTTACTGTTTGTGTACCTGAAGAACCTGATGTTCATGACAATAAAGATATGCTTTGTTGAGGACTCTGTGACTGTTGTGCTTTCTTAAAACAGATATACTTCTTAGAAGTCTTTACTATATTTTTCCAGGTTATGGGTCAAGGACAGGTGGATAATTGAGATCAGATCTGTGATACATTTTCTAAATGGACTTTTTTGGTGTCATTAAGTTTTGCCATGCTGCTCTGATTGTTGACATGGTTGTATTTAAACTTTTTTCCTGGTCTGGATCATACCATAGTATGATCATAGTCCACCTGTATGTGGGCCTCAGAAATCGAAAAACACCTTAAAATGGAAATTAGGGAGAATAACCCTTACAATTACTTGTAATATTTTTCTGATTAATTGTCAATTTTTTTTTTCATTACTTGTTTGGTCAATAAAATGTCATAAAAAGGGGATATTGCCTGTCATTATTTTCCAAAACCCATTAACACGTCTTTAAATTGCTTCTTCAAAACCTAAAGATGAACAGTTTACAATGATGAACAGACTACAAGTTTGCCACCCTGTGAGTGGTGCTGTGGAGCTTTACTTAAGCTGTGTTCCAAACAAAGTGCGAATTTCCAACTTCTGACCTGCCAAAACTCAACGAAAATCTTGGCTGAGCATAAGAAAATGGTGATTTTTTAAGAACAGTTTAAACCTCAGCAGATCAGCCTTCTTGCATGTATAAACAAAATGGAGGAGGAAAAACAACACATGAGGTAACAGACACTATTATACATTTTATTTTATGGCACTTTTATACTTGAAAAGCTATCTCAGTAGCCTTTATACTAATACTGTAGTCTATAAAAACACCCTACCCCGCTCCATGGGTGCTGCCATTGTGTAACACCAGACAACTGCTCCTCTTGAAGGTGGGGTTGATGGATTTTCCTGGATTTCTGGAATTCTGACTTAAAGTGGCCTCCCATTGTACTTTTTTGAGTAGGGGTCAGAAATTTATGAGTTTGGAGTTGCTGGAACACAGCATTAGATGCACCAATGCTTTTGCTTGATGGAAGTGAGTATTATCATGATCACCATCTTAGCTGAAAGCGTTAGCATGCCAACATCTGCTAATTAGCAGTTCACAGTACGGCTGAGGCTGACGTTGATGTCATTATTAAAGTGACTACGAGGAATTTTCAGTTTTTGTTGATTCTAGCAGCCCCTTTTGACAAAAGCAGTACGACACCAGCACCTGCTGTTGTAAAAATCTTCGATAGCACATGCCGGCGGTGCATTTGTTTTGGAATCAAGTGACAGAGGCCAAAGGATACTAAAAGACAAGCCACCCCAGCCACAGTCTGTTCACCCTGCTGCTATCGGACATAAGATATAGAAGTATCCCCTGCCATACCACCAGACTACAGAGCAGCTTCATTCCACAGACTGTGAGACTCCTGAACTGAGCCTCAACACTCCACCATGAATAAATTATGTTCATGGCTTTATTATTCTTTCTTTATTAGTCTGTATAGTTTGAGGAGGGGTGTGTGCATGTAGCTTAGTAAATTGCAAACAAAAATGTCATCATACAACCGTGTATTGCATAATGACAACAATAATTAATCTTGAAGAAGCAAATCCTCACTTTTAGAAGCTGGAACCAAAACATGTTGGCTTGATAAACAAAAAACTGCTTTTAAACCTTTTCAGCTTGAGGGGAAAAAAACACACACAAAAAACATTCTAGCCATTCCCATTCACACTTAATACCCTGCAGATGTGAACTTTTCATCTCCTGAAGCACAAACGACAGAGGTCAGGGTCACTGTGTATTCATCAGATGAGATTCAGAGAATGGGATTAATTGATATTTCAGTCTGTACATGTGTGTCATATGTAAGGGTCAAGCAAAGTGGGTTAGCCAAAGGGCTTTTAAGAGCCTACATATGCTTTACCTCTGCGCTCCCCCCACCAAACAGACCTTCCATCTGTCTGCTTTAGCATAATCAAACCTACAGATATGTGTAGAAATGTTTCTACCTTTTGGTTTTCATGCAAATCATTGTGTCTTTCACTAAAAAGACCACACATGATCCACGTAACAAAAACTAGCTTGAAAATGTAACATGATAGTGGGAGACTTTTTGAATATTTGAAAGACGGAGAAGAGTGGAAGTTCAGAGAAAGGTAAGGTTTGTATGTTCTGAGAAGAGCATAAAACCAATAGCTGTATGCTTTGTGATGGCTTCATATTTAATGAATGGAGATGTACTGAACTCCATTTTTGCCCTGTGCGTGTCTTTTTCTGCTTTGCAAGATGCATTTAAAGTAAAAAGAAGCGCTTAACTACTCTTTTCAAATTTACAGAAAACAGGAACAAACATCGGAACAAACATGTCAGAGAATGCATTTTCTATTTGTTTCTATGCTGTCAGAGCCAAACGCTCTCTCTGCTGCAGGCCCAGCCCTGGTAGTCATTGCCACACCAGTGTGGAATGCAGGTCATCAGCTCCAATTGATCTGGAGGCACATGACCCTGTTTCAAAGTTCAAAGGGCACCTCTACTGTGATTTCTGCTGCTACTCAAACAGGCAACAGCCCAAGAGAGAGAGAGAGAGAGCAACTCTGTGGCACAAAACAACCTCTGCTAGGTTTACGTCAACTCCTCAACTCCTTGAAACTCCTTAGAAGGTTTCAAATGAGAGTGACTCAACTTCAGGTGGCTTTCAGCTCCAGTGGAACACAGATAAAGCTGCGACATCAGTACATATCGAGACCCAATCTACCGTCGCCATCGCACCACATTGCAGGCACAGATAAAAAGGAAAGCGCTATACGGTGATGCATATTTCCCTTTAATCAGAGCTAACGTGTACCACAGCCGTCACACTGCACTCCCACCTCACTGTGGCTCTCAGGGGGACAGGGGAGATCAAAGCCACCCCCCTGCTTGTACATGATCAGTGGGAAAGAAGGAGAACTGGGGGCTGCTCTCTTTCTTTCTCTTGTTCTTTCTTTCTTTGGGTCTCTGAGCTACACCCCCTTCAACACTGCCGTGGCCCTGGAAGTGTTGAGATTGAGGAAGAAAGGTGTGGGACAAACAGTTTTTAAAATCCATGTCAGAGAGAAATGCTGGACTTATTGATCTACTTATACCAGATGAAATGTACTTGCTTAATGTGTGTACTCGTTTGACTGTTAAGTTTCAAGGTTCAGTCATTTTGCAGAGTGGTACTTAAACCCAGACTGTTGACTTTTCCAATCAGTTTCTCGTGGGGAAATTGTGTTGAACGCTGAGCTGGAATCAAAAAACAGCACTTTGATGTAGCTGTTATTATTTTCAAGGTGTGTGAAGACTGTGTGGAGGGCAGTGGATATGGCATCCCCTGTGGATCTGTTGGTTCTGAAAGCAAACTGAATAGGGTCTAGGCTGGCTGGATATGCTGGAGAACCAGTTTCACAAAGCACTTGAACAGAATGGTGTTATTACAGGGTCATAGTCATTGAGACTAGACACAGCAGACTTTTTAGGTACAGGAACGATGGTGGGGATGGTCTCCTGTGAGAGTGAGATGTTAAAAATGTCAGCAATGCCATTTACTAGCAGATTGGCACAAGTTTTTAGTACACAGCCAGGGATTTTACCAGGCCTAGCAGCTTTACGCGTATTCACTCTCAGCAGGATTATATTTTTGAAAATGCTGTTTGACCCTGATGCACAGATCTGGAATAAAGAAACAAGACCGCTAAACAACATGCACAGTGGAGTAACACAACTAGCGTCACTGGAAGAATGCCAGGGCAGATTTATAGAATAGTAAAAATGTGACCCACACTGACCACAGATGCCCTCGATAACAACTTAGGTGGGGAGAAACCTGAGTGCAACATGCAATCTTTAGGCTAATGGAAGCTCCCCTCCCACCTTCTCACTTCTCACCGTTGATGCTCTGTTGCCAGTCTGTCTTAATACACTAACATCTGTGAAGCTGCTGTCGGCACATGCAGTATGTCGGTGATACGTGTGCACATTCATCAAAGTGATTCTATGGTTTCATCAAAGATTTACACACCCTCCTGGATGTCAGGACTTAGATGTACAAATCGGTAATCCCACATCCATGAACTCTCACTCTATCTCTCTCTCTCGATCTGGAGATGTGATCCGCCCTTCCCTTCCCTGCTGCCTCTCGGTCTCAGGTTTCAAAGCGTCCCATCTCTCCTCACCCTGCCAGATTACTCATCTAATGAGCAGCAGGGCTGATCAGGTGAATAATTGATGACGGGCGGCTGGAGAAAGGCATCGATCCGAGCAGGGCTGTGGCTCTAAATGGAGCAGGGAAGGAGACACCTCAGGAGGATAAGCAGGCACAGGTACATCACTGCAACACTCTGTGCTGTATGGGCTGATTGGGATTCAGTGCTTGTGTCAGTTTCATGAAGAGTAAAAGGATAAAGAGCCACCGCTGGAGAACATGGACATCTCGAGGTTCTTTTCAAAAACATACACCAGGACCCATATATGACGGAACTTTGTTTTATCACCTTTACATATGAAAGTGTTAAAGTGTTAAATTATGTTTAGATGCAATATGGAGATTATAGTGATACCTTTGATTATAATAGTCTGTAACCTTCCAGGGAACCTGATACTGAGAATTATTAGGCCTATGATGTACTTGATTCTCACCAAGGTGTATGCATTTACAACCACCTGTGACCCCGGTAAATCAAATTTTTCTCATTATATTTTTAATGACTCATTTTGACCTGATCTTTAGCCAATTAGATTTATTTGGAGCAACCTGCCTGAACCACACATCATGTAAAACTGAAATTGCCAACAGTCTTGTACTGCTCTGTATTCGCTCAGCCATGCCCACTTTTGAGCTATCTAAACGTGAACAATTTAATTTAAATAGCCCTTATACCTCACCGTTCAGAAGACAATTCAGGCCTCTGTGAAAATTCCACCTTTATTTAAATCCCGAAAAATCATTGATGATTGATTTAAAATCAATATATTTTCAATGATGTCGAAAGCACAAATAAAAAACAGAATAGGTGCAAAAATGTGATAACAAACAGAAACAACAAACATAATCACAGAGCGAATAAACAGAATGGGTACATAAATGATCACAGATAAGAAGCAATATGACAGAATACAAATAAAACTGATAAAGTGCTTGAAAAATGATAAGAAACTGCAGCAAACGAACATGACAAAACACAAATAAAATATGGGTGCAAAAAAAGATAAATGGCAGACAACCATACAGGACAGCATGTAGTTAAAAACAGTTACAATTAAATGCTGAGTAGTTAGAAATCAAAGTCTACGTTGTAAAATGTTCCAAGTGTATGGAGCACTGAAACTGAAAGCAGTTTTCCCAAATGTAGTGTTTACCCGGGGAACTTGGAGCATCATACAATCACTAGAGCATGTTGAATAGTAACTCTGTGACCAGGTTAATACAGAACTGATATATGGTGGCATGTTGCTCTTCAAGGCTTTAAAAAGAAAGAGAAACCAATGGCTGTCGCGTCTTACTGTTAAAGGTGCCCACCTAACTTTTTCATATAGAATACAATGATGACTGGAATAACAGTCACCAGTAATGAATCTGAGGGTGGAGTGATAAACCGAGTGTAGTGGGGTAAGAGTGGAGACAGAGGCCTGTCTATAGATAACATCACCATTATCCAGGACAGATAAAAAGACAGCTTCAATGATCCGTTTCCTACAGAACATGGGGAAAGTAGTTCTGTTTCTATAATAACAATAACAATTTTTTTGTGTGTTAATATGAAATTTAAATGTGAGTTTCTGATCCAACCAGTGGAGTGGTAATATGCAGATCAATGTCTGCGACATCTCTGGCTCTTGAGAATATCATGTTCTGTTTGCATTGACGACTAATTTCAGGTTAAAAAGAGAATCTTGCAGTAAGTCAAAAGCTTGCTGGAGAATTGTAATGGCTTTATGTGCAGTTTTAGCACAGCAGTACAGGACTGTATCATCAGCATAGAGATTGGGCATTACAAGTTGTTATAGAGGATGTAATATTGTTAATATAGATTGTGAATAAGATAGGACCCAGTATTGAACCTTGCGGAACCCCTTTAGACAATGGTAAAAACACGGAACGATTATTTCCCACAGTCACACATTGTTGTCTATGAGACAGGTAGTCCTTGAACCAAATACAGGAATTACAATCAAAACCAACATCACTTAGCCTCTGTATGAGCGAACCATGGTCAACAGTGTCAAAAGCTTTTGATAGATCCACAAAGAGGGCAGCACAGTATTTCCCTTTATCAACAGCAGATATAATATCATTAGTAACTGAGGAGATAACCGTAACAGTACTATGCTTAGCTCTGAAACCAGACTGGTGAGGACTCAACACAGGATATATTTTGAGAGGAAACTGTGGAACTTAGACTAATGAAAATGGTTACTAAGACCTTTGATCCAGTGATGTACAGTAAAGTTGAATCTGATTTGTAATTTTCCTTGAAAAACTATTCATATACATATTCCAACAATACTTGCTACCGACAATTAGCCATTACACTTTATGTCAGCCTAAATTAATTGTTGGATGCAAAGTTAGCCCCATCAAGACCTAAGCGTCCATATGAAGATCAGATTTTGTCTTCTGGCTCACATCGAGTACTTTAATACATATCCTTCTCTCCTGTTCCCAGTCTGGATCCAATAGCTCCACGCTCTTAAGCATGAGGTGACTGTTCAGCTTACTGAGCCAAATCAGAAATATGCTTTTGATTTTAACAAGACATTATTTCTGCCAAAGGAGCAAGCTTAACCAACTGCTTCAACGTCATACATTCCAGCAAGTGCTTCTTACATGGAACAATGTACAGCTCAGGACATCTGCACCTTCCTTTGCATCTTTCTTGCTTTAATAATAAAAAGATTTTCTCTCCAAGGTAGGGCATTTAAACACGGGGACTACATAAACTTCAAGACAAGCCTTGTTTGTGTGTGAAATGTCGGGAACAGTGATCAGTTGAAGGGTTGACAAATGCATTTTATCTCAACCTCCAACCCACTTCATTCATTCCAGTACAGGAAGAGCAAAAGATCGGATCACTCAACCCTGCAATGTGTAAGTGGGACACTTTAATCGAACAACACAGAGGTGATGGACGGTATGTTGGTGACATTGCTCCAAGTGAGCCTGTCTCTCTTTTTCCATGTTGCTTCGATGGGGAATCCGCTACAGGGTGCTGCTCATTGCCTTTTGGTCCAGATGGTCAAGAGCTCCCAGTGTTCAGCAGGGTAGGCGCTGTTCGCCCAGGGGGACTCCTGCCATCTGTTCCAATCCTCTCCTCCCTTCTCATATAACTCCCTGAGCCTCCATCCACTCAATGTAAGGGCTTGGATCGGTCCTGATAAAGGTCTGATTCTGTCCCATCCTGATTTTCACCTTGACTGATGTGTAAATAAAATCAAGTAGAACTCACCTTGAGATTCAGACATCTGCAAAGACATGCCAGGAGTCGTTATTCTTGTCATGATGGGCCTATTTTACCCCTGTCTTGGCCCCATTTCTCTCACAGCAGCTTCTGTTTCGTTACCTGTGTGTGTGGTAGAATACTGTACGAGTGTATGTGTGGGTGTCCAGCAGAATTCAAACAAGACAGAGAGCATCTTTCTGGAGTCATCTTAGCTCCGGGGAATGTGGCGAGATAACCGGATGCTAATGCTGCACTTTGCCTTTGGGGAATTACGTTTGCCTGAGCAGTAACCTACATTTAATGAGCAGTCATACACATAAGGTTAATGAATCAGGCTTGCTGGAGGACGAATAGACCCTTCATATGAGTACACACGCACAGACATAACAATCATCAATACAATCATAGTAGACACAGTCACACACACACACAAACAAACACCGAGGTTTCTGTTTGCTGTAGCGCAAAAGCTAACAAGGTTAGTAAGTAAGCAGGCATCTGAATCTGTAATTTATTTATTTAGTCTGGCTCCAAGGAGCCGTGGGCGTGTACTAATAAGAGGAAGAGGGTTCTTCTGCCCAGAATTGTGTGCAAGTGCGTGTTTGTCTAAGAGTAGAGAGGTTTTGATTTAAGAGCTGAAGCCCATCATCCACACATTGTGTCTTCTCACTCCCACCTGCAATTAAGACAAGAAAAGAGACAAGTGGGGAAATTGTCATCACTGATTTGATAGGTTAATTAGCTCATTCATATGTAATGTCATATGCAGTTAACCACAGGTTGAGTAGATTAAGGAGGGCGGACTGAATTCAGTGCATATTGTCCAAAGCCTGATGGGAAAGGGATGTATTGGATTACATGACAAGTGAGTTGAGTAAGGGTGCATGTGTGTGTGTGTGTGTGTGTGTGTGTGTGTGCGTGTGTGTGTTTAGAGCAGCAGAGAGAGAAATGCTCCACACCTCCACCTCCCCCCCCATCTCGTCCCCTGTCCCTTCCCCCACAACGGTGACTCTGGCTGGGATCCGCTCACTGTCTCCCCCCTGGGGAAGACCGCCATCCGACTTGGGTCGTCAGTATCAATTATACTCATCCCTTTTTCCTCCTCGGAAGCGTTTACACGAGTCACATTTTTCAGACCCTGTCTCAAACCTCCACTTTCCTTCCTTCTCTTCTTCCTCCACAACACACCGCCCCACCCTTCCCCAACACCCTGAGGCCCCCTGTCAGGACCCAGGAATAATTCCCCTCCTTTTCCGACGCTTTTGGGAGGAAAACGGCGCAAGGTGATAAATCTGCGGCGATGTACTGTAGAAAAAAATTAAATGAAGGAGAAGAGAAGGGAAGCCGGGAGGCTCAGCACTGCTGCCTGTCTGCTCAGCACAGCAGAAACAGAGAACAGTCCATCCTGAAAGGATGGAGATGGAAGAGGAGTGGCAGGGTGAAACAGGACAGTAAAAGAGAGTTACTCACCTTAGACCCTGGATGCATGATCTTGAAGGCAGCTGAGTTTGCTCAGAGGATATCATACAGCTGGAAGCCTTCAACGCTCCTCATGATCCAGAGCTGTAAAAACATCTTTCAACATAAATGCAAAGCAGAATTGCCTTAGACATGCACGCTCAGCTGTTCAAATAAATACTCAGGTATCAGAGATTCTTTTGAGAGGAAAACAATAGATCTATGACCTAGGGCTGATATGTGGGAGGGTTTGTGTCCATCAAGATAATCAATACCATGTTATCTGCAGAGTACAGCCAAGAGAGGTTCAGCTTGCAACATTTCTCATATTTAATGCCTGACTGACTTTAACAGCTCATACACCATGAGCAGGGGGAGGAGGGATTGGATACCACCAGTACCAGGCAGCCACAGGCACCACAAAAAAACTTAGGAAGCAAACCTGGAGCATTTACCTGCCCCGATGAGTAACAAACACAAACAATGCAGAGCGTAATTGGCATTGATGCATTTTAAAAGCCCTCCTCCTCCCCTGCAAACACCTGCAGCCCATGAAGCCGCGCGACCCCCTGGGAAATCACACATTAGCATTTAGCCGTTTCATCTGCTGCACTAATCAGAGCCAAACGTTTCAATAATACAACACAAGAGCAGTTACGCAACTCAAAGAAAGGGGTGAGAGAAAGACAGAGCACTCAGGCAAAAGGTATTTCCAGAGGTTGCGAAGCAGTTGGCACCTGAGCTAAATGGATGGATGATTTTGGGTGAGTTAGAGGGTTAGCCAGTGACCCCGAGTGACCTCCCAATTATTTTACAGATAACTTCAGTGTGTTGAAATCAGTGAGATTTACCAACTACCAAAACAACTCAACTCCGCAATACTCACCCCAAGGCAGTCTATGTACATCTGGCTCCCTCTTCACTCATAACGCTCCTACTCAAAAGCTGCCACACACTGCTGCTGCTGGAAAGCTTGCTGCCAACACCCCAGCCTCCACCTTCTTTTTAGTAGAGTCCTGTCATGGCTCAAGGTTAAAAAAACTGTGTTCATTGTCTTCCTTTGGGCTCACTCTTATGCTGCATTCCAGTTACATGGGAGACCACTCGCCCGAGTTGCAAAGTGGGAAATCTCGCAGCTGTCTCGCGACATTTCACCAAGGCACGACCCCTTTTGGTCGGAATATCCACTGTCTGACTCGGTGCTCCTGAGAGTACACCGAGTAGAGCGAGGATAGACAAACGACTAGACAAACAAAGATGGCTGCGCCGGAAATTGATGTATTTTCTTTGTATTTGTACCACGTTGGTCGTTTTAATGTCGATTTTAAATGCTCTTACACACTTGATTACATTGCTGCTTTAATCCGGTCACCAATTTATGCATTGCACGGTCTTGCTGTGCGTGGAATACAATGTAAAGTTTTGTTTTCGAGCTGGTTTGCTAAAGAGGCTAATGTATCTAACAATAACAATAACAATGACAAGCCTGCTACTGCCCTGATGGCGTCCATGTTCTTCCGACTCGTCGTGTAGCGATGACAAACGGGAATGCTATTTGTGCTACAAGCCAGGAAATTACGTCACGTTCTCGCTTAAGAGCAACTCGGGCGAGTGGTCTCCCATGTAACTGGAATGCAGCATTATATACCCTGGGGGGGTTTTGCATTGCAAAATTTTGCAATAAATGGTCAAACCTATGATGAGTGTTCCTGACCAAAAGGCCACAACTGTCAGGGGTTCACTGACGTCTTTAGAATTCATTGTCTGGGAACCATTAATGTCTGTACGAACTTTTTGCCAGTACATCCGGGACATTAAAAGGACAGTTAACCCAAAAATCAACAAATAAATACATATTATTCCTCTCACCTGTAGTGCTATTTATCCATAGATGGTTTTGTTTTCAGTTGTAGAGTTTCAGTTGCCCAAAACAAGAAATCTCAGGAAAAACTCACTACAGCGTATCACCACGCATGGGCAGGAGGCGTGGGACGTAAACAATAATTGTGTCCTCCTCAGTTAGCTTTGTTAGCTCGGAGATGCACGCTTCTTTCTGCACAGCGATACGGTTAGAAAATAGATATTTCAGTGGATGAGTGAAAACTTGACCTGCTGGTAGCGCATTAATAGTTATATGATAGACATTTACATACAGTCTGTACCTAAGTCTTAGACTGACAGGCTGATCTACTGACAGACTGACAGTGCTATCCATGGAGCCATGTTGCTAGCATGGCTAAAGAGGAAAAAAATCAAACTGGCTGTAAAGTTTTGGACAAGTGTTTCTGTTCAAACCTAAAATACTCACCGTGACTGTTCTTGCTCACACTAACTGGCAGGTTAGTTACCTCGCACCCACTCTGGAACCACCTACCTAACAATTCATCAACTTCATACAGTTCCCCCTTTAGACGCCAACCTCTCCTGAGGCCCATGCTCTCTTCCTGGAGCTTGGCAGCCCCTGCTCAGCCTCTCTGGCCTGCAGCAAGCAGGAAATGGCCTATTGTTCTGAGATAATGTGAAATATAATGTTCCCCTGCACTCTTGGAAGCATTCTGCCCTGACAGCCTCATCGCTGTGGGCAACAGTAGGCGCCAAGTATATGAGCACCTGCCAAACAGAGACGTCCATCAGCGATGCGGTGATGCTGGTTTACAGCGGAGAGAGGAGAGGGGAATCCCCTGAAGACTTGTGGGAAAACAAGCACCTCTCACACAGCCGTTTCACGAAAACTCACCTCCGCCCACTCAATACAACCTGGGAGATTTTCTATCATCTCTCTGAAGCACATGTGAAAAATTCAACTCAGAGGGCATTTGAGGTGATGTAGAAAGTGAGGGTGAAAGTAAACGCTGAAGGAGAGCTTCTTCATTGTTCCCGCTGGAAAGAACCGGAGTCAAACACTTACATCACCGAAGCGCCAGAGCTCGACAGATTCATTCCCTTAAAATCAGTTCATCAATCCACATGATAAAAGTTACGGCAGACAGGCCAACGAGAATCAGAGTTTGTGAATTCACACCCTCGCAGACACATGTAAGGTATTAGACTGATTCCAAATGCGACCACACGAGCTGTTTCAGCAGAGCCTCGCAGCACCTCTCAACACGATGGGGCCTTGCAGTTAGTCAGGAGTTGAAACCATCATTGATCATTACAGTACACTGCGGAGCAGCACTCTCCCTGCTGTGGAAACAGTGAGGAAGTTTGTTTATTTGACTGAATCACTAGCCAAAAACTCATAAATATCCTTGGCAACAATACAGATTAACAAAGCAGTTTGCAGAACAAGGTCAGCGGAGAGCAAGACAGGGACCCTCTTCATCTTGTAATGGAAATAAAGTAATATTTAAAGCAGGAGTAGGGTTATGAACACAACATGACTAATCACACTTTGTCACTCTCCCTTATTCTGCTCCTCATGAGTATAAAGTCAGTGAGGCTCATGCCTTAGCAGGTTATTACTGTCATCGTACCTAAACTTACAACATTAGTCCCTCTGAAGGATAATTATGGGGCTTGTATTTCAAATCCTGATGGTATAATAAATGTATCCAAAGACTTTATTTAGAATTGCAGCTCAACAGCTGGCAGCATCTTAGAGTTAAAAGTCCTTTGCTGTTACTCGAGGAAGTGTTTCACCTTTTTCCACACAGTCTGTTTCGCTGTTGTCTGAGATAACACGTTCTCAGAAACCATGAAGAAATGCTCCTCCAACTTATACATTTTCAAATAGGATTCTCCATGAGGTGAAATATGTAGAGGGCGGCACATTCAGGTAATAAAAGGGTGTAAATCTGTCAGATTAGTGACAAAAATGAGAGTGTGTGGGATTAAGGTAAAGCACGGATGTGGCTCCTTTTGCTTTATTACTCATCTTACATTCAACGGATCCTTTTTGGAGGAGGTACGCACCTAAATGGATTAAAGTCACAATTCACTCCACGTACAAAGCAGACATTTAGGCATATATCCTCTTCACTGTATCTTTGTGACTGTATGCTTTGATGTTCCACCAGCCGCCCACTGTGACTTTCTCACAGCTCCTGAATTGTCTGTTCAGCAGAGCTTGGCGCAGACATTTGGAGGTGAATAACACTGCCATCTATTGTTCTTCTTCTAAAGGCTCTTAGGTTGTGCTTCACAGTTGAAAGTGTATTGTTTTCACAGATTAAAGGAGGCTGTCCACGAGCCTTCACAACACAGCAGAGCATTTGGTAAAAGTCCTTTTTCTGTAGCGGTGCGTCTCACCTGGGCCTTAAGTCTTTCATACTTTTTCTATTGGATTATAGGATTTTCTCAATTATTTTTTTCAACATTTTGTATTTGTTCATTTCCTGTAGAAAAAAAACTACCAGTGTCTTTTAACTGTCAGGTGAAAACTTTTCTAGAGAAGTAGCTTTACTGTGAGCCATAATATCCCACAAAACACAAAGTTGGTCTGGCCCAGTGACAGCACAGCCACTTACACTGAGCCCACATGAATACACCAACAATGAATTACAGTCCAGAGGTGGGCCCAACCTAGAAGCCAGATCTGGTAGTCACAGTTGCCTGTGTTCTGGGCAGGAATAGGGCCATCTATAGTCATACAGCTGGTACAACCAAGGCTTGTAATTCATTGCTGTATGTGAGCTGAGTGTAAATGTTTGTCCATCATCTTCTTTATAAAACTTTTTTAATGTTACTAATGGTTTTATTAATGATCCATAAATAATTTATGAATGGTTTATTGATCATATATGAACCATTAAAAAGGACAACATATGGGTTGCTATGATCTGCCTCCACCAGGACTCTCGTGTTGTCTTTAAGCTTGTTCCTTAGACCATCAGAAGACAACAAACTAGTGAGCTAGCTCGCCTTGTCCTATCAGTTTTGAAAATATTTTTTTGCGACAAAAAAGTGACTTGATTTCCTTCCAGACAAGTGTTTTTAGTGCCGTTTCAGAAATAATCTCCATCCATACAGCACACCTGAAAAGGCATATCCATGGCCATTCACATACATTGGGTATGTGTGCACTGATGGTACATGGTTGATGGCATCTTTACTTTTATGGACTATCTACTTGCTTATTTACTTACCTACTTTTAATCTAAGTTTCTATTATACATGTGACAGGTATCAAGGCTGGTACTGAGGCAACAGGTCATTTTTTCTGAAAACAGGACAAAAATGATGAGGCAGGGAAACATAACTGCTCTTCATTGAATCCTCCTGGATTTGAATGAAATCATTGTCAACAGCTGTTTTTGTCTCCCTGTTCCATGATTACAGGGACCTTAATTGTTGGTTGGTGTCCCTCTTAATATAGACAATATAACATCCATTCAGTCAATGTACAAACTCAAATACACCACAATAACAGAACACATACTCTGAAACTGAAAACTGAGTTTCTGAATATCTTCTCCCTGGAAGGTCATTTTTTTAGCCTGGACTGAGTCTGACACGACATGCAAAGGGTCAGACAGACAGAGCATTTCAGTGATGCTCCCTGCGTGAGTACAAGGCAAGGCCTGTTGTGAATAGCTTGTAACCGATGTATAAGGCATTAGTAAATCATTTAACCATCAAGAAAGCCATAGCTATCATTGATAAACCTTTAATAAAGGGTGCCTTGGTTTTTCACATAATAGCAGTTATGGTGAATCCAATGTTTTCATCATGTTCTCAAACCTTTATTTGCCCTTTTGCATCTCGGAACAGAAAAATATAACACTTACGAGCACAGATGCAGAAAGGCCACATGCCTGCACACAGGAGCAAGTGAGAGAGAAAACAGGTCTATAAACTTGTAAGCAGACATAAACAACAAAGGCTCGCCTGCCGTAGACCTCTCTCCGTTAACTTGACTATAATTACTGTGCCGCGCACCCGGCTATGTGAGATTACAGGAGTGAGTTACACCTGATGCCAGGAGAAAGTACTCCATACTTTAAATATTTAATCAGCCCCTTCACCATGAAGCAAATGAGGCGAGGCAAAAGTTGCCGAGTGGCTGAGGAAGTATTGGGGGGGTGCTGCCCTGGATGCATTTTGTGCACATGCGAACATGAGGGAGCACACACACACGCACACATGCTAGTACACACACACACACACACACACACACACACACACACACACACACCAGGGAGTTAAGTATGTCATTACCTCGTGATTTTTCTGTTGATAGATCTTTAGCCGGTCTCTTATTTCAGGGGAACCTGAGAACCTCTGTGAGTATGTACAGTATGTGTGTGTTGTAGGTGTGTAAATAAGTGTGTGAGTGTAGGGGGAATGGGGGGGTGGGGTTGTGGGTGAGGTAGCATTCTGCGCACCTGCCCAGGGTCAGGGCCAAGACTCCTTGAGGCTCAGCCGCATCGAGCCGCCAGCCGTGAGGACACAAAGGAGAAATTCTTCTCCACGCTAAGCCGGTTAGAGCTCAAACTGCTTCACTTGAGCAACACGGGAAGTGACACAATCAGGCGCTAAATCCTGCATGCCTTGTATGTTCAAGTGACCATGAAATGAACCATCCGCAGAGGTATATTTAAAACGACACATGATATGGTCTGAGGTGCAGATCATAGAGAGGCCTCGTCTGAGAGGTGCAACCTGCCTTCAGTAGTATATGAAGAGAGGGTGTACTGTTCACCTGCTCGCCTGATTCACACAGAAGAAGCCATGTTGGATTTATTTCAGCTTCCCAGGAAGATGTTGCTTCAAGCATTTGATACTAGGAAAATCAGTACTGTAGTTATGATCGATGATGTGTACCATAAAACAATTTATTTTATTCTAGTCTATTTTTCAGGGGAATGCTGTCTTGAAGTTTTTTACCAGCCGAAGGTTCCATTACCAAAAATAAATCCTAATGCCTTGATTCCAGTGGGCATGGCTCTATGATGTCATGTCTGTAACTAATCTTTAGGGTTTCATACCCTACTGGGAAACATTTAGAAATGGACCATTTTTTCAGCCTGATTTTGTTTATTTAGTCATTCTACTTTTATTTTTGTGCTTCTACCTGAGATAAGTAGGTCACATATAGGTAAATGGTATCATTTTGATATACAATTGGGATAATGCACAGGTTGTCTAATTTTGAAAGTTTACTGGATGCTCTGCTGTTCCTGTGTTTGACTTCCTGCCCGGCTTGATCTGCTCTGTGCAGCTTGATGAGGCTTCCATCAAAAATAGACTGGCACATATTTCAAGTAGAGCAGAGAGCTGCAGCACATCTGCTAAAATCACAAGCATCGCCTAAAGTGGCCGTGCTCAACTCAGGGAGCTGCGTGGCAGCCGTGCCTGGTGAAATCTGAGTCTCAGCAGTAAGTAAATCTCCAAATCCACAATTCCATTTGTCCTTGATTTTAAGGTCACCATTTGATAAATTTTTTTTTCCTATTTGAACTTTTGGAGTTAACTCCTGTACCTGTTAGATGATTGTTTTCATGCACACATACGTTTGTGGAAGTGCAGCTGCAGGCAACTGGTAAGCTAGCTGAGGCATCTTTGTAATGTGTTATTTTTGTTAGGATGCTTGCATCACTTTCCACCCATCCCCTCTGGATCAGAGCAGAACCTGATATGACTCCAGGTGTTTATTCCTCCAGAAGATCTGGCTCTGCACCCAACTCTCTCCTCCAGAGCTGGCCGGCTCTGAGAGGCTGAGCAGCGCTACAGCCTCCCTGCTCTGCCCGCCCTCCAAACAACACTCTGCACTTTTTGTCAATGCCAAAAAATTACATATCATCCATTTAAGTCTGACAGTTTATTCAAATGATATTAATTCAAACTGCTGAGTCTCAGATTTCAGTTTAACCTCAAAACTGTACTACAAACTACTCATCTACAGCAGGACTGTGGCTGTGTTTAGGAAAAGATTGTGTTCATGACAAACTGAAAAAGTGTCATCATCATAGTTTGAGGGTTTCCATGGTGTTTCCACTCTGATTAAACCAAATTGAGCAAATCAAATTGATGGTGAGAACTTGCTATGTGTAATGGATAAAACACAAGCAAGGTATTTACATCATGCGTTTCCAAGTTTCACCTCATTTTCAGTAATAAAGGGGACACACAGCGCTCAGTCATGCCAGGGCCGTGCTGACATCACCGGCTGGAAGATGTGCCGGAATAATGATTTCATCACGTGCTGACATCACCTCGCACCTCTGTCAGCCGAGTGATGCGTACGATGTCTGACGCCATCCCTGCTGTGTTTACCGGACTGCTCTGTCCGTCAAGATGATTTCAACACTGCTTCACTTCCCTGAAACGAGTGAGTCAGCTGCTTCTGTCCATCGGACGAGAGGAGAGGAGTGAAGGGAATGTAGAGGGCCCATCAGAAAGGCCAGAAGGGGGAAGAGTCTGGCCCCCTTTTACTTTACTCTTGATGAATGATGAGTAGTGCGGCTGATCAAACTGAGAGATCAGAAAGACTGACCACAGGCTTGGGAACCTCTGCATGGGACCACATCTCTACTGTGAGAGAGGGTGCGGGTGAGACATAAGTGAGGAAAAAGACTTAAAATTCCTAATCAAAGCCCTTTAAGAGAGGGAAGGAAGCATTTAGTTTGTGAGACAGAAAAAAAAAAGGTTCAAGTTTGGCCAGTGTGGACTGTCTGCAAGGACTCCATGCTGTCATTTGGCAGTTTTCAATCTGCACTGTGCGCCTGGCCTGTCCCCGGAGAGAGTAAGCGGAGCTGGCTGGAGGAGAGTGATGCTCTTTAGACAGTGGATCAGTTATTGCTGAGCCGAGGAGGCAGAACCTGTGATAGATACTGCTCCCCCAGGAGAGCTGTTGAGCTGATCTTTATGGATAGGAGGGAAAGAGAGGGATGAGCAGAGGAAGGAAAGAAGGAAAGATGGAGAGTTTACAACAAAGAAGGGTGATCTCTGAAGAGCTTTGTCTCTTGGGACTCTCCTCCTGGTTGTTTCAGGATTCTCTCTGGGTGGCTCTTTAATGTGAGACTATTTAGTCGCAGGCAACATGATGTCAAGTACAGTGTGATCAAACGAAGAAGTCAGTACCACTGAACTCTTCTCTTTTTCCTCATGTCTTTGCCTCTTTCTCTTTGTTTTCCTTAACATTCTTATTTGTGCCAGTGTGTATGTCAGAAGGAAGAAAGGCGAAGGGTTTGTTTCCGTACAGAAACTCTCTATGATTCATGTTTCCTCTGCTTTGATCTGCGAGCTGTGCACAGCCCCAGGATAAACCATTTCAGGTTGTCTAAACAATTTCCAATCACTGTTTCCATATTTAGGTTCTTATATGGAGGAGAGAAGCGAGGGCCTTGCATGCTAACACGCTCCTCTGTGAGCAGCAGGGAGGAGGGGAGAACCTGATTCTATCCATTAAGAGTGAAGCCAGACATTGATTTGTGCAGACGGAACATGCAGGCACAAACAAACATGCATGTGAGCGCACAACACACACATCTGCACGGCCATATGCCCCGTGAGGTCAGCTTACCGGCAAGCCCAGAGCCCCCTGAAAACACCCACCTCAATCTCTCATCTCGCTCTCCAAACACACATCTGCTCCCCAGTGTGCCCCCCCCCCCCACCCTCTGTGAAATCAACCCAGGCTCTTATTAGCAAACCCCACCCACCTCCTCTCTGCTCACCTTCCCAATTACCCAGCATCCCACTCTTTAAAACCCTCAAACGATTCAAAAACTGCAGAGCAAACTAGAACAACACCTCAACTGCACGTCCACAACTTGATTGCGCGAATCAACAGAAAATGCTGTGTGTGTGTGTGTGTGTGTGTGTGTGTGCTGCATGACATCATTCAGCTGTTCCTCTGGGCAGGACTCCATCGAACTAAATAATCCAGGCCAGCTCCATAAAGCAGGGAGTGCCGCCACATTCCCCCAGCCATGAAATATCAAGTGGTATTAAGTCACCATAACTGTCAGCCTCCTTCCTTCCTCACGCTTCCTCCTGCACTCACACATGCGTACGTACTAACACACAATCCTGCATGGCTAATTTGTTTAAATTAAATTGACAGTCACCGTATGTAAAATATAACGAAAACAACAGAGAAACACTGTCCGTTCACAATTTATACTCTTCCTGCGTGTGCGACAGTATCAGATGTGTGCATGCAGCAGGTGGCTCCACATTAACCTTCGGCTACAGTTTTGAGCAGCAAAGCAAAGCACAGCGCAGGGCAGGGATCTGGTTTCGGCCCCTCACTCTTCCCTCATCCCTCCATCCCTGTGGACTCCTATTATACATGACATCAGAGCCTCCCGACAGCTTTGCACAGCTGTGGCCAGAGCAGAGTGGAGCAACACCCGGGATCCACCCCGCCATACACCCTCAAATAACAATGCAGGCCACTGAGATATTTGCTTAGTGGAGACATTTAAAATCTATTTTTTAATTTTTTATACTCTGGTTTTCCTGTAAAACTGCAGCAAACTGTGCAAACTGATAGGATTGCAGTGATTTACTAAGGCAAGGCAATCAAGACCAAGAATATGAGAATGTTTCAGTTAGTATATATATATATATATATATATATATATAATATATGTGTGTACAAAGAAGGAACTGAACTTTATAATAGTTTGTCTTCAGTTGAATTTGTGGAATGTCAGTCATTTTCTCATCTCCTGCGTGGATCATTTGTGTTTCACCACAGCGTTTCTTCCTTTTTCTCCTGCATTTCTGTTTCTTTGACAACCACTGAGGAATGTTAACAGGTGCTAGCTCCACTTTCAAGGCGCAAGAAGCGTAATGGGACAAAAGAACAACTGGCGCGAGCACCTGTTTTCTGCCAGGCTGGGAAACTGGATCCCATTTCCAAATCACACTGGAGAGTCCAGAACAAAGCGCCACTATCCCCTGCCTTGTATTTAGTCACAGCTGACGATAAGCACATAAAGTTTTTATATTTTATCCACCCTAACTCCTTATGTTGTGTCTGACGGACAGCCTCTGAATGGTGATGAAGAAGGCTTCAGTTGCAGTTCTTGCTTCACACCTTTCTAGACTGCACCACAGAGACACCATGTGGTGGCAAGTCACAAGCCAGACACCAGCAGGAACACTAAACACGATACAGTTTTTACATTCATTCTCCATTGTACTGTGCCCATTTTAGTCATTTGTAATTCAAGAAAAATAACAATTTGAAAAAGTTCTTTACAGCACAGAGGGACATACTGTTCATGTATAATCATGTATACCAAAGAAAGACACCTCTCCTTCTCTCCTAAAAGTGATAAGCATAATTTTATCAAATCTTTAATGCAAGAATATCCCTAACCCTCCAACTAACCTACTTCAAGTTCAGCCAAAAATGAAAATGTAGTTATTATCTCTTGCTCCCATGCTGATGGAAAATCAGGTGAAGTTTCTGGAGCTTCACAGCAAAACAGTGTTGCAGCATTCTCCTAAACAACTGAAGTTGAACCTATTGTATCTACAAGCACTAAAATAAAGAACACTTGTTGGTTAAATGGAGATGTCCAGCCCCACATTAGTGTGTAGGGGGAGAAAGCCATTCAGAGAGAGCGGGATACTGCACTTTGAAACCAAAATGTGTTTCTCAGCAAAATGGGAATAAAGCAGAGCAGGGAACAACTACACAGTTGCTTGAGACACTGGGCACATTTTGAGCCCTTAGCTAGCTCGTGTTTAACTGTAGAAATATAAAGTTGCAACATAAAGAATGTACATTGCCAACATTCATTCTGGCGATTTGGTAATTGAGTATTTGTGTTTTGTGATCTTGTCATATAATAACATGTGTCAAATGAAATTGGAAAAACTTCACAGTAGACAGTCCAAACAATTGAATCAAGTAGTGATATTTCAGCTCTCAGAGGAGACTGATTTCATACTGCATTTGTTGACTTTAAAAAAGGGAGAAGAAAATACTTGAGATCACCTGAGAAGCATAAGGTCAGCCATTCCCCAGAGAGCTCTGCAGGAGACAGCTGTTACACACACACACACACACACACACACACACACACACACACACACACACACACACACACGGGAGAAGTCGTGACGGCTGGTTGGATGCTCAGGGCCATAGGTGCTGTGGAGTCATATGGTTGTTCTGGGTCACCACCTCCACACAGGGTTCAGAGGTGCCTCATTTCTCATTGACATTAGATTAGACACATTTAAGTGGATTTAAGCAGACACAGCCCACCATGACCCTGCTTCCATCCTCCTTCAGTGTACAGCCTGCTTTGATTTGATTTGACTATTTGCTGTAAGTCAGTGTAGAAGGGAGCATGTCAAAAGGGCTTTCGAAGAGGCTCGAAAAGCTGCGTTTCCTCCGTCCAGGAAATTTGACTTGCTGCAAAGAAAAAGGTAAAGTCTCACATAAGACTCTGAAGCTAAAGCCCTTTTGTGTGTGTGTGTTCCTCTGTTCATGTGTGTGAGTGCGGCTTGCATGCAGCGAGAACTGGCAGTACATGCCCCTCTGAGGTTAGACACGCTAGATGGAAAATACCCCTCAAACACCTCCAAAATAATTCAACAGTCTCTCCTTCTTCTTCTCTTTTCCACACTATCTTTGATCTCTCCAACCCAAGGCCTCTCCTGTTCCTGATTCATCTGCCTGTACCTGCCTCTTTATGGCACCACCCTCATGCTGACTCTGTCTCTTTTCACCGAAATTGGATTCAGAGGCTGCTTTATTCACAGAGGGATCGACTTCAATGCCTGTCTTTTTTTCCTTCTCCTTCTTCTTCTTTCCTCTCCTGGCAAATGCCACAGTCAGAGGAGAGAAGGGGAGAGAAGAAGCAGGAGGAGGCGGAGGAGGGAGAAGTGGAGAGGAGCCTCTTCTGGATTGTATCTTCATCACGGCTGTGGCCCGGGGCAGCTCTGTTGGAAAGGCCTCGCTGCTCTTCGTCTTTTCAGTCCGCTCTACCCGTGTGAGACCAGAAAATATTAAAAACAAGTTTGGTGAATAAGCTTCTTGTCATCCAAAAGGCCCGTTTCACCTTGGAAATACATATCAGACAAAAGCAGGGATGTGATATGCTGCTCAGAGGCCTCTTGGGGGTTTTCCTGATTGGAAATGATTGAGTGGCACCCTTAGGCTACGCTTTGCATCTCCTGAAGTGGCCCGCATCTCCCTGCTCCTCACCTGAGTAAATGGCCTCTTGTCTGCTGCCAGCTCTTGATTACTACTCTTCATCTAAGCTGGTGAAGAGAATGGATGGAGGGCAAGAAGAGGGAACTGTTTGTGTGTGTGTGTGTGTGTGTGTGTGTGTGTGTGTGTATGTGTGTGTGTGTGTGTGTGTGTGTGTGTGTGTGTGTGTGTGTGTGTGTGTGTGTGTCTAGAATAATTAAAACCAGGAGGTGTAGAGAGGCGTCTGCTGCAAACACTCCATCTTTCTGACTGGCCACCCGAAGCCAGAACACACTGTATGTGTTACTTTATTCAATGAAAACGATAACAAAAACTATAACAAATAATACAATATAAAAACTATTTTAGGCACTTAACTAAATACAAAATTATGACAAGAAGTGGTTTTCAATTGTTTTGATCAATGAATAAAAATGTATTATTCATTTGAATGAATTCCTGTTTTATTGTGGTCGTGTTAACACAGTAAGACTGTATCCAACAATGCTTCAAAAATGATTATTTCTTTGCTGCTTGGCCTGATGCCGCACTGTTAAGCAGCTTCTTACATTTCACTATTATGTCTCTGCCAGTAATGTTAGCTAAAGTTACTGGCTATTGGAAATAAAAAGTAACAGATTTAAGAACAATATTCAACTACAGTTTTACTGAAAAAGAAGCAACGAAAAACAGCAGCGCAGGCGTACTGTTAGGACACCATCATACTAATGCTACACTTAGTCCCTTAGAATACTGCTCCTCCTACGATCTGAGTTTGCTTTTTGAACATTCTTTTACAACACATTAATTTGATGTGCAGAATTGTGACTGAAGCATCCAAGTTCTCCATGCTGAACATAGGGCTGGGATAATAGTATATACAATATATATTATATTATATTAAATTGTGATATGAGACTACATATATATGGTCTTAAATTTTGGAAATCATTATATTTTTTTACTCATTCAGACAGAATCAGGCATTGTGGCGATTAGCAATGTGGAAGAGTCATTCAGCCGTAGTTGTGACGTAATTTTATGAACCTTAACCCCCTGATCCACAAGGTGTTGGTATTGCACCTCCAAGCACTGTAAAACAACAAATGAGAAGCTGCTACATCGTTCTGCTACTAGAATCAGAATCAGAATCAGAATCAGAAATACTTTATTGATCCTTGAGGGGAAATTGCTTACGTTACAGCTGCTCCCACTCAAAGTCCCAGAAATATGCAGAAGAATAAAAACTATATATATTAGCAAGAACAACAAAAACAGAACAAAAATACAAGAACTGTACATTCTACTAGAATATATCCATATATACAGTGTAATGATAATAATAATAAATGAATAATAATAATAATAATAATAATATACAGTATAATAAATAATGCTGCAGTTCAAATATGGGTTATTGCACATTGTTTGTCTTAATTATTGCACATTAGAGAGAAACAGAGCGTCCAGAGTCCTCCTGTTGACTCAGAGTGTCTGACAGTTGAACAGTTTGATGGCCACAGGCAGGAATGATTTCCTGTGGCGCTTTGTGGTGCATCTTGGTGGGATAGGTCTAGTACTACTAATACTACTAGCATGCTGAACCTACAAGTGACTGTTGACAACAACAGATGAAAGGTGTTTTAAATCAGTCTGATCAGTCGCTTAAGTGATTGGCCACCGCAATGTGACGCTGGGTTGTAGTTCTTCAACAGTTGATTCTCTTTCAGCTTTTTGCCACAGCTGCTGTTGTCCGCAGCATAAACACACTATGTCATTAAAATGAATGGGAGGAATGGCGTTTTTGCTGCAATGCCTGATTCTGTGTGAACAGGACGTACAATCTGGTATAAACAGGTGAAAGGTGCCTTTTTTGCAAACGCCTGTAAAAATGGGACCAGCAGTTCTAGCCTCAAAAAGCTTGGGAAATAAAGATTTAAAACACATCGACACTAAAATGTTACTGCGCACAGCTTACTCTAAAATACATGTTTAGGCCACATAACAGCAGCTAAAATAAAACTTCACTTATCTCCACCAACACTCACCTAGCTCCCAGCTTCCTCTCTCAGTTGTCTAATCACTCGCTGCACTTTGTTCCAAACTCCTATAGAGATAAGTTATGCAGCAGCTGCTACATTTTAAGTCCATAGTTTGTATTCAAAACAGGAAAATAAAAAAAAATATGTGAAAGACAGCACACACCTGGAGAGGCATCTCTCTGTGAGTATGACTGAATAAGATCGGCGCTCTGTATAATGGATTCTTGGGCTACCTGTGTGTGCTGATAAACACCAGCAGACACAGGAAACACAGCGGCGGTAGACCGTCAACTCCAACCTGTTCACAACGCCGACTGGCCTCCATCTGTTGCCACTTTTGAAAAGAGCGGCTGAAAACACGTTTGTGTAATTTGGCATGTTCTTTCAAATGGAAATAATCCGCCTGTTTCTCTTTCCGAGGGGAGGCTCCCCTCTGTCGTGGCTTTCAAGGTAAGATTAAGAGGACGTTTTTATCGCTCAGGGTTTAGCTCTCTCTTCCTCTGGTGATTTCTCTGCCTTCAATCTGCCTGTTTGAAATACACAGAAGGCTTTTCTGAGCTGCACTCTTTGCCCACTATCAACCTGTGAGGAGGGAAAAACTGTTTCATCTAAAAAGAAATAAATGAATAAAATTAGATTACAAAGATGTAGCATGGAAATCAAAGGAAAATAAAGAACTCCCTTGCTCCATCTGCATCCAATTTTCTGTATGATGTATAAGGATGAATGAAGAATGAATGGAAACATAACAGCTGCAGCAAAACAACTTCAGTGCATCACCATTAGGTGATTTTAGACATATTTAGTGTTGGCATTGGCATTAAGTGTGCCCAATGTTCTGATTATAATATCCCAACCCCAGGTAAGCTTTAGCATATAACATTTGAGACACAATATCACAGGTCTGCACCTTTAGACGAGGAAATGTTGACCTGGAGACACACCTCCTCGCTCGAGGTTGGGCTGAACAGATTGAAGCTCTGTTGCCCTGGCCAACATGACCAGCAGTGCAAACAAGTGTGACTCAGATAGGTCCATATGATACACAGTCTGATCCCACTGATGAGGAAAGTGGAGGTCAAATTCTGTGTGTGTGTGTGTGTGTGTGTGTGTGTGTGTGTGTGTGTGTGTGTGTGTGTGTGTGTGTGTGTGTGTGTGTGTGTGCGTGCGTGCGCGTGTGTGTGTGTGTCATTATTATGTCAGCAAAGGAAGAAGTCAGGTGAAGTAGTATAAAGTACAAAAAAGGTGGATGGTCAAGATAAACAAGCACAGGACTTTCATGTAGATCGCTGTTTGTGTCCAGGGTTAAACCACAAGTCAACGTAGTGCTATTTTAACACATGTACATAACATAAGTTAAAGCAACATTGTGTAGAAATTGGCATTTGGTGTGATTTGGTGCCCCCTAGAGTTTCTGAGTGCAACATCACTGTGGTCAGACACAATGTAGGTGCTAACTACAAACAAAACTCATTACATTAAAACAGTGTTACGTGTTGAAAACTTGTATGTTGAAGTAAACATGTCTGTAACGCTGTGATCCCCCCCTCTCACTGAAGTTACATAGTGGAGAAACAAGTGACAGAGACACCATTCAAACTGTTACAGGACACTGTACCATCAACATGACTCTGAAGCTGTTAGTTTAAAAGTCCTATTTGTCAAAAAAAAAGTAGATTTTGAGTCTCATTCCTGACTTGTGAAATATTGACGCTTAGGGATTGTAAATTGGGTCGGTCACCATCCCAAAGTTTTTGAAGAGTTGGGACTGAAACTCAAAAATCAACTTTTCAACCAAAAAAGATCTTTAAGGTAAAAAGGTGGCATAATGCTTTGGTTAACATGTATAACATTGGTACGTTTATAACTGAATCTACATAAGTCACGTTGTAATTTTATAATTATTTTTATTGTCGCAGGTCTGCTGCAACTTGTTGTTTATGGAAGTGGTGATATTGGTCATTTTGGAAATCAGTGGCAATTGACCTATTCAATTGTATTAGGTATGAGGATGCGTTGGTTTATTTGTATGTTTTGTCAAAAGACCCCCACAGTTATTAAAAGGGTCATATATTGTGATAATTTCAATAGCAGAGACTGGTGGTCAGTAGTGTATGCAGTAACACTATCTACTGTACAGACACATAACACCTCACCTGTCAATATTAGATGGATGTACAAAGTATTATTCTGTTTTTCTGCAGCTGATGGAACACTGATTTCAGTGCTTTATTTACACCATGATTTATAGAACTGGGACTTCTTTTTATGGCATTTGTAATCTTAATTGAAAGCAGACACGTGTTCATCTGTAAACATGGAAAGAGGGAGGGGGGTGGCAAGCACAATGGTCCTCAATCAATCCAGGTCCTGTATATTGCAATCACAGTGTCTTATGTGTCTTAAACGCTAACTTCACCCAAAAATTAAATACCAGGCATTATCTACTGAGCTCCAACATCCCAAATTGATTTAAAAATATGTTGTTTACACCCCTTTTTAAAGCCAAACATCTTCACTGCAGCTAAATAGCTAAACGCTTGGTGCACAAGCTCGACCGCGTGTCGAGGGTTTAAATATAGCAACATTTTAAAACTAGCCTCCAGCTACTTCAGTTGTTTAGGAGAATGCTTGCAACACTTTTTTGCTGTGAAGGTCCAGAAATGTTTTGTGGACTCCAAAACTTTACCTGACTTTTCATCAGCATGAGGATGAGATAATATATCCTGACTTTTAGTTCCTCATATGGGTTTGAATCTTGAACACAATGCAGCCAGCATTTCCATTAAAAGGTGTCTACTCAGGATGTATTTTAGCAATGTTTTCAGAAGTCTGCTGTTTGTGTGTCTAAACAGATACACAGTATAGCTACGTGTATACACTTTATGAGTGTAACTTCATACACACAAGTATATGTTCTAAAGATTTACACTAAAGTGATAGTTTATTGGTCTGAGTGTGGCCCAATACACAGCCAGTGTCGATAGTGTCACACCCTCCCTGCCTGTTACCAGGTTTCAATACTGATTAAATATAGGCCTTTTAGAGATGTAGTCAAATTTCTGCTACAACAGTGTAATTTCCAGTTTCACCCTCATCATATCTGAACATTCCAGAAGTCTGATGGTCAAAGGAGGCCAACTGTATCTTTGCCAACCAAATGGTTTGGAATGCAGGAGGTGCGTTTATCTGCCAGCTGCTGACATTTAGCAGCAAACATCGCAGCTTACAATGTTCACACAAATGTAAACACACACAAGAAAGCCTTCACACGTAGACAAACAGTCGAATCTCACACAGCCCAGTTCTGTGTGGGAGAACACCAACGAGTCCTACCTCTATCATGACCACATCACACGCTGAACCCACGATAAAACTACAGCGAAACTGTAGCGTAACGACACACACTCACGCTACGCTTCTCAGAGGTTTGGACAGGAACCTAGGCTCCAGCCTAACCCAGTCAGCCGGTTCTGACCACGCTGCTCGAGCAGATGGGAAACAGCAACACTCTGCTGTTCAGACTCAGAGGTGAGGCTGCTTGCCAGGGAAGGGTGATGAAAGGTATGCCTGTATTACAGCTCCGACATGTAACTTTGCCAAATGATTCTGTGCATTTGACTGTAACGATGGCAATAATGTAGAAGCTCCCCTAATAGAATCTTTATTCAACCAGGATATGCTTCTGGTCTGAAGAGACACTTTCTGTCACATTTTTGCCCTGATGTAATGTGATAGCTGTGGTCAGCCCTGCTCAGCACCCAAGCTTTCATATCATATTTAAAAAAAACTTGAGTCAAAAAGATGAGTCAAATACAATTAATCTGCATTAAAATACATTATGTTGGGTATGTACAGAAGAGGATTAGGGCCACTGAAGAAAAAAAAAAGTATCATATTTATATTATATTATATTGTATATTATTAAAAAAGAGTCAGAACTCAATCTTTTTTCGAGTAGGTCTAATCCTCTTCCACAGAAATGTAATGGCACTCTGATTATGATTTATAACAACATAACGAAAAAAACATTAAAATGTATGACGTATCTGAAAACTGTCATTGAATCCAAGTTAAAAAATGCACCACTTGCAACAAAAACATGATTACAATGCTTATGGTTCTGTTCAGGCAGCTCAAAGCACTTGGTTGAGTCAGTAAAAGAGTCTTGTTGCTGTGGTACTTACAGTTCAGGTCAGCTGGTTCGGCTGAAGGAGAATAAACTTTCATTTGTTTAGTGCTCATACTGACTTATTACAAACAAACCAAGAGGAGCAATCATGAATATAGTGCAATAGTGCATGCAATATATACAATTCACTAAACTGTATGTGTTTATTTATGGTATCTTATGTTTCAAAAGGCTTACAAAGAAACACATGATTATGAGTAATATTAGTAAAGACTGCAGCTATGATAAACAGATCAGGATGGACCAAAGGCGTCTTACACTAAAATTCTGAATTTCTGAATGCTGTCATCATTCAAATATGTGTTCTTGGTGTTAGCATGCTGCCTCATAGCTATCAATTTTTTCATTCAAGTTTTGCCTATGTATACACATCACAACTGTTGAGCTGGTTTGCAATATGACTTGAGCCGGGTCAGTTGGTGTTGAGAGTTGGCAGATAAAATCATATGTTTGATATGTAAAGACTCTAATCTTCAGTCTTAAGATCCAGTCGTATAAAAATCTTTTTTAATATGTTTATTTGAGACCAACATCTGACTCACAGGCTGATGACCTTACTTGAGTCTCGGATGGTGTGCAATAAAGGTTTGTTTTGTGAGAGTGCACTGGATAACTGAACTGGAGGAAAGACTGAGTGAACTTTGGCAAGAGAACGAATGCCTCTACAACATTAAATCAAAGACTGTTGTGGTTGCTTTGGTTTCAGAGCCATGGTGGAAGTTATAAATGCCACCGTGTCCAAATCTCAGTTAGTTAAAAGACCAGTGAGTCAGGCAGACCAGGCTAACATATTCAACTAAACAACCCCTCTGTCCCTGCACTCTCTCTGCTACTAGGAGATGAAGAAGAGGAATGGCAGGTTAACAATGCATTTTGGTCAATTTACTAACAAGGGGGATGGCATGCCCCTCAAATTGCCTGCTGACCATGGCCAGTGTTGAGGTTGTGCCTAGTAAACAGGGCATGAAAAAGTCAGATCGATGACAGAAACACAACTAGGATAAAACTAGACATGCAAACAAACCTGAACAAACCCCAAATGACAATGAACATCTGAATTTTCTCTTTGTTCTTTTTTTCGGTGTTTTCCATCTGTTTATTGGAAATCTATGGAGCCCTTGGTTGACTCAGCCTCATGTTAGATGACAGCCCGTCAAGTTGAGTGACAGCAGTGGGCGTGCTTTAACTGGCAGACACATGCTCAGAATATGTGAACAAGCTGCAAACACACACACACACACACACACACACACACACACACACACACACACACACACACACAATTGCATGCTCTTCACCTCTATTACTCCTCACCTTCTGGTCCCTGTAGGACAGTTGGATGTGAGCCTTCATCCTCATCTAGTAAACATACACTCTCACTGTCAGGATAACATGCTTTCCAAAATCCATGCTGAGCCTGAACGAACGCACATGGCCTCACAAACGAACACTCACAACAGCCCACAGACAGCCGAACAAGTGCACACACACGCGACCCCCACAGAGGAAGTGAGATTAGCTTTTTGCTGCTACTGTAATTCAGTTATCCCTCGCTGCCGGAGGCCAAATGGCGGGCAGGGAGTAGGATTCTGCTGTGTCTGTACTTTGTGTGGCTGGCAGCTTGCTTATCCCTCTAGTACACAGGTGAATGCCTTTTGCCTGCCTGTCTTCTCTACACCTCATCCCCCACTGTTTTCCCACAACCCCAGGACACCCTCGGTGCCCCCTCGCTGCTAAGCTGCCATCTCAAATCCACTATTGTGTCGGGTAATTTTTGACATGGTTTTCCCTTAAGAATTTTACCATCGGCAGGGTGTGCTCACTCATGCCACCTCTGCTCCCACACAAGAGTCATGATTGCTGAAACAGAAGTGTAAGTTGGCAGAAGGGAGGATTTTGAGCTCAGGTTGTGACACCAATGGTTCGCAATACAGTAATAGAGCCAGTGAGTGTTTGACATGCCAGAGCCCACGTCATTAATCTGCAAACCCCGCACGCTAAAGCATTGCATACTATCCATGAAGTGAGTCATGAGCACACATATGTATGCATCCACACAGTGGGAGGCAGCTTTCTGGCGCAGGTTAGCCACGATCCGGGGCTTTTCCTCCTTTCACCGTGGACCCCTTGCCAGGCCAGGCTTGGAAAGAGGTCACATTCTCTAAGGTGTGTCTAAACAGAAATGACATGTGGATGTGCTGGCACGAGCAGCGCTCTCGGCTCCCTACCACCACATCTCAGCCCTCTGCCAGAAAAGCAGCCGTGGTTGTTTTCTTTCCCCCCTTTTCTTCTCTTTTTCTTCTCTTTCCCCCCGAAAAGCTGCTCTGTGCCAGAGAAAACAGAATCATTGTTTGTTTTAATGGTTGTTCCATTCCTGAGGTTTATCCTGACTTAAAAATACCAATAAAGTAGAGAACGGGCTTGACAACTGGAATGATGTTCATGTTAATTTGGGTACACTATTGCTTCTATTGCCTGAGGGGTTCTCTCTGTCATCTTTCATTAAACCGTTTTTCAACTGACTGACATGTTTGTGGAAATGGATCTCCGTGACTTATTCCCTTCATAACATGACAGCGTAGTATTTACAGTATATGATGTATCATCAGATCTGTTATCAGTTCAAACATCTCATTACACATTAACGGACAGTTAAAATAACAAATGCATGAATTAGGACAGTGTGTTAAGAAAACACACACTGTGGTGGTCTCCCTCACATAAAAGATTTTCAAATGAAGATAGATAAAATGACCTGTAAGGGTCGATGTTGATACTGGCCAGGTTCCTTGTTCCAGTGAGCAGTATGATTTGCGAGTAACACCTTCCTGTGAAACAGGATGTCTCCATTTAGACTGACTCAAAATACAAGGTGAGCAGCACACAGTACCACCCAGACATGTCTTAGACGTATAAAAATACTCTGCTTTGAATTATAATCTGTCTGATATGGTGTGTGTGTGTGTTACATATTAGATTATGATTGGCTTTTAAACTTATTATGATGTCGCTTGTGTGTCTTAAACTCAGGTTTGAGGTGAAACTTCAGTAGATGAATGTGAAAACAACATTCTAAGGTTAAACATTATGAAACTGCATGAATTGTTTTTTGCCACTTAGAGCACATCAGTAAACACATAATTTACATATGATCATTTTTGATTGATTGATTGAAATGTTTATTTCAAATATGTAAAGACCAAGAAACAACAGACAAGAATAATAGTTCAAAAACAAATAACAAAAAATAAATTAAAAGCATGATGGACAGACAAAAAAGCACAATAAAAAGCATAAAGCAACAGACATTGTCAAACCTTTGATAACTTTGTTTACATATTCCAGAAGAGAAGAATTGTAATCCTATTTAATCCCAACCCTTCTCCATAAGTCAATGAATGTTAATTAACCAGCTTCCTTAATGGTCGAAACCCATTGTGTAACAACACATGTAGTAGACATGAATGACTAGCAGACATGACTTGAATGGTCAGTTCAGTCCAGTTTAAAGGGGGAGTGTGTGTTTGGAGGGGGAGCGTGAATGCAGTTCAGGTCGTTTCAGTTTAGACAGGGGTGAGAGTGTTGGGAAGGGATGCATTAAAGTGTAACTCTCGCCAAAATGCAACCTAGGCTTTTTTTGTGAATTTTTGAAAATTTTGAGTCAAACCTTCGTGTAAAAGCATAATTACGACGAAACAGCCACTTTTGAGATTTACCGTAGTTTTGTTTTCAGGTCAAAATCATTTTCAATTGCCTGCTAGGGGCAAAAAGAAGGTTTTTGAACAACTCATGTAAGCAATAGCGTGCTCCGCTCGCCACCGTCCTGCCAGTCAAGATGCGTCAATGCCCGAGTGCGGCGTAACCTGGAGGAGAAAGCTCCATGTTACGCCGCACTCGGGGATCGACACAAACAATGTTCTCAATGCTTGTGTTCATGTGTAGAGACCCTGGTGACACTACGAGCAAAGTTTCATGTTGTGTCGAGTCTTCTTAGTGTTAAAAATAGCGATTTTGATGCTACCATACAGCTGCCCCTAGCACGCAATTGAAAATGATTTTGACCCGAAAACGAAACTACGGTAAATCTTAAAAGTGGCTTTTTCGTCGTAATTATGCTTTTACACTAAGGTTTGACTCGGGTACATTCACAAAAAAGCCTAGGTTGCATTTTGGCGAGAGTTACACTTTAATATAGTGGGTGGAGGAGGAGGGGAAATGTATGTTAGCCTGAAGCAGGATGAGATAGGAGAAGCAGAAAAGGAAACCAGACCAGCTCAATCCAAACCCACTCCAGGGATCAGCTCGTTCCTACCAGCCATTGTTGCCTACTGTAGTTCAGGAACTCTAGCTTGTCTTTGGAACAACTGACACTCTGCTGATACATCACTGGTTTTCTTTTTAGTTCAAATATGTTCCAAACTGGATTAAACTTCAAGTTATCACCTCCTTTTGTGACTTTCTCTCACTTCTCTGTTGCTCTCCTCCAAGCTGCCTTTGTGAGTTTGGTGTGTCTGTTCTACCTTCTCCCTTCCTTTCCTGTGCAGGTGGAAAAGGCTTATTCTATATATTTTTTTATTATATCAGCCAGCATCTTGTTATCAGAAAGTCGCTGGTTCGATTCCCCTGGTCTGCATGTTGAAGTGTCATTGGGCAAGATACTGAACCCCAAACTGCTCCTGATGTGCTGGTCGGCACCTTGCATTGCAGCCACCGCCATCAGTGTATGAATGTATGTATGAATTACTGTAAGTCGCTTTGGACAAAAGCATCTGCTAAATCAAATCAATTTGATTTATATATCACAATCACATTACCTCAATGGGCTTTACAGTCTGTACAGTGAACAACATCCTCTGTCCTTAGACCTTCGATTCAAGTGAGGAAAAACTTGCCATGTTGATGGAAAAAAAAATCCTTTTAACAGGGAAAAAAAGAAGATGGAAGAAACCTCAGGACGAGCCATAGAGGAGGGATCGCTCTCCCAGGACGGACAACTGGATCCAGTTGGATCCAGGAGACAACTGGGCAGGATGAGGCATCGCCAAGTGGAGCCCGAGCCACATGACCTCCTGTCCACCATGGTGACCTAGAAGAGGGCAGGTCACACAAGATAGCTAGCAATAGACAGAGAGATCAGAGTGAAGAGGCATCTTTTTTTTTTTTACAGAAATACAGATATAAGGAAATAGTGAAACAGAGGAGAGCAATGATCTAGCAGAGCCCAGGGTGTGACGATCTGGATCTGACAGTATGTGAGGCAGCAGGAGCCCGTGGTCCATCAGAAGGGAGCCTGAATGAAAAGAGAGGAGGAGGAGGAGGAAGCTATAGAGAGTGAGAGAGCGACACAACTTGCAGCTTGTGGGGACAGAAAACAAAACAAAAGTTAGAGAAATGCAATGTTAATCAGAATAAATAGATTGTTTCTCGTCGGCAGGACAATGTGAATTCTAATACTATAGGTAAGTCATTAAGACCGAGACTGACCCACTGAAGAAGCTAGCAATCGAAATCAAGGACTAATTAAAGGCTCAAGTCAAAGAAGTGAGTTTTGAGTTTAGATTTTAAGGCGTCAATAGAGCCAGATTGTCTGATGTCAGCTGGGAGGTTATTCCAGAGGAAGGGGGCTCGATAGGAAAAAGCCCTGCAGCCAGCTGACTTCTTCTTAACCCTGGGAACCGTCAGGAGCCCTGAATGCACAAGAGCGTAATGCACGAGTTGGAGTAAGCAGTCCCATTTGCGCAATCTTGGCAAGAAAACCACCTTGGTGCTGTATTTCCTGTCATCAAACTGGCCTTTGTCTTCTCAGAGACTGTGTTGTGCCGTTATGGTCCAACTCTGTTCACAAGGAGTGAACAGACCACTATTGCTAATGGCGCAGGGGGGTGTTTGGGTGGTGAGGCTAACGCACACTCCGGATTATTTGCTACTGTAAAAGCCAATCAATATCCACAAGTCCCACCTTGCACCTGTAGCCTAGCTGTCTGTTTTCACAGGAAATATATGTATGACAAAGCCAGTAGCACTCCACTAGCCGTTTAATGTTAACTTTAACTGCTAAATGCTATGTTCATAAGCTAGTCCCAAACTTCAGTTACTTGATTTAATTTAACTAACAGGGAAACACCTGTACTGTACAGTGCCACACCTGTAGACCTCTAGAAATTAGGTCAATGAGAGCTGTAAGTCTGAACTGAAACAGTTATGGACAAAAAAACGTGAAGCAAAACAAGGAGCTGAAAGATGCTAAAACGCTATACATACAGCTGAGAGGAACTGTAGTCAATTTATAATTCAATATGGGTTTGTCACTATGAGCAATGCCTCTTACATTACACGTTTATCATTTGATCCATTGTTAATATAAAAAATTACTGTCACTTTAAATGTTAAGAATTCCTCTCACTTTGGGTAAAAACGTCAGCGTTATGTTGATTTTAACAGATAAAAATGACCATACTCATCCAAAAATTTGGGAAATCCTCACTTTCAGTGAGCAAATGAACTGCTCCCAGGGAGAAATTAAATAGTACTATTAAAATGAGTAACATCTTAATTTTTTTGTCTCAGGCCCAGCACTGCTCCTGTGCCTCCCCGGCTGATGAGCTTTTTAAAGCTGACAGCGCAGGATCACAGCTATCTGGTAAATGGAAATGCAATGAAAGCTACCCACACTCAGCGGATTGCTTTGGCTTGCATCATTTTGCCTTCCTGGCTGAATTAGTGCTTACTAGGTGGTAATAAAACTGTGAGCTGTAACATTTAGTTCAGGGTGAAGACAGCTCAGTGCAGACCCCGAAGGAATCCATAGTCCTAAGCCCATAGGTATGTCTGCAGGTCCTCGCCAAGACCTGAGTGGGTATCAGGTTCGTCGCAGAGCTCATCAGATTCGGACCTGTCCTGGTTTTGATTTACTGCATCTCTGGAAGAGAGCACGGAACATCACCTGCATCTGGTTTACGCTGACAAATCAAACCCAGTTGCAGTGGGAGGGCACAGAGTTAACCAAAATACAGACTTTAATCATTTTTATGGATGGTAGGAGTTTACAGGTTTTAAATATATATTTATGTGTTCTGGCCCTCAGGTACTGAGAATAAATCATAGCAGTGATCAGGCTGTGAGACGGCCACAGCTACAGCGAGCACAGCGGGCCAGGTAGCATGCAGAGCTGAACACACAGAGAAGATGTGAGGTGTGGTCGAGATGAGGTCACTGAGGACGGCATGGGAGCACACAGGATCAGGTTTAAGTTAGAGTTACTGTCTCTCAGAGGACTGGAAGGGGTGGATAAACTGAAAGATGAGGTGTCATCTGATACCGGTCAACAGTCAATAATGCACATGCAGTATTTACAGACCATTATGTTATAGTCATTATAGTAACATAAAGTAGTCCGTGATTGTTACTCTCGTCAGAACATGATGTCATAAAAACTGGAAAGCACTTCAGGATGTGAAGACTTCACTTGGCAGCTGTGTAATAACTGAAATGTCAATGTAATGTGTGTGAAGTAATATTTGTGCTTGTTACAGCTGTTATGTATGTGGAAAGCATGACAAATGTGTTTCGCCAAACCTGCTCATTATGTACTATATAGACAGAGGAAATGTTTTTTAAAAAATGGCTCCATACAGCTCAGTGTCAATAACGTCTTTTCAAATAAATGTGGGCTCTCTGGGCTTCTGGAGACCAAATGAGCTTTATGGATGTCACATTGCTACTGTGGCAGCCTGGTTGTTTTTTTGTGTTCTGTTCTCCCTACCTGCTTTTCCCCCTCCTTTCTCCCTCACCTGCTCCTTTCCCTGTGTGTGTGTGTGTGTGTGTGTGTGTGTGTGTGAGAGGGTGTGGCGGTAGCAGAAGCAGCAGCGGAGTGGCACACCTGTCTCTATTTTTTTGTGTTTTCTATACAGAGTTTTTCGTGTTTTCAGTGTTTTTGCCTGTGTTCCTCCATGCTGGCTCCAGCCAACCCTGCCTGCCTACCTACCTGCCTGCCTACCTGCCTGCCTACCTACCTGCCTGCCTACCTGCCTGCCTGCCTACCTGCCTGCCTGCCTGCCTGCAAGCCTGGTCTTCTTGTCCACGTTTCCCTCAGCTCCAGAAATGTTTTGTGGACTATGAAACTTCTTCTGACTTTCCATCAGTATGGGAGGGAGGGGTAATGACATCATATTTTCTGTTTTTTGTGAACTGTTCCTTAAAATCAGCTTAAGAATATCTACCAAAAAGTTGCTTTAAGGAGCATTATAAAGATGTATCCAGTGTATCCCTGCTCACATTCTGACATTGTCACCAATTTCTCATTGTCTCATGTGTTGATGTATTATATATATATATATATATATATATATATATATATATATATATATATATAGGTTTATTTGACCCTTAAATTCATAGCTTGGGGTTTTTGATTCCTGGAACCACATAGAATTCTGATTCAATCTTTTTATTTAATCAAGCCCTAAACTCTTTATTTCTGAAACTATTTGTTTTGTCAAAATTGTAGAGAACATTTTTTTTTTTTTTTGCTGTTTTACTCTAAAACGTTTGAGGTCCTAGATGACCCAGGGGATGTAAGAGTGCTGCACCTGTATGCAGGTTGCAAGTAATGCAGCATTGTCCTGTTTCCTTGTGTTATATCACTGATGCTGTAAAGTTACACAGGCACAAGGAATTTAAATTGTCAGGTTCACTGCACAGAAACTCATTCTTTCATACTGGAGGCTTTTGATCAGTCACTGAAAGTAAAGACATGCCGAACTGTCGAGGATTTTGTGTTTTTGTGCTGTGGAAGTGATCAAAAGATGATTCAGAAGCAGATTCGCAGGATGTGCCACAAATATGGTAATGCAGGATTGGACCCAGATGTAGCCAAACGGGGCAGGCTGAATGATATCAGTAATTGATAGAGAGGGGCTTACAGGAAGGCACTGGCAGGCAGGCAGGTATCCATACAGGTAGGGGAGGTATGGTCCAGGTGGTTGCAAAGGCTTGGAAACAAAAGTGGAAGGCAAGAAAGCAACTGTAAAATGAGGGTCACAGACAGTCATTCGTGGTTTATTCTGATTAAAGCAGAATAGACAACTTTTTCCTCCATTTTCCCCAGAGCAGCAACTACCATCAACTCAGAACAAAGTGTGAGTTTATTCATTTAAGTAGTCCATTTAGAAATGGTGCCAGGCTGAATGGATCACCAGTCAGCCTCATTTTCAGGGTAGATTTCGTGTCCAGTGGCAGTGAAAGCGAGGCTTATGGGGCTCAATGCCAATGGTTTCATTATTTTATGGCCATTACATTGTGCAATCAACATACTTCATTATGAAACGTTAAAGTAAGGCAATTTAAGGGATATATGTTTACAACTTTGCAAGACGGGTCACCAAGAGCCTCAATAATGTTAACTTATGGTAAAGTGATGCTAATACAGTGTAACATGCTATAATTTCAACACAATCGCTCAAATAATGTTAGCAATGTCCAACTCTGCAATCCATGGATATATCTCTCTTTTGGTTTGGTTTCCAATTTTATCTTGTGACAACGCTGTGCTTATCCAGTGTATCCAGTGGTTTCACACTGACAAATGCTGAAATGCAGTTTCAAACTGCGGTCCCGTTCTTGGAGGCCCACTCCACCACCATCCTCTCCACCTCCTGATATGAAAGTCAGGACATGTAAGGTGAACTTGAAATGAGAAGAAATTTCAATGTGGTACACATACTAATGCAAACACATCAGTGTTTTTTAGAGAACTTCATTGCCAACAATTAAATCCTGGCAACTGGGAAGTCATTAGCAGGAGGATGGAGAAGTGGACAATCACTGTACTTGAAAATAAAAAAAACAAAAAAACTGTTTCCTCTTAATGAATGCTGGACTCTTTCCCTCTGTCAGCTTTTAAAACAAGTTTGCTTCCCCTGTTAAAACAGCTTTGGAGGACAGGTGTAGGTCACATCGTATCAGTCTGCCAGACTCTGTTGATCCCTGTCTAATTTCATTTAGCTACTGACTATTAAAGGTAAGTCCTTATTAGCCTCTTTTATTAACCACTAATTATGCTTCAGACAGCAGCCAGCTGTTTGCTTTCCCTCCAGTTGGCGTCCGGCTGTGTTGATGTGTGTATATGTGTTTATGTGCATGAAATGAGCCTGTTTGTCACCTGAGGGTGAACTGTGCCACAACAGTAAAGGGAATGTGCTGTTAGGGACCCCAGAGTGTTCATGTTGTCTCCTCATCACTCTCTACACTCAGTAAAGAGCAGTCGGAGCAGGATTGGAGCTAGACTAAAGAGAGAAGTCGTGTGTTTTTGTTTCCCCAGCTTTGGGTTTTGGAGAGCGCAGGAGCGAGTCCTGAGGCTGAGTCACTCTCTCCTCTTGGTTACGGCTTTTTGTGTTTTTGTTTGGATCCCTGTGCGTCTCAAATTATACACCTGACCCTCCTCTTTTCCCTACACACACCAAAAACGTTTGATGTCAAGCTCATTTAAGTTCTGAGCGGCACATGTTTTCTAGATGACACAAGCAACCTCTTCCTGCTTTCAAAATCCAAAAATCCACCTCTGGCCCACTCATACAGCAGAAAATAACTTCTACAGTGAGCCTGTGAACGGAAAACAACCACAAGTACCACGTATGTGAGTGGAACTGCACTGCAGTTCTCTAAATCCCTCCACCACCACCACCCAGCATGTTGTCTGCCGGCTCCACTCTCATCATCACCCACCTGGTTAGCAGCACCCTCCCCCTCCTCCCTAAAAACATCCACTACTCTGCTCTCCACAGTAGGCTGCCAGACCTGGGGCTGGGCCGCAGGATGGAGAGGTGGAGGGGTAGATGAATGGAGGAGCAGGAGGAGGGAGGGGAGTGTGTTTGTTGGTGTTGATTAGAGGATCAGAGCCTCTAATGATGCCAGGTGGCGGTGGGAGGGCAGTCTCTTGACTCTGGTCCAAAGGCCTCGGTTTGGAGGTGTGCTGCACACTTGGAACGCACGCACACATGCGCGCACACACACACACACACACACACACACACACACAATCACACAATCACACACAGAGTCACACCAAATGGTGAAGTGCGTAGTAGGGGAGCTCCTCTAAAAGGCCACTAAGACCCTTTTGACTGACTCTGATTGGCAGATTCAAGAGCAGCAGTTTCTCTTCATCCTGGATGGAAGGAATAATGTGACTTCTACTTTGAACCTCTACCCACTATGAAATATATTAAATACCCATTCTAACCATGTTTAGAGGATGCATTGTGCTCATGCAGGTAGCCACTAAATGAGAAATTGATACCAAAGTAAAACTGCTACTAAAGTACTCAATTATTTATGGTATCTATCTACTCAGGGAGATTGCCAGCTTAAAGGCTAAGTCCAGCCAATGCTGATTATTTTATTATTATTATTTGTTTTAATTTAAATATATCGTAGCTTATTCTTGTCATCTGTGCAATGGAAATAAAGTTGAAATTAATAAATTGAATATCTTGTGAACTGTTGACTGGAAACAGGACATTTAAAGATACTCTTAAAGATAAAGATGCTCTGTGAAATTGTGGCCATTTTTCTGTTTTCTTACATAAGATTTGTAAGAGTATTATTATTTTGTAAGTTCATTCTTGACATAATACACACAGTAGTTTGACAAAACAATCTTAACTACAGGTCCACTTACTGGCTTTCGACCTCACTTCACCGTCTTCATCATCAGATAGTCTTCATGGTCTTTGATAATTTAGGGGCTTTGGTAACACTTGATTTTACAAGTCTGTCATTGCTTCATTAATTACCACTGAGATTTCAAGACCTGTGTCATTTAGTACTACTTATATGAGAAATAGGGGCTGTGCTCTCTTGGTAACTTCCCGTTATGAATTACAAGTTCCCTCAAAGAAAAGTTATTGGAAATTATAAGGAAAGTGTGAGGACATTACAGACCTGTAAAATAAAGCAGGCTGTGTCTTTCTGTCTATTTTGCATTAATAAAATTGATAACATCAGTGAATATTGCAAGAGGCTCACTCAAAACCTGCCTGTTTAAGTGAGTATATTAATTATGGACAAAAGTAGTATTTTCACTTCACTACACTAAAATTTGGGATTAAACTCCTCAGTTGTTCTTTTCTGTTATAACCATTGCAATGGAAAGTTTTGTATGTACAAACAGAAGCAAGACGCAAGACGAATGACAGGATCTGAGAAGCAGTCCTGGAAAAAGTTCCTAATTGAACCCTGAATTTAAGATTATTTTGTCAAAATCTAACCTTTAGTTGGAGCCCTGTCCACAACTTTCCTTGAACTTTCGTATTATTTTCCATCTAGAGGTTAATTCCACCATAAAAGAGTGGACCGTCCAGGTCTAACTTGGACAGGAGACAGAGGAGAGACACAGAGAGTGAGGGGACCTGAGGCACGTGGCTCCGCTCCACATTATATAAATCCACACCACTTTTATGGGCTCCATCGGGGTAGAGATCTAAATCTGGGTTAACAAGCAGAGCTTACCACTAAGAGCCCAGGGCACCAGAAAAGAGAAAAAAGTCTCCTTTCTGAAATTCATTTCCCATAAATCATCTTGGGCTGGAGTCTTTGAAGTGGCTTTCTTAGACTTTGGACAGGAAGTGTGGGGCTTAGAGCTTTTTTCCAACCCAAAGAGGAGAGGAGAGGAGAGGAGAGGAGAGGAGAGGAAAGGAGAGGAGGAGAGAAGAGGAGAGGAGAGGAGAGGAAAGGAGAGGAGGAGAGAAGAGGATAGGAGAGGAGAGGAGGAGAGGAGAGGAGAGGAGAGGAGAGCAGAGGAGATTCTGTATCTGCATTGTGATGCTGAGAGCCAGTGATAATCCACACATAAATAGAAACTCTGAACAAAAAGGAAACACAGCATGCAGAAGAATATGTGCTAAGCCTCGTTTGGACTGTCATTGTTCGCTGCTTGTCATCTTCTGTGGATTGAGGAGAGGAGGAGAGGGGAGGAGTGCTGCTGGGCAGGCACACAGCCAAATGCAAATATTGTGGAATAAATGGTGCTAAAGCTCAACTGTGCCACTTTGCACCTAAGCCTGTGTTGAATTAACACCGTTATCATAAACAAAACATTATGTAAGTGTGGAAGTGGGCTGAGTGTCGACAGATGGTTAAGAGCATTAGGGAGATACCTGCCAAAGGGTGCCTTTCACCCCCTGTTTGGGATATTAAAATTCACCAGCGAGCCATGGCTGCAAAGCACCCGTGGCATATGGCCCAGTAAATATTGACTGATATTTTAATTACCCTTTGCATCATCTAATAATTAATCACAAACATTACAGTTTCACCTTTTCCCAGCGCTGCTCCGGAGATGCAGAGCTTCAACATCATTCTGTGTACACACTCGGTATGGCGTGCCGTCACATACTGATCAGGGAGGTGATGTTTTTGTCTTGCCTCCATTTACTTTAAATTGCACAGCTTAAGTATTTTGATCATTGACTTTAGGGAGTAATACTACAATATAGACATATTATATTAAACAGCAAATAAAGCCCTGGATTAGAACGCTAGTGAGATATAGTTAACAATGACAACAATGTGCTGCACTCACAGACCAGAGACCCTGAGCCAACGAACAGAGCCACTTCAGCAGCTAACGTTAGCACAAAGCAAACAAACACAGCTTCTTCAGACTGAGGTAAGTTTGTGTTCATATGATTTGGTATAGTGGAGAGTTGTGTTTATGTATTTATTAGACTAAAAAGAGAGCTTGTTGATCATGGTTAACTGCTGCTAACACATCTCCTTGCTGGCTAGCGAGAGCTATGGGGCAGTGTCTGTGTAGTAAGGCAGTGTGCATTCATGTGTTTCAGAGGAGTGGCTCTTCCCAGCCCCAATCTTACCAACCCCATCTTTAACTACTTTATACACTTGTTGATGAAGGTTCTCAGTCATCCAGGTCATGGTAAATCTAGGTGCTGTATCATAGACAGGACTTATTTCAGTTTCTTGAAGATGTTTCACCTCTCATCCAAGAGGCTTCTTCAGTTCTAACTAACTGGAGGGGAGTTGCAGGCTTTAAACTCTGTGTGGGAGTGTCCTTACAGAGTCATTAAGGACACGTGTGAGCTCTGAGTTTCAGAGTCGTTTGGGCCACTTGTGGGTCGATGACCCAACCCGGCCTTCATGTGGGTTTCTAAGGCCAGGTGAGCCCAGGTGTGAATGGTTGTTAAGCTGTCTGGGGAGAGAACTCTGCATTGCAGTACTGCATTGTAGGTGGGTGATAAGTAATGTCTTAGGCCACCTCCTCTGTTCAAAGACAGCCATTCCAGTTTGATATAGATGGATTCCTTTACTCCTCTTTCAAACCATCTGTCTTCTCTGGCCAAGATGTTTACATTGTTGTCCTCAAAGGAATGATTTTTCTCCTTCAGATGTTAGTGGACAGCAGAGTCATGACCTGGGGAGCACACTAAGGGTAAGGAACGGGCAGGTCAAAGCAACTCACATAGAACACAAGCTCTCACCTGGAGAAATAAAGACATCAACAACACAGCACATCCGGCCATACAAGAGAAGTGGGTGAAAAACTTGTCCAACAGAGAGCTCACCCAACCAGAGAAGGATGTCCTTGCCAAAGCCTCTTGGATGAGAGGTGAAACGTCTTCAGGAAACTGAAACAAGTCCAGTTGCCTACGATACAGCACCTAGATTTACTTTATACACTGTTGGGCAGGAAATGTTTTTGCAATCTGGTGTTAAAGGTGCACCCTACCAATTTTACACCCATCATTTATTTGTCATTAGGAGTATTACTCGGCCAGGGAGAACAGGAAAACACTGTCTTTTAAAGAAGGCTAAATAAATAACCCAGATGATATCATCAGAGCTTGGACACTAAATCATATAACAGTGCTGCAAATTGGGAGCAGGATTTTTAAAGGCATGGGCATTTACCAAGCAGGGAGGGTCAAATGATGATGATGATGGTTCAATTATGAGAAATATAGGACCCAGCATTTTGGAGGGACTACATAAACACCACTACTACTCTGTTCCATCAATTTTGACCATTCTTTTTTAAGTCAGTCTCCATCAAGTCCCCCATCTTTATGGAGGGACAGTATTAAATCCCTTTAAAGGTTTCCTGTTGAGTTTTTGGCAGCTAGTGGCTCTATGGAGCAGTGATTTTGGATCCCAGTATGGTTTGTTTTCGTTCTGGCAAGTATTTTCTTACTAAACAGAGAAATACAACCATACACCATCTGAATTCCAGTTTCTCTGTTACCGAACTAACAAGCTTGTCTTATTAACTCATCATAAAACACACTTTATTCAAAGTCGACAAAACGAATAAAACTTACCAAAACAGTCTTGGTTTTTCTTTCCACAATCACCTCTGGTTTGGTCCAAATAAATCCTCAGTTCACAGAGTAAGATGTGAAAATATAACAGCTCTACACACTGCACCAGACTCTCTCTCTCTCTCCTCTGCACACCCCTTCTGTCCCAGTCTGCTGTGTCTTGTCATCATAGCCGTTATCAGAGCTGCTGTAAATCACCTCTGTACTGTGACCCCTTTCTTCAAACTGGCATCTGTCGGCCTTTGACCAGTTCAGACCAGTCTGGTGTCCAGCTGTTTTCACTGGGAGGCTGGTTGATTGAGCCCACTTATTCAAGGATGCGGTGTGAGCATACTGCCGTCGGTTAATAGGGCCACTTAGCTCCAGGGCTAACTAAGCTACTTGACAATGGCAGCTAATACCACAGCCAAACATAGCCACAGCAAAGAGTATACTAAGTAGCGGTTATGCTGCCCCCTATAGTTTTGGAGCTACCTTCAAACTCTGACCAGTTCTTACAAATTACACCTTTACACCTGTCAAAATAAATTTGTCTCAATAGATCTCAGAGAAAACTAAAAAATTAGAGGTTAGATTAAGAGGCAGTTGTAATAATTCCCCTATTATACCAGTTTTACCGAATGTGATTGAAAGCCCTGCAGTTAACAGTAGGATTTTTTTTTTTAATTATGACACATACAAGTTTACAAGATGATTTTGAAATTATTCGAACCAAGTAATAGCACTTCACATCCATTTTAAATCGATGGGAAAAAGAAAATATTTTCTCAGTTGATGGCTATTTGAAAACTCTCGACCTGCATGAACTTGATTTTCACCACAGGAAAATGTCCCTGTTTTAAATTCTGAGCACTGACCATTACTTTGCTTCAATTCTGGTAGTGTTTTCAAGACATTTGTTAAATATAGAAATAGAACTGCTAGCTCCTGTGTGCGTTCATGTCTTTCTCCTGTAAAAGGATTGTATCCAAAGAAAAGCTGGTTTGAGCTCAGCACAGAAACTGGGCTCAGAGTCAGAATGGGCTCAGAGATACTACACACACCTGACTGTGTGCAGAGCAACGTACTGTAGCCTACATCCTACTGTCTTCCTGGATACAGAGGGTGGGATGGAGAGGGTTGGGGGGGTGGAACATAGTGCACTGAGTGGGTGTGGAGGAGCGGGTGGGTGGATACGCACCGTGTCACACATCAAACTCCTTGCAGGCCAGAGTAGTTCAGAGGAGGCATGTGTAACAGAATAATCCAGCACACACTCAGAATCCAACAATTTAGCATGCAAGAGAGGGCGAGCAGATGAAAACCAGCGAGAACCACGCAGAGCCGTGCCAAGCTTTTTGGAACAGGCAGCGGCTTCTTCTTTCCTTGTTGCTGTTTCGGGGCGGGCTGTCAGTGAGGCTGTTAAAATATTGAGCAACACTCGAGCAACAGTTGGATGAACAGAAACCTGCTGTGTATATTGTTCTACTGTGATTGCATGAAATTCCCCTCTAATTGCTCTTGTTCCTCAACACAGGCCAACGGCTGATATTGAGAACATCTGAGAGCTTTCAGTGTGTGTGTGTGTGTGTGTGTGTGTGTCTTTGTGTGTAGAGTTGGAGAACAGCCTGGAAAATGAGGCTGTGCGGTTTGACAGGTTGAACGGCTGATTTCACCTGTGTGTATGTGAGTTTGCATCACGAGGTAACTGAGCTTTAACAGAATTCATGAAGTTGCCATGTATGAGCCAAGCAGACCTAATGGAAGGTTGTTACTGCATATCAGAACCCAGGAGTAGTCAGTGGTGATGAGAGGTCTTAAAGGAAAAGTTCACCCAAAGACAATAGTATGTACTGTAGCATATTAAAGCACAGGTAAGATAATTCTGAAGAGTAACAGTTCACTCAAATATGAAAATTCAGTATTATCTCCTCACCTCCATGCTGATGGAAAGGGAAAGTGTTGTACATTGCCACAACATTTCTGGAGCTTCACAGCAAAACAGCATTGCAGCATAAACAACTGAAGTAGCTGGAGACTTGTTGGAAAACAAAGAAAAGCCCATACAGTAGCTCTATACAGCTCGTCCTGTGTAATCCAAGTCTCCATAAGCCCTGAGATCCTAAACTGATTTGAAAAGATGTTATTCACACCCTGACATGCAGTCGAGCTCACGCATTAACTTCAGACGGGGTTCACACAACGCGTTCAGCTTAGCAGCTACGGTGAAGATTCCAGCTTTAAAACGGGTGTAAATTACATCTTTTAAATACATTTTAATACTAAACTTTGATACTAAAGACCTAGGCACCCTCACTATACTGACAGTAAACACAAGATAGACTTGTTTTACAGATTTGACTGACGTATTGGATCAATTCATATTATTGATGAATAATGAATGAATCTCCCAACCTCAGTCTTTATAGCAGAGCTATCAGAACACTTGTTACTTTATTGTTCCCTGATAGTCCTTTTTTACAGAAGGAAAAGCACAGGTGTAGATAATTAAATGAATGATGCTGAATTCCATTTCAGTTTTAGTGTCCTGGTATAGTTCATGTTGGCTCACTGTCACCACTCACTGGGACACATGACCAGAACAGAGTCATTGCTAATGTTATTAGTAACACCTGTGATTTCCCTGCTATGAGTCAACTGTCTGCTATGAAAGATGACTGAATCAGATTCATTCAGCTTTTGTTCTTGTCCTGCCTGGTCGTGTTCATGTACATAACAATGGCTATCCCCCCCCCCCCCCCAGTTTGGAAGCCACTGGCCTACTTGACTGATGTGTCTGAAGGAGTGGACAGACAGCATTTAACTTAAGCAGAATGTACTTGTCAGGAATTGACGCTGGGATTCTCCTAATGTTTTTGGTAACTGACAGCTGAGCTACTGGTTGGTTCGTGACCCCTTAAAACAACGCAATGTCAACGTGCAACCCCGTATATTTTTACTGCCTTCGACAACATTTTTTCTGTTTAATTTCTTGAATCCTCCAGTAATTAATAAGAAAAAATGCACCGACAGAGAAGAAACTTTAAAAAAGAATGATAATTTAGTGAAGGGGAAATTTTGCTTTCTACTTTCCTGTACTATCAATCATACGTTGATTTATATTCCAACCTCTTGTAAGGGCAGCGACCCTGAGGAGTGGAAACACTCACACTGCTACTGTATATTTTTCTTTTAAGTGAGTATTCAGCTGTTTACCATAGAAAAAATGAGTCGACAGCAGGAAAGTTTGATGAGAGTATAGAGTGTTCAGTGTTATTGATGGTAAAGAGAAATCTAAAATGAGACTTACCATGAATTCAACTGATCATCTCATGTTTTTCATTTGCCATGTCTTGATGTCACAGAAATCAGTGTTATACTGCCCTCTACTGGATGTAAAGTATACATACTGTGGTCACATATGAATTCACAGTTTTTCTGTATTCACACAAAACTGAACTTATGTGTATACATTTTGAAAATCCAAACTTTAGACTGCTAAACTCCAAGCACAATTACACTGTCTTCACTCAAATAGAAATCCTAAAGCACATTTTTGCAAACATCTAAACACAAATCCCCTCATGTTGCACTTTGTTCACCTGGGAAACACCAGCCATTAACACGCCAGACTCTAATAAATAAAGAGAATAAAAATAAAAGATGCCTCTACTGTGTTGGGAAAATGTAGCAGCATGCCGAACAGTGAGGAAGAAGAAGAGTGAGAGGAGGAAGAGGGAGGCGGGCCAGCATTTTGTGCACCTGTGGTTGGAACTCTAACAAGGTTGCAGTATTAAGTTTACTGTTTGAGCCCAATTTGAGCTCATTAGACAAATATTAATTTTGTCCTATTCTGATACAATGATGTATCAATATAATATTCATACGATATATTCACATTATTGTATAACTATGTGACAACAGTGTTTATACTGTATGCACTACAAACAGTACAACCTGTTTTGGACCAAAAACAAAAGGTTCAAAGCTTCATTTAATAGTCATTTGGGTTATTGAATGAAATGCGAGTTAAATCTCTTTATGTTACAAGAAAAAGAACTATTTTTGTAGTGGAGTGTTGAGGATGAACTGAGGAGTCTCAGTCTGAGGAAAGACACTGCTCTGTAAAAAGGACACATGGGCACGCATAGCCAAAGAATATATTGACAGTATTTTGATGGCAGTATTTTAAATTATTGTTTTTTCAATGTATTTATCCGAAATAACAAGATAATTACGTCACTAATTCAGAAAAACAGATTTTTATTTTCTCAAGTTAATGCAATTTGCTTCTGTATATACAGTATATGTACTGGTTTGGTGGAAAGAACCAGTTTGACAAGAGAACGTGGTTTTGGGTGCTGTGTTTTGCAAGAGATTTGTGGAGTTTTGAAAAAACTGTTAACTGTTGTTGTTTAGGGTTTTAGGGAAATTGAGCTATAGGAAACATGTTTCAATAATCAGCAAAAACCTTAAACCACAACACGTAACATTAAATCCATTTTGGATGGGTGGTGAGTGTCAAGTGGCATCCACATGAATGGCTGCTGTCCCAGCTGAACATTTGATGTAACAGGATGATTAAAGATGCACTCTGTAGTTTTAGTGAGGAAATGTTAATCAGAAGAGAAAGGTCTTCATTGACTGATTTTTTTCTGCCTGAACAAATTAAATAAACAAACTCTCTTTGTTTTCATGACTGAATAAACAAACTGACCTTAACCGGACCGGACCCTGCCACTGTTCTAGCTTCAAGAGAACAGCTTGTTTATTCATTTATGGAAAAAAATAATATTTCTGAGTTTGTATTATTACCTCATTAATATTTTAAATATCAAAATTCTGAGTCTGCATTTCTTCTCACATTGCCTCTTTAATGTTAATCTATCAGTGGTTGTAATGTTGTGGCTGATCTGTGTATAATACAGTATATGAATGAGTTAATTCGAGTATGTTAGATAAAAGACAACAAAAACGTTCTGATATCCAACTTTCAGGGTTTATTTCTCTAATATTTCTTTATATCACAAAAAGTCTTCAAAAAGCAGACTAGGATCTGTATATAAACTGTACACAAAGCAAGGCACTATACACTGGAGGATTTAAAAATCAAATACATTTCATCATCACTCTATCTTTGCCTTTAATCGAGCCTGTCTCTTTCTATCTGACACAATAATGACACTAGACATCCAAATAAAGCTGCATCACTTGATTTGTAAATGGCAAATGGTGAACTGTACAGCAGAGAGCTTCTGTAGTATCCAGTATTTATTAACATATGACACAAAGATCCTCAACAGTCATTATACAGTTCATTCAGTCATTTGTAGCTCAGTCAATATTCATGAAGCTTTTTTGAAAGATTCCTATATAGATTTGATATAAATATAAATTATTTGTAATGCACAAGCATACATAGCAGAAGAGGAGAGGGTCTGCTGCGTGTTGAACAGGCTGACAGACCTGCCTCCACTCCAACAGATGACTGCATGGCTCATAATGTAAGGGCACTGGCTGTCCTCAGTCAGTATAGTACATATGTACAAACATTAACAGAGTGTGACATTAAAGAAGAACTATTAACACATCCACTCACAGGTGCATCAGTCTACATGTGTCTCCTACTTAATACAAGCAAACACAAACAGCACACACTCCTCATTCACTCATCACCTCTTCCACACCTTCATTACTTCCCTCATCCATCCTCAACCTTCCATTAGGTTTACTCAGGTGAGGCACCTCCTGGTGGCTTTCTCTGATGACTTCAGCTCAGCTCTCCGTTTCAAACATTTAGAAAAGTCCTTTGGATTTCTTCAAGTTCACCTGCTTCCAGCCGGGCAAGGCCCCGTACTCCTCTCTGCTCATCTCCAGGGCTTTCTGTGGGAGCAGCAATACACACAGTCACATGATAGTTTAACAGAGAGATGGTTCAAAATTTTGAGCCAACAAATCCTCCTGCTTGCACGGTAAAGTATAACTTCTGAATGGATACACACTCATGCATCGGTGAGAGCACAGACCCTCAGTAACATATGGTCAAAGAGCTCAAAATGTCAGGATTCAATACGGTGTCCACACCTTGTAGATTGTGAGTGAACCGCATGCTAAACACATGTTAGATGTTTTATCAGAAGAACAAATATATGAGGTAGAGATAGAAAGAACGTGGATTATGGTAAAGTTGTATGAGTGAGGAGTGAGGATGCTGTGCAACAGGAGCCGGAAGTCAGATGACTCACCTTCCCATAAGCCCTACACCCTGGAGGGTGGAATGAAGGAAATAGATAAGTTCACGAAGAAAAGAAGATGGAGAGCAGATGGTGGAAGTATGATGAAAGACAAGATTGTGAAGAGAAAGAAAAGGAGAGCAATGAATATTCTAAACAAGAATGTTCATAATTGCAGACACAGTCTGTTCTTACCTCAAAGTCCTCATCAGACAGGTAGACCTCCAGGCGGAGAGGGTCGACGCCCTCGGGCAGCGGCCGGGCCAGAAGATCTGCCAGGGGGTACGTGGCCTGACACAGCCTGGCCAACACGTCCTCCACTAGGATAATCTGGTTACACACCTCTGCCTCCTTAGAACACACACACACACAGAATACATCATTTTTTGTTACAAAAAGCATTCAGATAACAATACTATAAGGAAAATCAAAGAAGGATAATGGCCTCCACATGGACTGACCTGTAGTCAGTAAAAGAAGGCTAATTATTTTTGGAAGTGCATGTGTTTCAGCACTGTATATACACTAATGCACTAACTGTGATCAATACTGGTTCATATCAGATGATGTAGCTTGGAGTAATCTGATTGATTCCCACACCCTCTCAGTGATCTCAGCGATGTCCTCTCTGTGCTCCCAGCTGGGGAACATGTTGGTGAAGGTGAGGGGCTCCAGACCAGCATGGATCAGGTACGCTTTAGGAGGCTTCTTCTCATTCTTTTCTGTGGAAACAAAAGGGTTTGAAAGAAGCAGCTGAGTCATTTCCTCTTTCATCAATGTCCAGTGTGGCTGACACTGCTGTCTGAGGATGTCTCCAACAGAACATCAACTGGCTCTGAAAGAAACAGCTTAAATGTGACATCAAGCAGCAAGTCAGTAAGTGTTGGACATGTTTAACAATGAGAAGAGAATACCTCTACAGTACTGCAGCACAGTTTCCATGGCACACTTCCTGTCCGAGTCCCAGCGGATTTGTGCTGAGCCGGTGCTTTCACTGTCCTGAGGCCACCAGCCCTGCCACAGATATACCTCGTGGTGGTTGTCCACCAGGAACAGACCTGGACAGCAGAGAAAGAAAACAAGACGGTGGCATCTTTTGACACTTTCAGAGTGAGGACAATGTCGATAATTGTTTGCTCATCAGTTCCTTGAGGCAACTTATCTTCACATGTACAGTGAGACTAATGCACGCATGTACCTGGCTGTGAAGCTGCATAAAGGTCCTCCTGCAGGACAGGCATGGAGTTGACTTTCTTGGGGTCTCTTGCCGGGTAGATAAACTCCACAGCAGCAAACTCTCCTGAGCTGCTGCTCAGCTGGTACAGACGTGGTGTGAAGTTAAACCTCCCTGGATCTGAGGGTCAGGGTCAACATCACATTTACCCAAGCACACCAGTTAATGACACTATACACAGCTCGGATACTTGAAATCGTAATCAGCTTTTGTGCTGTTTGGTTCCCCCACCTTGCAACATGCAGTCATAAGTTTTCCTGTCCCTCCTGCCGAGGGGTTCCCAGAATCCTGTGGGCTCTGCTCCCTCATCACATTCCCGGATGGTCACCTTGCTGCTGCTGTGGAGGCCTGCCTCCAGAGGACAACTGAAGGAAGACAAAGGTGTCACACTGACTGATGATGATTGCAGTATAACAGCTGGACCACAACACATTTAGCAAGATAATCAATAGAGGTTCCAGGACTGCTTTGCTCAAATCAAAGAGTGCCACTAGTTTCATTTCCACCTGTCATGTCAGTTTGACTTGTGCTGGCTAAACTTCACAGGAAGAAAATGAAGTTTTCCACTCACTGCTCTTTGATTTTGTTGGCAGCGGTGCGCGCCACCTCCCGTGTGTGTGTCTGAGACTTGCAGCCATGCCACAGGTAGATGAGGGCCTGGCTGACGCTCAGCAGCACCATAGAGACCCGGGAGCGCAGGCTGCTGCAGTGACAGGCCACCTCCAGCAGGTGGCCCTCCACGTCCACCTCTCCCCGCACACAGTACAGACGCCAGTCATCTGAGGGGACAGAGACAGAGACAGAGCGAGAGGTCAGGGACATGGGCACAAATTGTGTTTTTTAAATTTTAGGGCATTTAGCTTATGATTATATGCAGAGAGATTTGTTCGCTGTAGAACTGTAGAAGAAGAAAACTCCTGGTAGCCTGAAGAAGTCACTTATTTGAGTTGTGGGAAAACACAGAGCTCCTGAAAATAACTGGAGTGTTGATCCCTCAGGATGGTTTCTAATTTAAAATCAACTTCTTCTTCTTGCTTTAGTTCTCATACTGTATATGAGTCACTCATTGGCAGGTGATGAATTTATGTAAGCACAACAGAAATAATCACAGCTGTAAACAGAAGTCTAAAAAGCCAAGAGTTCAAGTGATAAAAATAAATATGGAGGTCTAAACAGACTGTTTGTAAATTCATGCTGCACAGGAAATGATGGAATAGCAGCAGAGCGCAGACTGAACCTTTGTGCTAACTGATGACTATCTTAAAGCAGTGATGTGGGCTTACTCTGCAAGTTTTCCTCCTCCTCCTCTCTCTTCCCCGAGTGGACGACCATCCCTCCTTTAAAGCACTGCAAGAAACATGGCGGCTCCTTCCCCTGCTGGACCTGAACCTGGAGGACGATCAAATCACACAGGAGAGGAATGAAGGCAACATAGTTTTATGTAAAATAAATGGAGAGACAAAAAGAAATCTGATGATTCACGGTGACACGCTCACACACTCTTTCATGTACCTGTGCTCCTCGCTCCTCATCCAGCTCCACCGTCATCAGAGCTGATGTTCCCTTCTCGTTGACAGTGGCGTTGCGGCCCTGCCAGAAGAAGTAGCAGCACTTCTCCCTCCCGGCCCCGGCTGTCTTCAGCTGCTCAGGGTTCTGTCTCCTCCCAACTGATGGCAGAGAGATACTACTGTGTTTTTCTAATATGTAACTAATGTATCACTACAAGATCCATTTGCTTGCACTGAAGGACATTTGTTTCAAATGTAAATTAAATGTTTTCATTACTTATGATAATATCAGTTTAACAATATCTTTGAAAAATGTCCATGAGTTTCAGAATATCTCAGTATTTAGTCCCCCCCCCCTTTGCTTTAATGGCAGCACTCAAGCTGGCATGGACTCCACAAGTTAGTGTAAAACCTGCTGACTCATGTTATCCCAGCATGATTTAACAGTGTTCCACAGAGCCTCTTGTGATGTCACAGAATGCTTGGCTTTCTCACTCTTCGAGTGCATAACTGGATCATTTTTCCTTCAAATTTCACGATTCTTACAATTTTGAAAAAAAACACAAAAAAACGTATTCAGTATATCAATATGTATAATATGGCTGCACCAAGAGATTATTTTCATTATTTATTAATCTGCTGATTATTTTCTTGATAAATTAATTTGTCGTTAAAAAGTCAGAGAAAACATAACACAGTAAAAAGAAAAATAGCTGGAAGTCCAGACCCTGACATCTGTGTGCTAACAGGAGTGTGTGTCAGTGACGGTACATAGGTGAAAGAAAGGGATGCTAACCTGCAGTGCTGACCATGTACTTCCACTTCACTACGTATGTGTCGCCCTCGTGAAACTGGCCGATGCTTTGGTGCGGCAGGCGGCTGTAGTCAAATTCCAGGATGTGCCACACCTCCACCGCCAGCGTGCTGATCTCGTAGCTCCGCCACTCCTCTGCCTCCACCAGGCCGTAGCCCCGCCCCACGTTGAACCCATCCAGTCTGGTGCAGATGGGCCCTTCATGGAGGGGAAGCATCAGGGAGGCGTCGTACGCATGGGGCTGATCCGACGTGGACTGCTCCTGGGTTAAGATGAAGGACAGAAATCAGACAGCTTCTGATTCTGTATATTGTCCTCTTTGCCACACTGATTATAGCAACAAAACTTTTATGATACTGAAGTAATTCTTGATACCTTCTGATCAGTGATGTGGTCGTTGGTATTCTTTGTGGGACTGGGTGTTTTCCTGGAGTCGCTCCAGTCCAGGAACTTCTCTTTGAACAGGGTGGTTTCATTGTGTTGAGTCAGTCTGCCGAACACTGCCCAGTCAGGTCGGCCCTGACCTTTCCTACAGGTGAACAGGAAGCAGCACGTCAGGGACACAACATCAGTGGCTTTAGTTAATGAAATGTTCTTAATACACTGTCGTAGCAGTCATCTGACAGTACTAGGAGCACTGTGGACCATTGAGCAATAGGAACACTAGGGTGATCGACTGCATATATAACTGCATTTAAAATTAAAGCCATAAAGAAAATGTTCACAGAAAACTCCCCAACAGGTTTTACAGACTGTTGTTATCACTGACAAATCTCCATCACCAACAGCAGTAGATTTTATAATTTATTTTAAAATCAAATAGACTGTGGAAAATACACTGGAAACATCTGTGTTAAAAATGTTGCAGCAGGTTGAATTTAAACACTTCTTTTTCCATGAGTTTCCAAAGCACATGTCTGCTTAGATGGTTAACGTATGGCGGTCTTGAGAACAAGGGGTAGAAGTACAAATCGGAAAAGGGACTGAAGTGTAAATACACATTATGTGGATGATCTCCTACGTATATGTATCTCATCAAACATGTATACTGTACTAAATGTTTCCATACTTGGGTATGAGTGGGTTGCACTCTCCCGGGTCGAGCGGGTTGATGTCACAGTTTGTGTAGTCAAAGGTGCCGTTCCACAGGTGCTTGGCCAGCTGGAAGGCCACCTTCCTCTGTGCCAGCGTCACTTCCTTTCCATGCCATATGTACATCTCACTGCCAAAGTCAAACACCAAGACCTGTGCACAAACACAGTTTATTTTTCAAACCCAGCAGCACCAGGGTGCATTGCTGTCTCCTTCACATAGGGTTTAAATCCACATGTACAAAAATACACTGATGGTGTGGCTGATTTACATCTGAAGAAAACTGTTCAGAAATTATTTATCTGACCTCCTTGGGGTTCAGCAGAGAACAACGGGGCATCTTGGCCCAGTAATCATCATCTGGAACCAGTTTGTCATCCATCAGGCGGTAAATACAGTTTGTCTCCACGATGGCACCCTCATACAGTTCATCTTCATCTGGTGTTCCTGCAGCTACAAGAGAAAAGACAAAGGAATCAGGTTACATGTCATTGCCTAAGGGATGGTTTCCTCGTGGTTCATGTCAGATACGATTACTTACACTGAAAACTCGACTGCCCTCCCAGAATCTTCCAGAAGTCCTTAACAGCATGGCTGCTTGTGTTGACACCCTCCTCGATGAGCTGGACATAGTTAGCCCGGCAGCCCAAATCTCTCTTGCTCTGGATGAAGTTTGCCAACTCTGAAGCCTGACAACAGACAGAGAAAAACTTTATTACATTATACTCAGTGGGCGGTTTGTTCATTTGATTCCAAAAACACAGATGTTCTTTGTGTTTTAATAAATATCATACATGGCTACATGCTGTTCATTATTGGCAAAAAAAACTTGGTTTAAGTTTTACTCCCTTTTTCTTTTTTTGGGAGTCAGGATGTCTAAAATACAAAGAATAGTCTGCTCCCTTTAATGAACTGAACTAAAACAACCCCTCACAAATAATGCGGCTCATGACTTCCCTTTTTGTCTGATTGAGGTCAGCGCTCTGTTCAGCCAATCAAAGGTCATAAGACCAGTCTAGGCTTTGAACAATGGCCTTGTTTTGTGTCTGTTTCCTGCAACACACACACACACACACACACACACACACACACACACACACACACACACACACACACACACACACACACACACACACACACACACACACACACACACACACACACACACACACACACACACACACACACACACACACACACACACACACTCTGTCAACACGCACTTCTTCCTGTGCTATGCCACTGTTGCTTCCTCCCAGGGTTGTGTTTACACACTGTAAAGTGAGTTCTGTCCTGTATAACGGCACTCTCACTCCACCTGTGTTGTTATGAGTGAAACTCTAGCCTATCCTGCATGTTTCTCATTGTTTCAGTGGAAATTTGCAGCACTCAAAGCCGGACCTTGTTCTTTTCGATGACGTTGGCGAACTCTCCGGTCCAGATGAAGCAGTGGTGCGGCGTGATGAGCAGGAAACAATCCCCACTGTTCAGGGAGGACGCTCGGGGCTCCACCAGCCTGGTCTGGACGTGCCGTCGGCCTGTTGACACATAGGCAGGAAAAAACACACACAGACAGGTGGCTTATCAGTGACAGCTCTGATTATCACTGTCAGCATGCCTGGATTATCATACAAGGGGTGTGAGGGCAACAAGGTCCAGCCATCAACGTTAGACCATGGACATGTATGTACATGCATGGACCTTGTCAAGTACTGATGTAGTCAGTATGCAAGCTACATCAAATCATTTATATAACTCCCAGGACCTCTATTTTTTGGCGGGCCACATTTACTTCCTAATCCTATTGGCCCTTCAGGTGATCCAAGCAGAAACCAGCAGTAGCTGTTCTAAGTCATCACTCTCAACATTGGGCCAGCTAACCTCTGAGCAAAGTGGTACCCCTGGTGCGATGGATTTGATCAGGATTATAGACAGTGGGGTTTGAAGGAGAGGATCAGCCCAGGATAGCGTGAGGTGACCTGGGGAGAATGATTTAGAGCCACAGCTGTCACCAGCAGACGTGTGGAGGAGGTGCAGAGACACTGAAATACTCTCGTCTCCCATTTTAGATATCCCCTGAATAGGACACCCTTGAAGCAGCATCCTCCAAAGCTTTGTGTATAAGAGCAGCTATTTGTTTTTCTATCCTCTTAACAAGGGAATGTGAGTGCTGGTAGGACGCTGCCTCACTGGCTCTATACGTCACATTTACATGTATCTCTCCACAAAACAAACAAACTAATTTAAAAGAATAGGAAAATGTAGATAGATTTTTCTTCCCCTACCTGCCTAGCTGCATGATATTTGAGGAGGCTGCCCTCAGTTTAACTATTCTAAGTGTTGTGTTTTCAACAGAGGCCCTTGTTGCTGTACTTGTTCTATAAAGTGGCTGCCTGACATTGGCGAGAGTCCCTGTTGTAAACCTGTGGCTCCCAGCTGGAGGCTGCCGTTCAAATGTTGAATACTGTCGGCTGTGGTTTTCCCAGGTTTAAGTTGAAAAACAAAACCCCAAAACAAACCTAATTTAAACTGGCAATAGAAAAGTTTTTGATTTAACTCATTGTTATGAAGTGACTGTTGATTGCACAATGTAATGTACAGTAACAGAATAATGACGCCATTAGACGGGTTCCCTATAAAATATCAATATGCTATTTTGTCAGCCAGCAGGCATGAAATCTCCTGGGAAAGTGAAGTCTGACTGATCCAGTCAGGCTGGCAGCCTTGCACCATTTCTATCTGCTTTCACATCTCCATTAGAGAATAAATTAATAAATAAAGTCACGTTGCTGTTAGTAGTTGCCTCTCTGAGGAAGTGTTAATACCTATTTGAAATGCTTTGTGGAATGAAGAGTATATTGTGAATATTGAAATTGGAAAATCTAGACTAAAGAAATTCACATCAGCCTCAGGTGTACTTTGTGTTTACAGCTGAAAAGGAATGTTAGCATGCTAACAAGATTAACTAAGAAGGTGAAAATCATACCAGCTAGACATCAGCATGCTAGCATAGAGAGGCTAAGTCTCACCCATTCAAGTGTTCCCCATGGAACCTTATTCAGAAAGAAATGTGTACAGTTGTGAAAGGCGACAGACGAATAACTTATTTAATTTGTTTGAATAGTGCCATAAATCACACATATGTTTGTCATTTTGAAAGAGAATTTTGAAAGTCAATAAAGTCACAGTTTGTCATAAAGATAAAGATCTTAAAAATCTGCTCAGTGAACTACATCGTCTTGCTCACCAACACCAACACGGCCGTCACCTAGGCACACGAAGTATGAAGAAAATCACAGCACAAGTTTTTAAATATCGACAGCTGCTGTTCTGTCAGTCTGTAACGTCAGGTGTAGTCTCTCTAACTTCTACAGTCTTATACTTCAACAGTTTTATGACAAACAGCGACCCTCTTTGCATTGAAATAAAAATAAATAATTAAATTGACAAACATTGTATGTGTAATTCAGGACACATTTCAGTTTGGATCAGAACATTTGTCTCTTGCCATTCACTACCATACGCATTGTTTTTAAAATAAGGTTGGTATTCAACCGAATGGCCGTGACGTCACCTCTGTATGGCAACGCACTGGATGACACTTCATGTTGCACTATCATCAGGTCAAATATTGCAACTGTGCAATACTTTGTATTATGACAAAACACCTGCACACCTTAAGACATTCCCACCAGCCTCAGCTGTACTTTGTGTTGATTGCCAATTTTGAATGTTAGCATGCTAATAAGATGAACTAAGATGGTGAACATCAGAAACATCCCTGCTAACATCATCATGCTAGCATTATCTTGTGTGTTGTTTTCCTATTTTGTTCATAATGCACTGCTGAGGGTTCAGCTGTGTGGGCACTTTTTGTTACGGTCAGCCAAGTTTTTTGTTCACTTTTGGCGTCGTGCACCTGGAACACTTGGAGGTCGGAAGCTGGAAGTTTCAGGAAATTCCGACCTCCAACGTTGTCAAGAACACAGCATCAGTCCTGTCAGTAACCATTTCCTGTGGCCGAATGGCGAGCAGCCAGGTGCCAAAATGTGCCTTTTTACAGCGCACCAAGCCCGATGATGGCTCAGAGGCAAAATGAACCTATAACAGGGCCAAACATAAGTATGACACAATTAAACTTAGCATGACCTACATGAACACAAAAAAAGGAAAAAGAAACTAGCCCTGCTTTTAGTTAGAAAATGACTTCTTAACAAGCCTGATGTAGTGATAGCGGCTGTTTCAAATTTGTACCATTGTTTTTTCTCTCATTTACCCTGTAGTTGCAATTCTTTCCTTTGCTTTTAGTTTGTGACATGATATTAAACAGGCAGCACAGAAGTTGGCAGTGTGAACACATAGCAAGAATGACCTTGGTTTAAATCCACTGTCAGGCAGACTGGATGGATAGAAATAAACCCAAATGGGTTAAGTTAGCCTAACATATGGATCCAGATCTAGACCTTTTTGGAACCACTGGTCGTTACTGTTTTCATAAATACTTCTCATGATACATGTCTGAAAACACTGGCCTGTGAAAATGTGGGCGCAATGATAACTGTCGGTATTACATAGATGATTTGACTAAAGCTCTTCATTACAACTGAACTTATTAGGTATTTTCCAGGAAATGTTTTTCTGTGTTATTACTGGAATAATGCTGCAGGAAAATACACTAAAATTAGGTTAAAATAAAAAAACACTGTTGTGAGTGCATGTGCACCTGTCTGTGTATGGTCAGAGGGGCACGTTCACTCAACTGACCTTTGACCTGTAAGAGCATGAGTTTCTTGTAAGGCACAGCGCTGTTGTTGGACATCTGCTCGGAGATGTTGACGCTGCGCAGGTTGATGTTACTGAAGTTCTCCTTGCTGGCCAGACCAGCCAGAGCCACGTCAGAGAAACCAGAGTTCTTATTCACTGCAGTGAACAGAACAGAGCACACAGAGAAAACAGACACAACATTCAATCATTCCGTTTAGCCCCCCTACACAGATGAGACGACGGGGTGTAAATCACCCTTCAAGCCCGACAGGCGTCTATGACAGCAACAAACATAGAACACTCCAGACAATTCAAGTGTTTTATTGCTGTAAAGGAGATGCAGGAAGTGACATGATATGTGATATATGATTTGTGTCAAACTTAAAAACAACACTGAGCTTGAGGATTGTTCTTCACAATGAAAGGAAACTGACGACAGTCCCAGATGTAGGTCAGTATCAGTCCCACAGCTTGAGTGGGTTCCTTCACAGCATGGAGAAACAATATCCTGTATAGACTATAAATTGGGCTATAATATCAGTTAAGGATTCACTTCTGAATGAAGATGTACAGTATGTCCTGCTCCCTCTGATTTTCAAGTGGGAGCCTTTAGTTTCAAACACTGGATGTGAATAGGTGACTACATATTTTTGCTAATATTATGAAGACAAGACAAAAACAGACATTTATTGCACTTGGCTATTACAACAATTACAACCCAACTGCTCCACAACAAGGCAAATGTGTTTGTCACTGCATTTCTGCAGGGACACATTTATAAAAGCGCACAAGTTCAGCAACTTTTCACTGTCTGACATGAAGGTGAAAACAAGGTGACAAATGCACTGTGGTTTATTTCCTTTATATTTTCAAAGAAGTCCCCAGCTACTTGCTGCAATGCTGTTTTGCTGTGAAGCTCCACAAATGTTTTGTGGAAATACGATACTTCACCTGACTTTCCATTAACATGCAGGGAGGAGATTATAAATTAATTTTAAGTTTTGTGAGAACTTTTCCTTGAATCCCTGCCTCACTGCTTCACACTGAAGACAAGCTGTTTACTTACAAGCAAGGAAAATGGCTGATTCATTTTTGGTTGAACTGTTCATTTAATGTTGTTACATCAAAAATTAAAGTTAGTTTCATTGTGCAAATTTAGAGCTAATGTTGACGGAGGAGCCTGTCACGTGTGGTGTCCCTGAGTGTTTTGGTCTCATGCACTTTCCAGCTGCTCATCAATCCTCACTCACTCTTCTCAGCCTTCATCCTCTTGCTCTCCAGCAGGCCGATGTTGAGTCTCTGCTCTGTGTATTCGTGCCTGATGTCCTCCCTGGCAGCCAGCATCTTCAGAGGGTTCCTGGAGGCCTGGACGTTACGCGCTGGGCGCACCGCCCGCTTGTGCTGAACCATCTCTGAGGTCAGCCTAGGGAGAGGTCAGAGGTGAAGGGTCAACAGAGAAAAGGTAAAGTCTCACAGTGATGATTCAGTCAGGGTTGTTACTTCAAAGTGACCTCTGGCAGTGAGCTTACTTTGGCATCTGTGGGCCGAAGATGGCATCAAAGTCGTCGTCTATCTCCATCTTGTTGGTAGTGGTGGGGAGCTCCTCCACTTGGCGGTAGAACTTGGAAAAGGTTTCGTCTTCGAGCATCATCACTTCCTTTACCTTTTTCTGTGTGACTGTTATGGTTGCCTCTGGCAGTCCAGACACTGAGAAGAGACGAGATTAGGCTGTCAGAATTATACAGTATCCACAATTCATTCATTCTACTCCAGACAAAGCCTGTGCACGCACCACTGGGATCATGTGTTGCTAATGAATGTAGTAAGATACGCTTATTCATTTATTTATTTATGAATATATGTCAGTTTACATTGTTGCTTTTAGTCATGAAGAAAACTTTTGTCAACAACTTTTTTCCATGACTAAGATGAGACGCTGACAGGCTCAAAATAGATCTCTGATAATAAAACAATGAAAAAATTAATGTTTTGTTTTGGTTAACAAGACGGGACTAAAATGTGAGTGGTGGGTGATTGGCCGTTCAAAAAAATCTTGCTGTTTCCCCCAATTGTGCATCTGGTTTGTCTGTCGAGATATAAACTGACAGACGTGTGCAGATTCCCAGGTGATGCTGTCCCAAACTGTTAGCGGTTTAGTAACAACAACATGAGGGCTTCAATGACATCATCTTTGTCAGAAGAAAGAACAGATTTATGGACACACTTTATAATTCAGAAAGGAAAACACATGCAGTAAGGGAGAGACGCCATGTGGCTACAGATTAAGTGGGAAGAATACAGCCAACCTGAAGAGACACACACCACCCTGCTGTTAATGCCATGGTGTGGGAGTGTCCTTACAGAGTTTTAAGGACGTCGTTAAGGTCTGAGTTTCAGAGTCGTTAGGGCCACTTGTGGGTCGTTGGTCAAACCGGCCTTCATGTGGGTTGCTAGTGCCAGGTGAGCCCAGAATGGTTGTTAAGCTGTCTGGGGAGAGAACTCTGTTCTGCACTGTAGGTGGGTGATAAGTAATGTCTTAGGCCACCTCCTCTGTTCAAAGACGATCGTTCCAGTTTGACATAGATGGATTATTTTACTCCTCTTTCAAACCATCTGTCTTCTCTGGACAAGATGTTTACATTGTTGTCCTCAAAGGAATGATTTTTCTCCTTCAGATGTAAGTGGACAGCAGAGTCTTGACCTGAGAAGTTGGCCCTCCTGTGTTGTGCCATTCGTTTGTGGAGAGGTTGTTCCGTCTCCCCAATGTACAAATCTGTGCAGTCCTGGCTGCATTGACCAGCATAAACTACATTAGTCTGTTTATGCCTGGGTGTTTTGTCCTTAGGATGGACACGTTTCTGCCTCAGTGTGTAAGCTAAGCCTGACTAGAAGCCAGATTTCCTTGCAAAATAAAGGTTCAGTTTGCAGTAGAAAAATAATGATTGTGTATCAGCTTATGTCACATCACAAGCTTCAAAGCTTAACAATTAATGTTATAACTTGTCCGGGACAAGTACACCTTTTGGTCGGACAAGTGAAATTTTTAATCATATAGTGTCGTATTGTTGCAGTAAAGCAAAAAAAAAAATGTGTCAGCTTGTTAGACCTGTTCTCCATGTGTCTAAATCTGCATCATGTGTTGCTGATGTTATTTTCTATAGTCTTTGAGTTTATTTATGTATATATTTGGACAAACAGCTTGTAATTATGCTTGATCTATTCTCTCTTACTTGCCCAATCCAGAAAAAGCTTAATGGCAGCTCTGAACAGGGCCTGCACTGCAGTTACTATCTAGTCAGTTGCTTCTGAGATTACAGAGCAATTTATTTGGAAGATATTTGTGAATGATTTCTTAGCTCTAAGACAAGGAAAGGATCTTAATTGATGAATAGCTTTCGCACTGGTTAAAGTTTAAGACTAATAAAATGAACACTGTTGCGTTTTTCTAACAGTGTAGCCAGTCGAGGCATATTTACGACACCCAGTGGTCAATTTGCACTAATTATGATAGAAGTCTGTTGCTCTTAAGCTTTTATGGATCATATGGGTCATGTGTTACATATTTTATAAGAGCTATTTTCAGCCCTGACAGCACCATTACAGTAAGTGCCACATTGAATGTGTGATTAAGGCATCTGATTATTAGAGCCGTCACTGTTGGAGAACAGACGTGAGTTTTAAATCCATTATTAAACATCTAGACATCAAGTTGAGGCTCGTTTCATCCTCATTTGCTCCCATTCTCTGCTTGGATTATCATTGTGGTTGAATGTGGAAAAGTTGTAGGAAGATTTTTTATTTTTTTTTTAAAACCAAACAACCCTCACCACACGGAGAAAACATTTCTTACAGACTGATCTGACTGGAGAACAGTGTCCTAAACAACTTATTACTGCCTCAGTCACAGTGGTTCAGAGTTTATTAAGATGATTTATTTTCTTTGTGCAGAAGAGATGATCATTTAGTGATTGTTTTATGAAAGCACTCTTACGAAGGCTGAACAAGACATTTAATCTCTCTCTGTGCACATTCAACCTTGTGCTGCTTGTGTAAGTGCCTTCAGTTAGACTTTTGCAGTGTAGAAATTCATATAGAAATGACTTTTTAGTGGCTCTGGTGCTTATTCACACATGAGACGGACATGTTAAATTGTCATCACATTTACATAATGTGGTGCATGTCTGAAAGGGGCTCTATTAAAACACATGAAAGACATATCTGCCTGGAAAAAAACACACTAAATCAGACAGGAATGAGATTCTGGAACTTCTATGAATCTACTCGACTGACCTTTACTGTTGAGCTTGCCAAGGAATGACTCCAGTTTATCCAACTTCAGGTCGGACTCCAGGTTCAGATCTGGTACAGCCTTGATCTCTGCACACAGACACACACAGACACACACAGACACACACAGACACACACTTGTTAGAGCCATACATTTACTCAGTGTTTGATCCCATGTCCGAACAGGCAGACTGTCTGTCACACTTGTCACCACTAACACTTCAGTTTTTCTTCTTCTCTTGCACAAAAACTGAGCATGAACACTCACAATGAAGTTGATCTGAACATACATACAGGTAATTTATTAATGGCCACAGCCACTGTCACAAGCATTTTAACAACCGCCACTAAAGATGAATTCTTCTGCACTTCAGACTCATGCACATATAGCAACACTGGCCCGTGATTTATATTCTATTAGGCTTTCATAGCATAATAGAAGTGTCACAGCAACATCAGCCACATTAGTGTTGATGATAGTTATGGTTTTGGTGATGATAATGAAGACTGCATTCAGTGCAACACCAACAGAAAAAAAGGGAATACACCTTGGTTATCAGACATCTCCTCCATGTCTTTTGAAAGAGAAGCAAAGAGAATCAGTTACACTGTGTTTAAATGAGATCTGACCCAGAATCAGTTCAAGAACTCTACTTTTTACATTAGTGGACTAACTTAATGGCTCAGAATTAGATATGATATACAAGTATCCATCTAAGTTAAAGACATTTTAGTTGAGTAACTGTAATCAGAATGTGTTTTGGAAAAAGTGTGTCTGGTGACAGCTGACGATGTAACAAAGTCATGTCATTAAGTTTAAATCAGATTGGAGCAGCGCTCCGGTCTTTATTAACCCTGCTGAATGAACTGAACGGCTCCACATGACAGCAGAGTGATATAAGAGGTAACCAGAGGACAGCAGAGTGTCAAAGTATGAACCGTAGACACAGAGGACATAAAGTAAAACTGACCTTCCTGTGGTTTGGAGATAGCAAGGCTGCTGTTCTTGGGTTTGGATGACGATGGAGACTGGAGGGCTGTGGGGGAAGCCAACCCTGTAGTGTGAGCACATACAGACATGAACATCCAACAAGCAGTACAGCGTGACATGGTTACCTTCATGGTTAATCTGTTATGCCATGTACAGTTTATTTAAAAAAAATCATGGGTTGGTTTAACCTCATAGGTAAAAGGATAGGTTCAGTCATTGATATCCAGTCATTCACATTCTGATGGAAAGTCTGGTAAAGATATTCACACCCCTTTAAAAGCTGAAATCTTTCCTGTTGCTGTTTATCTGAAAGCACGCTCTGCTTTGAAGTGGGTGCACAAGCTTGATCACACATTGAGGACATAAATAAAAAAAGGGCTTCTGGAGACTTTTATGTGTTTTTCTGTTGTCCCCAGATACTTCAGTTGTTTAGGAGAATGCTGAAATGCTGTCTTACTGTGAAGCTCCAGAAATTATTTGTGGACTACAAAACTTCACCTGACTTCAGCATGGGGGGAGGAGATAATGACTGAATTTCACTTTTGGGTGATCTGTTCCTGTAAGACAAAGACTGTGATGTTATCAGAACACTGGTTCAATTTACTACACTTGAAGACTCTTTGCTTACTGCCATCTAATGGAGTAAACACAATTAATATAGGTGTGTATTATAGGAGCTTTCATATACTGTACTTTACATCACTAGGGCATTGTGTGCATCTGTGTTATACGCAGGTCATAGTGTCTCAATGGCCCAAAAGGCAAGTGATTCTAAAAGCATGTTTTGTTTAATTTGTAGAAAATCTCTTATAATCTCATCAGCAATCAACTAGAAAATCAATGAAATAAAAGGACAAAAACTAGGTCACTGATAAGGCCATTGTTTCATTCAGTCTGTATGATGTGATTGGACAGTCTACCCGTCTGTCTACTTACGTACCTGCCTGCACATACTCCCACACGAATAAGTGGATGTATTGCTAAAGCTATTACCAAGCTAAAGCTATTACCGAGCTAATAGCACAAGAATGGCAGAGACAGTGCAGCCATAATTTTCTAATACTAGCTAGCTCGACAACGGTGACTAATAACAACCATCCATGTTGTTTTTTATGTTCATCATGATAATCAAAGTTGTTTTCATACATGTGAGACATGAGGTTATTGGATAACAGTTAGAGATGACAATGATGTGTTGCGCTCATAGTAAACAGCCACTGAGCCAAAGAACAGAGTCATGCGGCTGCAGCAAACTCGTTCATTGGCTAATGTTAAAACAAAGCACACAACTAGAGCAGTGGGGAGTAACTGTCACACCAGGTCGCCTTCTCAGACTGAAATATTCTCATGACTGCTATTTTGTTTGTGTTTTCACACATTTCAGTAGGAATGCATTGACCATGCTTGTTGTCCCTTTCCTCCATAGGCACTGTGGTGTTTCCTCATTATCAGATATTTTTCCAGCTAGATATTCTGTTGTGTTCAAAGTCATTCTTATTGAATGGATGGTTTTCAGAATCAGAATAACTTGAAGTTATGTTTGCATGAATATATCGCTGATAAAAAAAATCATATTTTGGAGGGATGCAGCTTACTAGTCTTGAGCTCGTTTCTTTTGTCTCTACATTTGAGGGTTTGTGTGTTGTTTGAAGCACAAATTTTCACTTTATCAATGCTGGGAAACAGGCTTGTGGTGTGTCTGTGAAAACAACAGGCGTGTGTCACATGCCACACAAATGAAGAATGATGTGCATCACTGACTCGACTCACTGGAACTAGTGTGAACAACACTAGCCTCAGAGGTGGCCAAAGCTACAGAAGTACTGTCTAAGATGGCTTTGAAGCTGCTTGAGGCAAACATATCTGGTGCTAATCCTTTTTACGTCACTCTCCATTAGCCATAATCTGGCCAAAACCACTGACTCCCCCAAACCACAAAATTAAATCTTCCATCAGCCGTCTCCTCTGGCTTACCTCGGGGCTAATAGGGAAAAACTACAACCATGAAATGATTTTGTGCCTGAACAGAGTCTCAGCAGATGCCCAAATAGAAGGAGTCATTTTCCCCTGACTGCTAATTGAGATGGGGGCTTTGGAGGACTCAGGGCAGAGAGTTGAGACTGAACCGGGGACTTAACTCTCTGTGGTGTAATGACTGAGTGCAATTCTGCATGAGTGCATTCACTTCTGGGAGATGGAGAAAGAAGACTGTAGAGAAAGTGTTCAGTTCCTCAACCCAGTGATGCCCTCTGACCTTTCTTCACCATGCGTGCAGCCACAGTGAACTGGGTGGAGTCGTTGGCCGCTCCGTGGCCTTTGGTCTTCCAGGCCTCCTCCTGGGCTACAATCAGCTGTTTCCTCTCCTGGATGGACATGTGAGCCTCGATGCTGTGGGACTCCATCTCAGACTCAGATATTCTCTATGAAAAGAGAGAGTTAGTTAGAAAGTTACAGTCAGTTACACTGAATAATCCTGTTGCAATTAATGTTAAAGGAATAATCCACCTAAGGGTAATTGTGCACTGTAATATCTCATCAGGATGTGATGCAAGATGCATTTCAGGAAGACTTTCAATCAAACTGTAACCACAACTTTTGTTAGAATTTTGAACATTTAACATTTAAATAAAAAGAGAACAAAAACAAAAAAAATGTTTATATCGCTAAAGTGTTTAAATGTGGAATTTCCTTTAACACTGAGAATAAATTGAACAGAACAAAATAGCCAAGCAAAACAAGTACAACAAGGGAGGTAACTAATACAGAAGGAAGCACATTAATCCCTGCCTCACACTGAAGAAAAGCCGTTTACCCACAAGCAACCAAAGAAAGAAAATTCTATTTCTTATCTGCTGGATGCACATGACTATAGAGATGCCACCACTTAAAATGGAAGGCATGACAGTCAAACTATTGTGGTGACTGACTATAACATAACTCCAACACTGTTGCTTTGACTGTGTGTGCACACTAAGGGGGGGTTACGATAGCACTGCATACAGTATTGACAGGGTCACCTTCCGTCTCCAGGGGTGTCTCTCATCCACCTGCATGGGTCTAGGAGATCTGGTGGCCTTCACAACCACAGGGATGGATGAGGAAGGTAAGAAAGGATGAGGATTTAGAGATAAGGATGAAAAGATGGTGGAAAATATTTGAGCTCTGCACAGGCATTACAAGCTGCAGCGGCATAAGCTTTGGGACAGGGATAATCATTTAGTGGCAAAAAGCAGAAGCAGGGTGGCTGTGAAGGACTACAGAACACTGCGGATTTTTTGTGTACCTGCTGTAGTTATTTTACCAGCAGCTGAGGGATGGATAGCATAGTTTGGGGTGAAAGGGTTTGTACAGACTGCAGTGCCAAGTAACCACACAGGTATGGCTGAGCAGTATTTTGGAAAGTCTCACTTCCTGTACAGGGTATTCAACAGATACTCTACATCAACGAGTGAGCTCAAATCAAATAATGAAGTTGCATCTTAAAGCAATGGGTAGTGTGATCTGTGTTTGTATTACTGAGCTCAGTGAAGTAGGTTGGGAGGTGGGGAAGCAAGCGAACGGCAAATGCAGCAGCAGCTAATCCAGCTTCCTACCTGGCTCGCCGACTCATCAGGAGAACAAGTTTGGAAAGGAAGATCAGGAGGAGGAGAGAAAGTAGAGGCAAAGACTGGCTCCTACATGTATAGAGTCATGACCACGAGAAAGGATGTGCGCACACACACACACACACAAACACACACACACACACACACACACACACACACACACACACACACACACACACACACACAGATATCATCAAGTGCACAGCAGCTGCAGGGTCGTAGCAGTAGTATTTTAAAGTATTTTACACATGAACATCAGTTTACTAGTCATCATGGTTAAAACTGGGCATCCTGTATATATATATATATAGTACAGACCAAAAGTTTGGACACACCTTCTCATTCAATGAGTTTCCTTTCTTTTCATGACTATTGACATTGTAGATTCACACTGAAGGCATCAAAACTATGAATTAACACATGTGGAAATATGTACTTAACAAAAAAGTGTAAAACAACTGAAAATACGCCTTATATTCTAGTTTCTTCAAAGTAGCCACCTTTTGCTCTGATTACTGCTTTGCACACACTCTGCATTCTCTTGATGAGCTTCAAGAGGTAGTCACCTGAAATGGTTTTCACTACACAGGTGTGCCCTGTCAGGTTTAATAAGTGGGATTTCTTGCCTTATAAATGGGGTTGGGACCATCAGTTGTGTTGTGCAGAAGTCAGGTGGATACACAGCTGATAGTCCTACTGAATAGACTGTTAACATTTGTATTATGGCAAGAAAAAAGCAGCTAAGTAAAGAAAAACGAGTGGCCATCATTACTTTAAGAAATGAAGGTCAGTCAGTCCGAAAAATTGGGAAAACTTTGAAAGTGTCCCCAAGTGCAGTCGCAAAAACCATCAAGCGCTACAAAGAAACTGGCTCACATGAGGACCGCCCCAGGAAAGGAAGACCAAGAGTCACCTCTGCTGCGGAGGATAAGTTCATCCGAGTCACCAGCCTCAGAAATCGCAGGTTAACAGCAGCTCAGATTAGAGACCAGGTCAATGCCACACAGAGTTCTAGCAGCAGACACATCTCTAGAACAACTGTTAAGAGGAGACTGTGTGAATCAGGCCTTCATGGTAGAATAGCTGCTAGGAAACCACTGCTAAGGACAGGCAACAAGCAGAAGAGACTTGTTTGGGCTAAAGAACACAAGGAATGGACATTAGACCAGTGGAAATCTGTGCTTTGGTCTGATGAGTCCAAATTTGAGATCTTTGGTTCCAACCACCGTGTCTTTGTGCGACGCAGAAAATAACGGATGGACTCTACATGCCTGGTTCCCACCGTGAAGCATGGAGGAGGAGGTGTGATGGTGTGGGGGTGCTTTGCTGGTGACACTGTTGGGGATTTATTCAAAATTGAAGGCATACTGAACCAGCATGGCTACCACAGCATCTTGCAGCGGCATGCTATTCCATCCGGTTTGCGTTTAGTTGGACCATCATTTATTTTTCAACAGGACAATGACCCCAAACACACCTCCAGGCTGTGTAAGGGCTATTTGACCAAGAAGGAGAGTGATGGGGTGCTGCGCCAGATGACCTGGCCTCCACAGTCACCGGACCTGAACCCAATCGAGATGGTTTGGGGTGAGCTGGACCGCAGAGTGAAGGCAAAAGGGCCAACAAGTGCTAAGCATCTCTGGGAACTCCTTCAAGACTGTTGGAAGACCATTTCAGGTGACTACCTCTTGAAGCTCATCAAGAGAATGCCAAGAGTGTGCGAAGCAGTAATCAAAGCAAAAGGTGGCTACTTTGAAGAACCTAGAATATAAGACATATTTTCAGTTGTTTCACACTTTTTTGTTAAGTATATAATTCCACATGTGTTAATTCATAGTTTTGATGCCTTCAGTGTGAATCTACAATTTTCATAGTCATGAAAATAAAGAAAACTCTTTGAATGAGAAGGTGTGTCCAAACTTTTGGTCTGTACTGTATATATAGGTAGATATTTGCACTGTGTTGACTTCAAGGTTTTCTATCTATGTGATACCTATTGAGTCCGTTTTTCATTGAGTTTCATTGGTTTGTTTAATACAGGCTGGTGTCATCTTGTTCTCTCAAAATCTGGGAACAATTGTGAATTCTGGGTGAGTTTGCATGGATCGACCCATGTGTAACAAACAGCAGGTGTAGAGTTAGAAAGGTGGGCAGTGCGCTTTGGGAACTGTAGGACCCAATGTTTTCTGAGCTTTACCTTCCCTAGTAGCTCAAAGTAAGGATATCTAAATCACGAAGCATTAATATCACTTTATTGCCCTACATTATGATTCAGGATTCCCACACCTTCTTAAACATCAACTTCAACGACTTCTCAAGGACTTTTCGGACTCAATTCCCTCAAATTCAATGACCCAACACAGCATAGTTTGAGATGCGGATTAAGTTTAACTACTGTTACAACACTGAGAATCTTGAGAAATCGCAAGCAAAGAAAGAGGGAGGCTCGAGTATGTAAGCACTTCTCAGTTGTGCTGTGTTACAGTGTTGGTAGAAAAGTGCTGGAGACACACATTCAGACAGTGAACTGTAGCCTATATACAAAGTTATGAAAATCAAAACAACTTTATACTATTGCACAAATGAGTAAATTCATTGACCGCGTTACTTTGTCTATTTTCACAAAGTTTCAAGGCTGTGATTCTTTTTCTTAAAATCACAAACTTTTAGGGATTTCAAGGACCCCTGAGAACCTGAATGGTTTCAATATAGTTCATGTTGTTAGAAGCCTTCTCGACTCCTGCCTGATGTGTAACTTTGGTGGAGAATACAACATTTCTTTTAATTTAAACCTGTAGAAATCAGATTGTCTTGGCTGTCTGGGAGACTTGCAACAAGCTGTAAACCAATATTCACTCTTCTTTAACTGTGTTTTTGGTTCAACCAACTGCTGAGAGAAATTACTGTATAAGGCTGCTCTGCTATGATCACCAGCTACAGTAGCTGCTAACTTTGTCTGTTGATAAGTTCTGTGCAGATACCATACGGTGGGTTGTATTAGAAGAGAACTGCAGAGTTGGTTGATTATTTGTGGGTTTGTCAGTACAGGTGACCCTTTCCACGTAACACTTAGAAATTTGATTGTTGATACAAAAATTTTAAGATATTGAGTTTGAGTTTTTTTAATCAGCCTCAAAAAATGAATTATGTTATTAGAATGTAAACTATTCTTCATTTCATTAAACCATTGCATTCACAGAAACATTACCGAGGACATGACCTCAGCGGTAGCTAAAGTCCTTAGCAGCTGGAAATGCAGTGGAAATAGGAGGCAGAGAAGTGTGACAAACTGAATTTCAAGTCAACAACAGTTCTGTCCTTTGAGATAATGGACGAGGGAGAAGGATCATAGTCATAATCCAGCTTTCACAAACAACGTTCAAAGCTCATTTTACTGATAATGATCCCAGCAAAGTTTCAATTTCAGAACCAAATGTGAAACCTTAAATATATGGACATGTATAAAACACACCCAGTGTGTGAGACACAGTCAGAATGCTGATACCGGAGGTGGGATGAATTAGTGAAACACACCATAAGCACAACATTATCACCATGACTGTAAAGGGAAACACTGACACAGAATACCACCACCAACACCACCACATGTACACACACACACTCACACACACACACACACACACACAGATGTGTGAATGTGTGTTACACACAGGATGTATTTATCAAGAGAGTGTGTTAGCAGCCAGGAAATGCAGTTAAGGATGTAGAATTTAGATCTCTAATCCAATCCAATTTGAGTGCACTTGATAAATACCACCACAGTGCGTGCGTGTCATTTTGGCCCTGCATGCTGGCCTTACCCATAGCTGGTCGGACACAGCAAACTCATCGATCATCATCAGTGCTTCATCGTCCTATAGAGAAGGGACATGTTTTCTGAAGGCTCTGCTGTCCCGAAATGATACCGTGGCCAAATCACATCATCAATGGCCTATAAACTATTGATGGAAATTTGAGACAACATGTGGACTTTCTGAATTGCTTCGTTCATTTTAAGGGCCACTACATGTACATACAGTACTTTTGTACAATATATGGTTCGATAAAACCTTTCATCAAAAACCATCCTTGCTTGGAACAATGGAAGTCTTTATTTGCTCTGCTGTAGGCATTTGTTTGACTCTGCTGAACTTTGTATCTGCCTGATCTTTAGTGTTGCACTTCTTTGATCTGAAACAGGAAATTCACCTAATTGTGTCCAATGGCCCTGATGATTGCAAGGATGCAAACAAGATGAACTAAATCAACTGTCCTTCCCCTTGACCTTTACTTAGCCATCACATGATCTTGATTAAAAGAAAATTCCTTGATCTAATTAAAACTTCATGTAGAAAATCAGAGAAGGAAGTTGAGATCAGTGCAACAGATCATTCACAACAGCATCAGAGCATTAACAGCAAAACTCTTCCTGACATGAAATGGGCTGATAACCTACAGTCAGAATATGTCAAGCAGAGCTGTGCAGCTGACCTGAACAAACCCTGATAAGCAGCTGGAAACAAAAACAGCCCAGCTGATGTGGAAGGCAGCGGTTGTGAATACATCTAAACAGAGAGGTACAGTCCCACCCTAACCCAACACAGAAAGCCACTCAACATGCAGAGGATGAAAGAGGTTTATTTTTTGAAAAGGTGAAGGACATGCAAACAGAGACAAAGGCTAACAGAAGAGTGAAAGGTTACATGTAACATGCAGTTCAGTGGGAAGAACACATGAAGCCAGGCTGCATCACACAGGACAGTTAGTCATCACTCACTGACTCCTGACAGTAAACCAAACAGCTGAAAAGTGTCCACAAGGGAATTATCTTTTCTCTGTGCTTAATACAGACTTTCCATCTCAGTATGTGTGTAACTGACACTACATTAGGCTTTTAAATTCACCTTAATGCATCTGATCGTTATAATCTCTAATCAAAACTGTACCAAACACACACAGGAACATGTGAAAATCTATGGTTGCAAAAATTTAAAAGAAATCAAATTGATTTCAAATTGAAAGTTCATTTTCCATTTGTGAACCAAAAATACATGACAAAACTATGACATTTCTAAAATCCAATTTCATAGTTTAAAATGCTATTACTGCTATCAAAATAAACTAAACTCCTCAGCATAAGGATAATGACAAAGCTAAATTACATGTGTTATGAATGCTTTCAAACTGAGAGATAAAATACAACCTAAACTTGAAAATGAAATTGCAAACTGGACTTGGACTGCATTGGAGTCATGTCTTTATTTTAGCTCTTCTCTTATAGAATATAAATGGAAATGGCTAAATGGTGACAGATCAGCTGGCAATTTAATCTGACACTGTCTGTCAATTTGAAAATGGAGACCATTTAACAATCATTTTCATCACCAGCATAGCAGTGTTATGAAGTGTTCAATTGAAGTTTAATCTGAATTTTTTTCCACAGCTGTAATTATGTATTTTCAAACATAGAAATGAGAATTCTTATTATCATGTGTCATGCGCACAAAATGAAAATGAAAATGAAAAATTATTTCTCAAGCAAATGAAATTATTTCATTTAGTTTTGGCAGCAGTGCACTTCCATACCGGTGAAATAAACACAGTATGCACTACGATATAATGTGCAACTTCTACCATGAGTGAAATAAATGCAGATTAACTCGTGATACAATCAAAGCACAGAAACACTAAGTTTGAGACAGAACAGAGGATAGAGACAAAGAGATTAAAAGACACAGACATGGACAACACACCCTCTCTGTTTAGAGATATTCAAAACTGTTACCAGGTGCATTTGCAGATTTCTACTGCAAAACTTATTTAAAGGCTTCTGACATTCCTCTGACTCTAGTGACATATCAGCTAAGGAAAATCAAAAACATCTCCAGAACTGTTTACTGAACAGCCTGGCTTCAGAAGCTGAGACAGGAAATGTTTGCAGTCATAATGCGACAAGGGCTCAAATCAAATTACTGAAGCCTCAGAGGCATGTCTCTGCCACTGTATTAGTGCTGCTCTTAGTTAGCTCAAGTCTCATGGCCATTAAATGCTGGAGTGACAGTTGAAAGCAGTTCCCTGCAGGTGGTCATGTGTTTGAACTTGTTGTGAAGCAGTTCAAACCGGACACTCTCCCATCTTTAAATCTAACATGAATGGAGCATACAGTCAGAACTGTTTAAACAGCAGAATATAACAGACATGACTGACATAACAGCCACAGACCGCTTGGCTCAGGCTGGTCTGCTGATGTGTGCAGGTCAGGTGGTTACCTTCGTCTTAAAGCTCTGCTCCACCTCCCAGAGCTGAGTGTGTTGTTCATCCACAGCAACCTTCGCCACATCCTGCTTCTTATTGATCCTGTTCCTCCAGTCCTGCTCACCGCTCTTCTTCAACAAGGCCACTCTGAGCAGAAGGAGGGATAATACAGGTCAAATAAAGGTCATAATGAGAGAGAAACTCATAACCAAATATTAATGATCCAATAAAAAAAAAACACAATAAAAACAAAAATGTTGATTTTTGAAATAACTTTAAATTTGCTTAATCATAATTAAAACTTTCAAATCGATTTTCAAAATTGATCAGTCTTGCTCACAGCACTGACAATGTTCAGTGAGCGTATCAGTGATGAGGTCAGAAAGTGTTTGGGAACTATCAAGTGGTGTCATGAAACTGTGATGTCCAACTTCAATGTAATACCTTAAAAATATTAATATTCCATACCATTTTCAGTTCCACAAAGAAAAACTTACACATGTGGAAGGCATGACATTTTTGTTTTTTATGAGAAGATAAATATAACAAGATGCACAACAGCATCCAGAAAATGAGCAGTGAAACGGTTTCAAAAATTGAAATTGGACATTTATCAATATTGATGTTTTTATCAACACTACTACAAACACAATTTTTGTTTGATTTAGTTGGGAAAATGTAGCCAATAAAGGGGGTAAAAAAAAAACTTGGACAATTACGTTGTTAATTGTTTTCCAATTACAACACTGTGTTGCTGATGCAGCTTAGCATTTCAGATAAGGAAGAGAGAGTAAGGAATTCTGTCAGAATCCTCAGTATTTGGCCCTAATGTTCTTCCATAGTTTATGGATTAGTTTTGGTCGGCATAAACATCTCTTATCACAGAAATAGTCAGTCATTTTGAGAAATATGATTTCTTGCTCGTTGGATAATACTTTTATCTCAGTGCATTAACAGTAGAGCAGATACTGGCATGTTAGCTTACTGTACTGTAGCTGAGCATTTTAATTTAATTTTTAATTTAATTTATTATACTATTTTAATCCCACAAGGGGAAATTCTTTTTTTCATAAAGACTGGAAGAAGTGGAATCAACTGTGCTCTATCCAGAGGAATAAAAAAATTGGCCAACCAGTATTTATTTTTTCATGTTTGTTAAATTCGCACAAAAACCAAGATGAAAAAAAGATTCTTTGTGATTTTATCAGGATTTAAAGTACAATTATACATAAAAATCACTTAGAGATGTCAGTCAGTGTAACAGGGGCTGGGAGAGTGTTATTATTATTGTTTAAATCACCTTTTGGACATATAGGATTTTAAAAGACACATTAAAGACTGGGCTGACAGATGAAGCACATGGAGGATTATAAGACGACAAAGTGAAGTATAGAGTGACAAGAACAGAGGCTCGATTATTGAGCTCTCATCTCTGAGTAGGGAGCAGACAAGACCCGTAATAAAGGGTCAGGGTGTTGGCGGTGCCCTCTGCCCCTCTCACAACCACCCCTCTGTGACCCAATGAGGGGACGTCCTGTTCTGCCCGGGGCTCCAAATAACGGATGAAAGTAACACTGAATAGATGTTGCCAGCTGTATGTGGAACACAGACCCTGCCTGCAGTTAAACCCAAAGACATCCTGACACGGCGAAAGACTGAGACGTGACAAAGTACAACAAGCAGACTGGATACACACCAGTACTTCCATTACGCCATCAATCAATTGAGAGCGAGTCCAGCAGACTGCGCTCGTTAACCCATGTGACATAACCAATTATGTAATCATCACTTCATTTGCAGAGGAATCCAATACTGAGCTGCAGTTAAAAGTTACATGACGGACAAGCAATACATTTAAAATGCACTGAAATGATTTTATATCCAAACGATAGTCAACATGAGCATACGGTGTGTGCTTAACAAAATGCCGTGTTACGGGATAAGTGTGATGATGATTTCTTATTGTTGTGTATACATCTTCTTCCTCTGTGCCATTGAGCTCCCTTGTTGTGTAAAAACTATTAAAAACACAGCAGTGAGTCACACCACTGCACTAGGTGACATGTTCCTTCATTACCATGAACACATACAATGTAGTTTATTTTCACTCATTCCCACATACACCTAATGTGTAGAAATCTGCAGCTTAAAACAGTCAAATGTACTATTCCCTCCTGTCCTCCTGTGTTTCAAGAGTTACATCTTCATTAGGAACCAACAGGCAGGCTAGAGAGGGAGAAAAGTATTGGTGGATGAACCAACTAAGTGTTGTTTATTGGTTTGTGGAAATAATTGAATGAGTTGCAGTAATATTGAGTAAACTCAGCAACATGGCTTTGAATTCCTGCTAGCTTCTGTTAGAAACAAGGTCACAAACAATGAACTTGAAAATATAGAAATGACTAATATAGAGTCACTGATCTGCCAACCTGTGTTTACCCACAGTAAGAGGCCTGAATTGTGATGCTTTAAAAAGCCCCATCGCTATGACATGAGCTTGTGTGGGTATGAGGGATTGTCAGTGAAAGTCTTAATATGAAAGACATCTTTTATCAAAATCCCAATACATTTGTTTTAGTGACCTCGTCCATGGTTGGTTATTCTAGACATCCTGACAGCAATGAATAAATCAAATGTTCTGACAAATTAAAAAACAAAAATCCAGTTTTGTGTCCTGTGCAGGCCTCTCAGAAGCCCCTCCAGTGGTTTCAATCGGCCCCTATGAAATGATTGGACAGACTACCTGCCTGTCTACCTGTGTAAGCTACCTGCAAGCTAACAGCACGATGACAGCAGTGAGCTCTAACAATAGCCATGTTCGATGTTTATGTTCATTATGATAATGTTAGGTGGTTTCTTACATGTGACTGAGCCATGAGGTAGTTTGATCCAGTTAGCAATGACAACAGTGTGCTGTGTTCACAGTACACAGCCCCTGAGCCTGTTGTTCAACAGCTAACCCAGTTAGCACACAAGCACACAGTAAAGTATGAATGTAACGGTGGGTAGCCTTTTCGGGCTCAGGTACGTCAGTAACTGCTATTTTGCTCGTTTACATGATTGTGTCTCCAGAAGGAGGAGGGGGCATTTTTTGGGTTGGATATTTCAAAATTTAGAAAACTTAAAATTAATTTCCAACACAGTTCTATTGCCATTCTCATGCAGAGACAAACGTAATTCTCCTCTTCCTTCACCTATGCCTCTGTTGTCTTTATTTACTGACCACCTGATGCAGAAGAGGAATATTAATTTCATTAATTTAATTGTATATTAGAAAAAAAATGTTGAAAAGAACTTTCATGCAGTAAAACAACAACTGTACTCAGAGCTAACCACGCCGCTGGGCTCACCTGTCTCTGATGGACATGTGTCTGGCCATCATCATGTCACTCAGCTCGTCTCCCTCCTCAGGCTGAACCAGGCCTGCTGTGTGTCTGCTGTCGTCTGTGTGTGTGTCTGCCGCTGGAGGCTGACACACACTCCTGGGCAAACCAGAAGCTGCTCTGGATGTTACCACGGTGGACTCCGGCAACTCTGTGAGCATGAGCAGACATGCACGCACAGGATTGAGTGAAATCAATAACATGACAGCAACTACAGAAATGTTGACACTGTTTCCCATGGTGGATTCAATTTAAAATTTCTGCTTAGGAAGGGCTTATGTGAATAATAAGAGGTGTGAAACGGGATTTAACATGAAATGTCCAAATAATTCTATTATCAAACTATTCCCTGTTTAGGATACACTCCTCTAAATAACACAATATTCCACAAATCCCACGACAACAGGATTTTACATTTAAGTACAGTCATCGCTCTCACAGTGCAAAGTAAGCAACACAAAAGAGCGTGGGAGCAAACATCTTTCATGCTTACCAAGGCTCTCATCCGTCTGTGAGAAGCAGCGCAGATGCTTCTCACAGCTTCAAACCTCCCTGCCACAGCTGTAATCAAATAACCCACGCTGCATTGTAGAAACACTGGAGCTCGCTTGTCGAAGCGCTACTGCCTGCTTTCTGTCTGCGTATCAATACTGCTCTGCTCTGCACTAACAACTACACAACAACAATCGCCTGACTGATGTTTCTGCTCTCAGTGATACAGAGCCAATCAAAGTGTTTGGCTCAGAGTTACAGACGCTCAGACATAAAGGAAACCACAATCTGCATGTAACATTTTCACCGACACAGGAAGTGTGGTTGAATGAGACATGGTGGTTGATTGAAAACTAAAATTGTCGCTGATGTTGTTTATTCAGTCTGACAGTTTGCTCTTTAAATATTTAAAGCCCACTTCACTCGTCTATCCAGAATAATAAATTCATTGCTCCCTTTAGTGTGTAAAATACATAAAAATAAAGAAAAACAGTGTTTTAAAAGCTCAATGCTAATAACAGCATGCTAACGTGTTCATAATGACAGTAGCTCCCCGATCTGAGAAGAGCATGCACCTGCGCAGCCACCATCTTGGACAGCTAGGTAACGCCATTTGGACAAATCACATGCAGAACTGTGGTTAAAGCGTAAACTTGTTAAATGAGTTTATAATTACAATAACATTTGCTAATGATTATTTTGGCTGGCAGCGTAGTGTGGCCTAAGATGGATAGTGCTAGTGATGGATACCTTGCTGGTATAATGTTTTAGCATGCTAACATTTGCTAATTTGCACACTTAAGAAAACAATGTGTCATGTTTAACCAAGCCAACATCGTACAAACGTTTACTTTCCACAAAACTCTTCATACTTTCATACTCTTTCTGAGGATAACTTCCAGGAAAAACCTGATTATAAAATGCAAATGCTAACATGACAATCCTAACATGGTAATGTTTAGCAGGTATAACGTTTACCATGTTCGCCATCTTAATGTGTGTGTTAGCATGCTAAATTAGCTAATTAACAGTGGTATTAATTTAGTCAGCTCTTTAAATATTCCATGGCTTTCACCCATTTTTTTTTTTTCTGTTGAAGCAAATATAAATCCAACACCCCTTACTTGTCATAGAATCTTGCCACCAACTACATTTGTAGGCTACACAGGAAAAATGTGGCTAGTGTTGTTTTCTGTAGTGTCAAAGCCGGATAACAGGTGAAAGTGTCTTCTAATTATTCTAAGTATAAACTGTGAAATAAAACAGGCTTTTTCACAATTTTAAATCATTGTGAACGGTGAATAAGTCAACAAAGAGGAAGAAATGCTAAAAATATTTTGTATCTTAAACTACAAAGATTGAAATCTATAATATAAAGAAAGCAGGGAGTGAAAAGCTCAGACAGATGCTGTGATTTCTTCCTCTGCTCTTCTTACCTCCAGTGATGGCCCTGCTCTTCTGACTGTCCGGGTAGTGTCCTTCCTCCCTCTGATACACCTCCTCTCTCTGCCACTCCTGAAGCATGTGGCTCTCTGAGCTCTGCACGGCCACCCCCTGTCTGGTCAGCCACCGCTGCTCCTCCTCCTCCTGCTCCTCCTCTGCCCTCCTCTCTTTTCCAGTGTGGGGCTGGGGCAGCGCGGCCTGCCTGACCACTCCTTCAGGAGAGGGCAGCTTCCTTTTGCCTCCACAAAGATCAGCTCTGTCTTCTTCCTGGGGAAAGACTCTGTACTTCTGGTGGTCCTGGGACCTCCAGGTAGGGCCTTCTGGGTGGCGAGGGGGCAGAGACGTGTCAGAAGTAGAGGTAGGGAGGGGTTCGACCCGGGGTACCGCTCTGGTTAGGTGGATGTCTCCAGCATGGTCAGTGGAGACAGTGCCTCCTGCTCTCAGAGCAGAGGAGGAGGATGAAGTAGGGAGGTGTCCGAACTGAGAGCCTGTACCGTTTTGAAGCTATGTCACAAAAAGGCAGAACAGAAAAAGAAAGAAGTGGGTCAGTTTGCCACAGAGCCTGAGAAGCAAGTCAGGCAAAATGCACACACAAACAAAATGGAGAGAATCACGCTGACTAATCACCGCCTGCCTGACTCACTGCACTTCCTGAGCATCAAAGGGCAACCTATTTCACCGGTCAGTAGCAGCCCACATCACAAAGCCATGCCAGCAAACCCCCCTGTGCATAATGCATCCAGCTGAAGCCTAGAGACACACTAACCTGACATTTCTGATGACTAATTAATGAGAAGCAACAGTAAACATCCATGGAAACCACAAAACTGCTGAGAAAAGTCTTGGAAAAAAAAAAAGTCTAAAAATAGAGTCCTTTAACTGCCTCTTCTTTTTGCATCAGTTTCCTCTCTCCTGCTTCTACTCCCTGAAGCAGTTTCAAATGATCCAATGATGAATGGCGGCTGGTGGTGGATGAGAGCTGAATAGCTTTTGTTCTCCTCTCCTCCACCCCAGAGGCATCTTTCAAGCCCGCGGCCTGGCTGAAATCTGGCCGTCAGCATCAGCACAGCCTTCTTATTGACACGGCAGGATGATGGGAACTGAGTCAGAACTTACTCAGAAGCTGAGCCATGCGCTGTACATCCAGAATGAAATCACACAACATGAATACGGGCAGAATGGGATGCCATACAGCATGTGCTGTTCTCAGAAATGTATGCCCATTTCTGAGAAGAGAGCTCCTGCTGTGTCAGACTCCACTGTCTCAGGCAAATGCATGGTGATTGTTCAGAGGAACCTTACTTGTAGGAGCTCTACTGGGCTGTCGCACAGCTCCTGCTCATCCCTCATGTCTATGTCTGAAGACTCCTGGAGCAGAAACACGCACATGCTACAATGCATGGTTTATATATTCTACATTTTGAATGCAGGAATGGGTCATACTGTACCTGCCTGAAACTCCTATTCACATATCATATCTTATAACTTTTCTTTTAACTAAGCAATCTCATTAATTTATTTTAATATTTTAATTTGACTACAGCTACTTCTGTATATCTATATATTCTACTTCTGTCCATAAAGGATGAGGGATCAATCCTCTGCTGCTTTCCCCGAGGTTCATCTTTTCCATTAAAGGCTCGTCTGTCCAGTTTTTCCTTGCCCAAATCAATGGAAGGAGTGTGTCATATGTTGAACAGATTGATTGTAAAGCCCTCTTTGTGTTTTTGAGCAATGTACATGTAGCAAACTCACATGAACAGGATTTTTTTTTAACAGTATATCCTTGAAATGTTCAATACTTTATTCTGTTTCTTGCTGAGAGTTGAGGCCTTTACACACTGCAGTCTTTTTTTATGTGCAAATAATTTGCACATCTTTTTTTGTTTTTGTTTTTGTCATACTTCCACACACAAAATAGCGTTTATCCTTTTTTTTTTCAGAATAAGTTTGATTTTTCTGAGCTTTTGTAGCCGGAATGAAGGCAATCAACCAATCATGATGTGCGAAATGGACATCGAGTCTCATCTCACAAGAATGGTGGACCTGTTGAATGCTTATGTTTTTCATCACTCTGTATTGTATGATAAAAGAAACATACAACATATAACATATAATAACATATGTAAGGACAGGTGTCACAAAAGACACAAAAGTGACCTGGGTTGAATAACCTTGATTTCTCTCCACAGACAAATTGCGGTAAATGAGCGATTTGTCAACAGGGAACTGAAACTGTTCCATCCATCTGTGCTGTCTTCAAATCAACCCGACTACACTGATGTAAACAGTCATTTTACTTGCAGAGTAAAAGGGCAGTGGCTGGTCTGCTGCTGCCTTGATTGGTCAGTTTTTAAACTTGATGTATTAATACATTGTACTGTAACTGACCGGTGAGTATAATTTTAATGTGATAATATGTGTGTCCAAATTCACATATTAGAGCATACTTTCACACATTTGCATCACTGCTGGTGTGAATAGTTTTGATGTGAAATAATCACAGGCGACTATTTCAAATTTGAGTGTTATTTACTTGTTTAAATGACTTAAGATGAGCAGATTGATACCACTCTCTTCATTAAGGTGCACTCATTAGCACATAGTGCCTCATTTGTTTAATCCGTACACACAATGTAAAAACAGCAGCAGAAATTACTTGTCTTTGGGTGGGGTTACCTGGAAGTATCACGTTTTTTAACCAAGATATACTCAAGTGCGTCACAAGTGCGTTTAAAAAATGTAAAAATTACAAAAGTTATTAATATTCACAAGTGTGACATTTTAGAGCTGTTGACAGAATAACTGTTTAACTTTACAAACTTTACAAACACGGAATATGTCGCTATTAGAATAAATGAGTTAGAACAACTTTGGTTTAAATACAGACGTCCTGTGAAACATAAGCATAAAAACAGAGTTATTCTAAAGGATAAACCCTCCCCTACCTGCTCCATATCTCCCAGTGTGATGGGCTGTGTCTGGTAGCGAGCGTTGGCCCTGCGCTGGCGTGTGTCCCCTCTGGTGCGGGTCACCCTGGTGGGAGTCTGAGCCAGTCTGTTGAACAGCGCCATCTTCTCTGCCAGGCTGAGGGTGCAGAGGTCAGGCTCCTCCTGACCCTGACCCTGACCCTGACCCTGGCTCTGGCTCTGGTTGTGACTCTGTTGCTTTCCCTCCATTGTGGAAACAGGCTTAGTGCTCTGGACCTCCTGGGTATCCTTCACCTGCCGGGCCTCCCACGCCTGCTCCCGGGTGGCGGTGCTCTGCTGTGATGATGCCTGGAGGCTGAGGGCAGGATGACACCCAGAAGACAAACAGACAGGAGAAAGGGAGACTTGTGGTAAGCAGGAGCTCATGCAAGCTAGCAAGTGGCATGCTTCATGGCAGGCAGCATTGTGGAGCTGAGTGCATTTAATGACAACACCCAATAAAAGTTTAATGTAGAGCTATGATTGGGCTGTTATACACACAGAGTGAGCCATGCCCAACACAAACAAAACTATGATATCATGTTAAATCCCTACAGCCTTCTTAGTTCTTTCATCGTGTAGTTTGCTCCAATCACACAGGAGGGCACCAGAGCTCAGATAAACATTACAACTTTACACCGCTGAGAACTTCCATCTATTCACATCCTGTAGGGTCATACCCACATGTGACAATACCAATACCAAGACTTTGCAGTGATAAATGAGCAGCATTCAGTAAAGACCAGTCAGGTTAGTCACACACTGTGGGCCGACAGGAGCATTCATATCCGTGCCATGTACCTGTTTGGCGGGACAGTGTTGCAAACTAGGGTGGGGCTGGGGACGCGTGCTACAGCAGTGTGAACAGTCACTGTGTGTGGCACGTGAGTGGGGACGCTACAGTAGCCAAGGACGGAGACAAAGTCAGAGAGAGAGAGAGAGAGAGGTGACAGCACACACATGACAGAAGGGAATGAAACACATGATTTCTAGGTAATCAAGAAAAGAGCTAATTCAAGCTAGGAAGAGGAATGAAAAACATGTTGAGGTTCAGAGAGGCATTCAGAAAAATGGTTGGAGGCTTAAAGCAACATTTCATTTTGAACATTCATGAAGAATTTGACTTAGAAATTAAATGTTTTCATGTCCAGAGCAGGAAATGTGATGATTAGCTATCAGGTTGACAACGTGGGAAAATGCTGCTGCCTCATAAAGTTTGTGGGTAGATATATATGATATATATTGAAAAAGGTCGTTTCAGCCAAAATGCAATAAGCACATCCTCTCACTTTGCCATACTCAAGTCTAGTCATGTAGATAGTTTTTACAGAGACATCCATTTATGAAATTTCTGCCTCCAACCCAGTAAAATTGAGGGAGGTGGACTTTTTCTCACTTCATTGGAAAACTACATGAACATTTCAGCAACCTGTCTTTCCAGAGTCACTGTCCCCAATCACTCTTGATCATCCACGTTGTTTACAGTTTTCAGAGGGGCTAAGGCTCAATGCCATTTCCAATACCATACCCCTCTTTATGTCAAATTACAAGGGGTAGTGCTCTGTCAATGGTGTTTATGTAAACAGACGCAACATTGTCATTGCTGATTTGTGCATGACAGTCGCACATCTTGACATATTTCAAATGTAACGTTAGCAACCGAGACCTCAGCAAACTACTAGCAGTCATTATAACATTTATATAAAGAAGGGGACCAGAATACATTTAAATGGCATAGAGTCTCATAACCCCCGGTTTGAAGTGTGCCTCTGTGCAGAGGACCATGAAGCCCTAACAATTTACCCTACCCCTTTATCCCACCAAGAATCAGGACACCCTAGACATGAAAGCGCAAAACAGGTTGAAAATCTGTTGATAATCCTAGGCAATGAGAACACTGTTTCCTGAAAGACATGTTGGTGATGAATCTTCAACATTTTTAGTTATTTTTGATGCTGTGAGCAGCATGAACAAAGTCCTGTTCACCTCTGCTTCATTGAGATTGAGGCAGAAATCTCAGATCTACAAAAGTAACTAAAATAACAATCTCCTAGCTAGCAATCTATACATTAAAACACTAACCTGTTCGCTAACAGTAGAAACCATATTTAGCCATTGACACCATTTTGCAGGGGCACCATCGCTCCATCCCAAGATGGCTTTGATTGGAATAAAGTATTTTTGCTCCTGAACCAGAATGAAAATTGGTACAGCTAGACCATTCCCCAGCGCTGGCCCAGCGCGGTGGAGATGGGTCTGGTTATTTGAGACTACATCCACATAGACCTGGTAGCAATCTTCTTATATGCAACTCAAAATTTCGAAAGATTCCTAACTATTGCTTAAACATCAGCATCTGACTAGTAACTTGAAAAGACTTACGTGGCAGCAATGACTACTTCCTCAGTGGTGACTGGCTGAGTCCTGGATCGATCTTGTGTCCGTCTTAGTCTCCTGTCCACTGCTGCATTCCTGGACCGTACTTTAGGGGCACCACCATCAATGTTCTTCTCCAGTTCCTGGATGGGAACATTGAGGTAAACATGAGAAATCAACGTAATATTTCATCCTACCTTAGTAGGAGTGAAAGACTGGTGTAGATTTATTTGAGACAGTGGGTATGACTTAATTAGCTGGAGTAGATTACCATATGGCTCAAGAAAAATTAGCATGACAGCAATCAAAGATAGATAAGATCACATCTTTTATCAACGCTGTTGCATTGAGACTGCAGGTCATGTTTCAGGTCAGATTCACAGATGCGACGTAAAATGTACTCTGTTAAAATGCTTGTTCCTGTGGAATGCCTCTGCTGAAAACAAATGGTGAGTATTTCCAAGTTTTCATCTCTAAATCCTCACAGGAATGACAGGATGGAAAAGAAAAATTGTCAGTTGTCAATTGTCGTTGATTGGAAGCACATTTCTGCAGAAGTGAGAAGGCAGGCAGGCGATAGTTGAAGCTCACCCTGAAGAGAGAGCGCTTGGCTGCTACGCTCAGCTTGGCCCGTTCATCTAGCTTCTCTTCATCAGCTGCAGAGACAGAGAGGGAAGAACTCATGATGACAACAAACTTGAGATGTCTTCAAAATTATCTCCATTAAATGGCAACTCCACCAATTTTACACATTAAAGTGTGTTTGCACACTGTTGAGGAGTATTACTGCTTATGTGAAAAAAGTAGTATAAAGACTTTTGTATGCTTCATACTACTTTTGTATGCGTGAAATCGGTTAAATTACCTCCAGTGATATCACTCAGTTGCCAAGTTGCATTGTGGGTAATGTAGGCACCTGGTCTTAGAAAGTAAAAAGAATGTGTGGAATAAAAGGTGATATCTCTGAGTCTGCTGTAATGATTTGTTTTTGTTTGTTTTTAACTGCTTTTAAAACCTGGTGCCTACATTACTCACAATGCATTTTAGCCACCAACTGGCAGGGCTTAGTGAACCATCATTACTTGTCCTAAATATTCAATTTATTATGTTAAAAGAGGAGTTTTTCTGAGCAACAAATTCTAAAGTGTAACGCATTCAGATCCATTGATCACCATGATCATGTTTAGATTCGTCATTACACATAACCAGCACCATCTGGCTTTACAGCTGGGAGAAAGATAAACCACAAAACCTGCAACTGATGTCATAGGAGAGACTATGCAGGACTAGACAGGTGTGAGAAGCATGGCTGCATACACACTGTGCAAGACATATGATATGACATCACCAAACAACTATTCCCTTTGACTGATGCCGCTGAGCTCTGCTCCCTGTAATTCTGCCAGTACGAAGAGCGTCCCAGCTGAGTGTGTGCTTATAAGAAGCAGATGAGCTGCTTCTGCCCTCAGCTGTGCTGTTATGCTACTGTGAGCACCAGTAACAACTCTATAAACTCCACATCAAAATGTTGTGCTCTCTGTTAAAAAACAAGACCTTAAAAGGGAGATTTGAGTCATTTGGTTTCCGCTCTCATTTCTATTCTTCAAGCTTTAAATTCCAAACACAGGAAAGTCAGTTTTATTTATTTGTGGTTGGCTGCAACTGTGAAGCTCCAGATTATCATGTCAGTCCTGTTGTTTTCACTGTCAACTGTATGAGCCATCAAGATGTTACCAAACATAGTGAAGTATTGACTAAATAGTACATTATTAGGGGTCCCACTGGTTTATAATTGCAAGACCTGCTGGTGGCCTCTGCTTGGCTTGCGCCTATTGTTTTTGTATGACAAAAGCTTTGAGAGCTTTGTGTTTCTGGTACTCCAAGCTAAATACATGCAAGTTTTTCAATGGCCGAAAGCAAGAAAAGCAGTGGAGTTCAACTGAAAGTCGTGTTCTTCCCATCAAAAACATTCATTAAATCTGACAAAGATTTTTGTGGCCCTCATAGTCCACTGGACAAAAAGAGGAAGGGAGATTTGTGGGATGCTTGCCCACACCCTTGCCCTGTGGTCATCCAGTCTGTCAGCTCTGCCTAGCCCAGAGACACTCTGGCAGCCAAGAGCAGCTATGGAGGATGAGTTACCCTGAGAGGAGCAGCAGAAGACCGATCATTAACCACCATATCAGAACCATGGTACATGAGTTAATATTTTGAGTCAAGCGTAGAGAACGCAACTAACAAAAACGCCTAAACACAGGCAAACTGTGGCAGGTCTTGCAAGAAAACCAGTGGGATCCATAACAACGCCTGAATGGCAGCAGTGCCTGTCACACACTGAAACCCTGCAAGTCTCATAAACCTAATTGGGTGCTTTTGACATCACCATAATCTCGCATCTCAGCCCATCCAAAGAGAGAAGACTGATGAAATTCAATTTACTCAGAGAGCTGTGGAACTCCAGTCAGTTTTTATTGACATTCTTACCCTTTAAAGAACCTAAATATAGTGTGAATGTTTGCTTGTGGTCGGATTAACTCATGACATGACATTACACCATAAAACTAAATATATTCATCAGCCACAAACTAAAGTGCTCCAAATTTCCTGCTGTAAACGTGATATCAAACACTATGCAGCTGGAGGTTGATTACCAAGCCAAGTTACTTACCTTCAGTTGAAGGGAGATCTGAACTCACACAGGACCTTCAGAAGTGCAAAAAAAAACAAAAAACGAAATTAGCAAAAGCTACTAGTATCCTTGCAATAAAGTATCTCTAAGTGAAATCAATGGGTGGTGAGCAGTTAGAGAGGAAAGAGAGAGCTAGCTAGTCACAGTAGAGGTGAGATGCAGAGAAAAACAGTCATTTCTGGTATGTAGGAAATGTGACAGCGAGTGTTAGGAGAAGAAATGAAAAAGGGAAATGGTCTAGTAAAGCAGACTAAGCTGGAGAATTAGACAGCATTACAGAAGTCTGTTCAGTTCCATGGTCTCAGGGAGTGATTACCAACAAAGGCCAATTCATGTTTCCTTGGTATGGTCACATGTGATGTCCACTGCCAAGGCCCAATCAGATGGACCTTTGGCCTTTAAGCTTCCCTGCTTGCTAATGTAGTTTGAGTGAGGGGCAAAATCAAGGAGAAAGTGAGTGTGTACATGCCTGTGTGTTTGTGTGTGTGTGTGTGTGTGTGTGTGTGTGTGTGTGTGTCACGCCCATTGGCCTGTGGTAAACTATGATCCAGCTCATTGCATTAATCTGATTATGAACTTACTCCATACTATAGAAGTATTTACTGTGCACCAAAGAACACATACTTGATGATTAATTGGTATAGTGAATTAAATCCTGATTGGAATCAACATTTCTCTGCCTCAAATCTCACAAAGATCAACATTATGTTGTGATTTCCTTGACATGCATGATCACATGGATATTTTCCAGCATTTTTCACTTGCACCCATGCATTCTTGAGTCCAGAGCAGTACCTATCAGTCTCGTGGCGCTCAGCAGAAGTGATGGGCTGCGTCCTAAACCTCTCTGAGGTCTTTCTACTCTCCCCGGGACAGATATACTGCCGGGGCCTACGCCCCCTGTCCCTCTCCCCTCTCCATGGGGCTTCGTAGTCTGTGAGTGCCCTGTCTCCCTCAACCTCACTGGAGGAGCCCCCCAAGGAGACGGACCAACAGATAGAGTACCCAATGGAAAGAGAAAACACAGCATCGTGAGGGAGAGATAGAGAGGGACTGGTAGCAAAAAAACATTTCAAAGCAGAGGTGAAGGTTTGAATATTCAGTCACACCCTTAGTTTAGTTTTGAACATCAAGTAAATGAGGAAGACCATGTAGACTTATTTGCGTTAAAAGCATGCATACATTCACTGGTCCCAGGCAGTAACGGCGCAAGTCACAACATCATAGGAAGCTTTGTGTTAGGCAATTATCGCATGAAAGCCATTTCTACAGATCACTATGCCTCGATGTTAATGTCACTCCAGCCTTAGTTGCTTGTTAGTCATTCAGTAGCCAGCCGATGTTAGTTAACAATCACCAGTGTGATTTCTACAGAAGCCAGCCAGCGAGTAGCATTTGACTTTGCCACCTACAGCTCATTCCTGCGGCTGGTTGGTGGGGTGGTGGTGTTCTCCATGTAGGAATGTCTAAGCTGAGCCACCGACACCCGGTTGTCCTGCTGAGTCTCTTTGTTACCAAAACCCTCACCCTCCCTGACCTCTCGGTGGTCACGGGCCTGGTGCTGCAGGTTCTTCTGAATGGGCGCTTGTGGATCCACTGTATCTGACACCGAGCGGCTCAGCGCTGTGATTGAGGTGGAGTTTCCTGGGCCTGCATGTGCCGCTCTGGGCTGGATGTGAGTGCCAGCCAACCCTTTGTGGGTATAGATGGCACTTTCATGCTCTCGGGGCCTGCTCTCTGATGCTTGCAGACAGTAGATGTGCTCTGTTTCGTCCAACCTGGCTCTGCCTCGGTGTCCTTCTCTTGCAGGATCCTCTGCCTCAGCCTCCCTTGCCTGGCTGAGACTCAACGTCCTGGACATTCCTAGTTCCTCTTCCCTCCTTCCTCTCCGTGGGTCTTCAGTGCTCCTCTCTCTGCGGCGGATCTCAGAGGGTAGAACTGCTTGTCTGCTCCTCAGAAGACCCTCTGTCTTCACGTCACCTGACCTCTCAGTCTCTTCCTCCTGTTGCTGCTCCCCAGCTCTGGATGAGGGACCAGATGCCATGGACAGGTAACTGGGGTATCCACCAACTTCTTGTCCTCCCAGTGGCCCAGGTCGGGTGAGCTGAGGCTGGGGTTGATGGTGAGGATGGGAGTAAGCCTGGTGGGGGCCCGGTGGGTCTGCGTGGTACTGTGTAGAATTTTGGTTGCGGTATTGAAATTGTCTGCAGTACGCTGGGGTCTCTGTAACTTTTCCCAGCTCTGGGCTCTTCTGGCGGCCTTCCTCTCTCGCAAGCCTCTCCCTAACTCTGATTCTTCAGGGAAAAGAAGGGCTGGTTAGCATTTGTACGATATGAATAGACACAGCATGTTTCTCTTACAATCATTAATATGAATGTTGTACTTGCTCTGATGAAAGGAGCAGACAAACAGCACCCTAGTCATCTCGTATTCTAATTGAAATGCCCATAGATGTACTTAGATCAAGTACCAAAAACATCTAACTATATAAATATCGAAAGTTGAAATCTAATGCTTGATCAGATGTTTTTTGCTCTATTTTACTCCCTGTATTAACACGATTCAAGCAGAGCAGCTGTGAGTCATGGTTAGGCATGGCATTGATATTCTCAGAATAGTTTGGGCTACTTAGGATGTTGCAAATAGAGCTGGGTATCGTCAATTAAAATCCAATTCCAATTCACAATGTCCCGATTGTTCCAAGCTGGAAATATAATGTCATGGATTCAGTAAAACAAATTAATATTAGTATCTGTACTGAAACTTGTTTTGCACTAACACTAGTACTGAAAAATCTCAAATGATACCCAACCCTTTTTAAGATGGCACCTAGCATCAAGATTTTTAATGGACAAGTAGAGAGTGGCAGGGAAAAAAGAAGATGGTTGAGGAAAAACAAAGTGGAGGATGCTAACTGTCCTCAAACCTATAGTCACTCATGTAACGGTCGGTATTACTCTAGGAGAAGAAGAACAGTACTGCAACACCATCACCTTATGTATCCTTAATATGTTTTACATCACATGTTCCTTCAAACATTTGTTTTCACTCAGTGGTTAAACTGAACACAGCAAAATGTGGATGTTAAATGAAGTTATGGTCCGGAGCAAAGGGAACAGGAGCTTGAAGTAATGAGGATGACCACGATGTGATGTCAACATACTCTCAGAGCAGAGGTTCTTGAACATCAGCCCAGGACCCAAACTGTAAATGAGGTTTAACCATATAAGATGAGAAAAGAACAGTACTGGGTTCTGTTCTGACAGTTCAAGAAGCACCGCTCATAAGAGCCGATGGGCTTTGGTAAGTCCGGCTGAATGGCAACATGGCAGGTGATATTGGGGTGAGACACAACCAGCCTGGGTGTACCTTGAGGGCCAGTTGATGAGAGAATGGGTGTCGCCCTCAGCATCAGTCTGGAGGAACCAATCAGTGCTCAGGTTTGCCCTTGTACTATACCAATGGAAAACCAATGGAGGACATGTGAGTGGGTGGGTGGGTCACAGTCTAGATTCAGTATTCAGCCTTTTTTCTTGGAACACACACCACTACATTGCACATAACACTGACTTCACATTGAGCTTGACCAGAGTGAGAATAGGCTTGGCCACCAGCAGGATCCTGCTAAGAATACAAGCACAATTCCCCACTGAAGGATTTCATTGCTATTGTGGTTTTGGGAGAGACAGCACACTCAATAAAATATGAACCCGTATTTTTCTTTTGAAATGTTTGTCAAAATAAGAGCAATGACTAGAAAAACAGAATACGATATGAGATCAGATCTGGCCACAGAGCACCTATGGTAGCAGCAGTTTGTTGATATCTAACTGGGAGGATAGACCCAGTTTTCATTCATTGATGAATGTTTTCAGAGCCATAGTCAGGGTTATAGATTCTAACTTGTCCAAACCTCAGTCAGATAAAGGATCAGTGAGTCAGGCAGACGAGACTAACATATTCAACTGAACAACCCCTCTGTCCCTGCACTCTCCCTGCTACTAAGAGTTGGAAGGGGGGATACATTTTGGTCATTTTGCAAACAAGGGGATGGTACCCCCCTCAAATGGCCTAAAGGTCATCACTGACCTGCTTTATCAAGAGAGGAGGCTCATTTTAGTCAGACATGTCTAACTGAGGTCTTATCGACTGAAGCAGATATTCAGGGGAAATGCCATCCCACTCAACCACAACCAAAGTCAGGCTGGCCCGCTGATGCTGCAGAAATACAGATAGCCTAATCAGTCCCATTGAGCACAGGCCTGGGTTCAACAAAATCAAAGAGAATGTCCCTGAGTGATGAATAAAGAAAAGCAGGACTCAAGCTGGACCGGTTCCAAATTATACTCAGTCAGATTTACTGCAATGGATATCGGGTCTGTCTGTAAATATCTTTAACACCTGTATAGATCCAAATGGATCCAAGCATATTAGGTATCAGCTCTGGTCCCATTCGTATCCCAGCCATCAACGTATTTTGGGTTTCATAAATTGTTTCCTGTCTACCTCTAAATTAGCTAGAAAAACATTTATAAAAATGTAAAACATTCATGTCACATGTTGTCCTTTATTGCTTTCAAATGATCAAGTTCATGGCAGCAACCAATATCACCAAATGTTATCTAACAGCTAGCACTGGGCAATATACATAAAATACTGTGTATTGGTATCGTGATATGAGACTGAGATACCGTCTGAGATTCCAGGTATCGCTTCATCATGATATGGCATAAGTGTTGTCTTTTCCTGGTTGTAGAAGCTGCATTACAGTTAAGTGATGTCATTTTCTGAACTTACCAGACTGTTCTATTTGTTCTAATACTTGTCTTTACCCACTTAGTCAATATATCCACATTACAGATGATTATTTATCAAAAATGTCATTTTTTAACATTTTATGAAAGTACCAATAATCATCCCGACAACATCGTCGTAGTATCAATATAATATTGTGATATTTGATTATGTCGCCCAGTCCTAGTATTTATGAAGTGCTTTAGAGGACATTTCAGAATACTATCCTGTATCGCCATACAGCCTAAAAATATCGGGATATTATTTTAAGGTCATACTGCCCACAATAAAGTGCCACATTCAATCAAGAAGTCCTGTCGGAGGGCTCCGTTTTTCTGACAGCATGTTTGATTCTGATCAAGACTTCATGTACATCAAGGACCGCTTTATTTTTGATTTAATGGGACACATAATCTTGTTCTGTGGAAGATTTGCCACAAATTAACTTTGAAACTCAAGGTTATGGTTAAAAAATTATGGCCTTTGTTCATAACATTTTACTATGAAGTCCTAAAACATAGCCATTTTTTTTAGACTTGTCAAAGAATTTTGAGGGGCCCCCTGAGAAAAGGTAGAAGGGACACCTTCCCATGTGCTTCTTTCACATTTGACCTTGCGGATCTTGATCAGGCCCAGCTGTGGGTCAGAGATCTGACCGTCACACTGAGCCACCCAGTAACACAACAACCTGCCTGCAGCACAGACACACACTCTGGCCAAGCCTTGAAACCTGAGAGAGGGACTGGTGAACAGTGAAAGAGGATGATGCAGACACGAACATAGGAATGGGAATGATAGCATAGTCGAGTGTAGAATCATCTTCATCTGTTCATTAGAAACACAGATTGCAGGGCCAAAGCCTGGTCAAGACCTGGGCTGGGCCAGCTGTTTGCTACATCAGAAATGGAGAAGTGAGATGTATAGCAGTGTGCATGCTGATACTATCTGTGCCGTATCAGTGGTGGAGCCAAAACAATCCTTAGTACTTACTTTCTGCAGCAGATAACACCACCAATAAAGACAGCATTGAGGAAAATAAACATCCACTGTCTGTTGGGCTTTTTAAAATCAGATTTTAAAAATATAAATATGATGAGTCCACAAACCATTTTGCCCAGAACCTTAAGTCTGATCTGAGTTCCTATGAGCCAGAACCCAGAGGTTTACTTCATCCAAACAGCCTTAATAGATCTTCCTAACAAAATAGCAACAGCTTGGCTAGCTGCTCTGGGAATTTGCGGATAAGAGGGACAGCGACATAGGTACTGGGAGGGAGAGTCAGTCAGATGGATAATGCTGTTGTAGCAAGTCCATCCATGAAAAAGAAGGATACAGCATTGTTCTGGCCACATGGAAACCATGCTCGAACTTTGTGTGTATGGATTTGAATTGAAGCTGGGGTCTGAGCACTAGGAGAGGGAATGGTCTGCTAATGAGATCTCAAACAAGGAAAAAATAAACTACTTAGCAGATAAAATGGGATCCAAAAGGAACAGTGATCAGCACCACTCACCCCTGTCTGCTTAGGATGTTGTGGGCCTGCTGCTCGATGAAGAGGTCCCCAGGAGACACTCCTTGTTTGGGTGAGGAGACAGAAGAGTGCCTGCTCAGCTTGGGTGAACTAGGTGGCATCCCTGTGACTGAATAGTCCTTAGCGGGCACACAGGCAGCTGAGGACACTGATGACACATCCATGTATGAGGAAGAGGATGGTGGCTCAGGATGAGCAGCTCGACGTTGATTCTCCAGGTTCATCAGCCTCTCCCTCTCTGAGAATGAGTCCAGCCTGCTACGACCCATCTCATACCCCAGGTCGGGGTGACCTTGCTGTGTTGCAGTGCGTCCGACCCTTGGGCTAATGGCAGATGTACTAGTGTATGAACTCAGGGTGATGTCCCGGTCTTCCTCCCCCACCGACTCTGACCTGCTTCGCCTCTCTGAGCCTTCTGACTCCTTCCGGGGGTGAGTGTATCGGGAGGGACATTCCAAGTCTGGCTCCTGATCCAAAGAGATGCCATAGCGCTCGGCCAGCTGCCTGCGCCGCTCTGCTTTGTAGCGGGCGATGCGTTCAGCCTTGGACTCCAGTTCTGGGGCACTGGTGGTGGAGCCTGAGCTGAACACAGGCTCTGTGTGGATGAAGGACTGGGGGTCAGGTCTGCATCGAGCTCTGGACTGGCGCTCTGGAGCCACCAGCTGCATCTCTGGGCTTTCAAAACCCTCCATGCCATACCGCTGCACTGTAACTAGAGGACACAAAGAGGACACAAGTCAGTTATTCACTTAGGACTGCAGGAAAAAATCAAATAATAGTTCAAGTACTGTATTTCTCTCACCACCACATGGCTCACAGGGGTCAGATGCCCTGGTGTATCGTGGTGTGTCCTCCTCCAGAAGGCGGTTTGCCACCAAGCTAGGCAGCAGAGACGGATGCACCTCACCCTCTATGCCCTCCAGCCGCCGAGCGATACGTTCCTTTCTATACACAGACAATAAACACACAGTAGTGAACCTCAGGCTTGGTATCATCCTTCATTATATTACCCTCATCAATAAAAATCCCATTTTATTTATACATGTATCATCAACTTCTCACCTGTTCATCTCCCAGTCACTTGCGCTTGTGGTGATGCTTTCAAATCGCTTCCTCAATTCAGAGACTAAAGGAAGAATAAAGAACATAATACTATTACAGCTCCGTAATAGGGAACTATTTTCATTTCCTTGCACATTCTTTCTTATTGCCCAAATCAAAACCTGTGAAAATCTAATCAAAAGCGACCTTCAGTGGCTCAGTAAACTATTCATTTCACCATCTAGTGGGTCTTGAAAGACCCACAAGACCATTTCTCTTCATTGGACCTACATGTTGGAATGATTTCAACCTGTTAAGAAAGTAGTGCAGCAGCAAACAATATTTGAGATGCACTACACTTGTAGCTGCACTACACTTGTAAAAAAAACTGGTTTCAGACTAATCTTGACATGAAGCCACCTGGCAAAGAGGCTGCTGTTGCACAACAGTGACTTTCAAAAACCCTGGGAAGGTTGACATTGTGAGGGCCTTTCACAAGCAGACAGAAAGAAAAAAAAAACCTTACTCACCTTTAGGAAGATTGGCCAAGAGACTAACATCTATATCCTTGGTGCTTTTGGCTGGGTCGTCTTTTTCGTCGAAGGAGAATTCTTTCTGGAAGCTGAGGGACGAGGAAAAATACCAACTGTTATTGAAACAGAGCTGAGCTGTGGGAAACAGGATTGTTTATAGTCCAACAGTGGAAGGGGCTCACTAAATCAATCTCAATTTGATCAAACTGTTGTCCACATCATTAAAAACATGTTGCTGGAAGCAGCATAAATTTGAATGATGTTCAAGACTCTCATCAATCAGCCAATGGTTTGTGGATAAAGCTCCAAAACAAGTGATTAATCATCTTACAATACATTTGGTTTTCAACCTGTACATTACCATCCAGTCTTGAATTCCCAAATATTTATCTAGAAATTATGAGACAGTTTTACCATCGTCACACCCTCTGCCTCACTCATATACACAGAAAATTCTGAAATCATTTATGGATTTGATTCAAAACCACAGAGTTACAATACAGTGTAGAGAGGAACTGCCAGGAGATTATTCATGAGGAAACAGTCAAGAACTGGGAAAACATGATTTTGCAGTTCTTCCCATTCCAGCAACCACAGAGCTGTGAACACACTGATATACACACACATCGTAGATCATTTTTTTATTAAACCAGCAGTTTTCATGACTGCAATCTTCCAACATGTAATTCTACATGCACAATGTTTTTGAGTCAAAGCCACACCCAAGCAGCTTGGCACCAACTGGGTGTCACTGTGCCCAACACTGCAAAGAACTTTCTTTATGGAGGCAAACATGTCAAGCAGGTACTGTACAGTATTTGACGTCCGACCAACGACATGTTTGCTGAACTATCCCACTGATGCTGCAGCAGGGAGGTCTGCCACTGCCAAGCAGGAAAGTAAGCTTATCTTTTAGTTTCTAACTGTATCTTACCCACTAGGTCTTTGACAAAGGCACCGAAACAATAGAAATGAAAACCACATTTTTTAGATCTTACCTCAGAGCTCGCTTCTGTAGCAATCGCGGATTACTTAGTTTAATGGGGGTCTCACTCCCAAGTCCTGTGAACAGAGGAAAAGAGTGTAACACTTAGTCATGTTCATATAATCAACATAATGTTCATTCACCCAATTTTCAACAGCAGAACCTTCAGTTTTAGCTTTTAATGAACAGACACAGTGCAGTGAGGCAGGTGAAGCAGCCAGTCTCTGTGCAGGTCCTTGGCACAGACTCACATTAATTAAGCGGACTTCCACTGAGAAAACAAATGGTGTAGAAAACAATAATCTGCCTGCCTGACTGAATCACATTAAATAACAAGTGATCTGTGTAGTTTAGGCTACACAGGACGCTAGCACCCCTAAAAATCCCATTCCCGGAAACAGCAACACACAAATCATCAGAGCACATACATCCAGAGACAGTGACTGTCTCCTTCCCAACTATTAGTCTATGTGCTGTGTATGAGGTCATGGCTTGAGGGGTTTGATGGAGGAGTGACTGCGTGTGTCACTGAGACGGGCGCTGTAAAGTCTGATCACACGTCAAGGTTGCAATGCTGTGCAGCTGGGACAATGCCAGAAGGAGCCAAACACATTAATGTCGCTGGGCAGCACCGCCATGAATACAGATAGGGGACAGCATGAAGAGACAGAGAAAACATTCTGTCAAATTCCCCAAACCTTACAAACACACTATTACCAAGCTATGTGATTAAACTCAATCAAGAGTTAACAATCTAACATAATAAAGTCTGGCGTCAATTAGGAAAATGGCCAAAGTCAGTAAACAAGGGCAAAACGTGACATAAACACCTGCCTCCAGAGAAATACTGCCTCATTAGCAAGAAAAAGGGCATTATTGGGTATTAAGCATCAATAAACAGTCTTGTGAGGAATGTGAGTTCTGTGGATCGTCCCTTTAAGGAATGTCTGCCTCACTTATTGACTCCAAACCTCAAACCTGTGGTTTTGGCTGCCCTCGGATCTCATAGTGGCCAGAGCTGTGCAATTTCGGGACAAACATGTGGTCCCATTTCCGTCCTCTGAGTTCACCTCAGGGCCATGTGACGCCCCCAACTCCCCCACTGCTCCACCCAAACCCCTAACCTCTCCCCAGAGGCAGCCCACCCCTAACCACCCATTACAGATCTGTTAGTCCTTATTAAGGATGTTTTGGTTGATGCTTTAAATCCCCCCTACTTAAGCAAAACATCACTGGAGAAGAAAGAAGGCTTATTTGGAGAGGGCGGTGTGCCTGGATGTGTTTGGGGATGGTCGTGTATTGTTTCAGCTGGCTGGAATATGGCTGGTGAAAACACCGCTCATTCCTTGCAAGCCTTGAATGATAATCCTGGTAATCTGAGCCGATCATGTTTTCTTTTGACAGTGACCCAAAGATTAGGTCGAAACTATTCTAGCAGATATTTCAAAGTTTAAGACAATGGTTGGATAAATCCTGTGGACACATATCCTTTACAGTCCTGACTGAAACAGTAATATATTATTATTCAGTGATCTCTAATAGCTACTGTTGCCATGTGTTCACAGGGCTTAAAAATCTAAAATGAATCTTAGTGAAGTCTTGTCCCTAAGAATTGAAGAACTGTAGCTGATTCTCCCACTTACACCTACATATACAGTATGTGCAACTACAAAAATGGCTTTGAATGAGCCTCATAAACCCTGGGCTAACAAAACTTACTGAGGACATAAATTACACACAATTTGACTTTGAATGTTTCCTTCTTTTCACTCCCTTTCTGTATATTCATTACATGTCTTGTCTTGGCACGTTGTGTAATGTAATTTCAGAATAAGCTGGGCTACTTAGAAGTGCCATCATTTGCATTTAAGTGGTGCTGTAAATGTTCAAAGGTGTGATTCTACAAAACAGGGTTGTACAACGAAATGTAAGTTGTAGTCCCCTCTGCTTCACTAGAAAAAAATTGTATGGTAAAGTGTTGAGGAGTTCAGTAGAGTCACAGACTGAGGAAAGAAGCTGCTCTGTAGTTTGGTGGTACGGCATCAGATACTTCTACATCTTTTGCCAGACAGCAGCAGCTGACCAGACTGTGGGTGTTTTCTTTAAGTATGAGATATCAAAATGTTTTTCTTGCAATGTGAAATATTTTGGCCATGAGCTGAATTTCTTGGCTTGTGTTACTTACTGTATTCAGGCAAATGAACACAGTATAAACTCATGCTTTATAGCTCCAAGCAGGATTATCGGAATTTTTTCTTTTAATAATCTGATTGCAGATCAAATAAATTATTTGACAAATGTGCTGCTTTGGCTCTGATGCAGCATGCAATCTGCAGCGTCACTAAAGTTACTACATGTAGTGAAGTAAAAGTACAATATTTGCCTCCAAAATGTAGTGGAATGGAAGTATAAGGTTGCAGAAATTGGAAATACACAAGTTGAGTGCAAGTACCTCAAAATTGTACATAAGTACAGTACTTGAAAAATTATACTTAGTTACATTCCATGTATGCTTTTGATATTGCAGAAAATGTTAACCATAGTGCTGTTACCACTGAAGTGGTAAGGAACATATATCCTAAATTGACATCTTAAATATTACCACTTGGAAGAGTCAGACATACTGACTGCAGACTGATGGTGGTTCTTAATCAATCTTACATGTGTGCATGCTTGTGAAGTAGTAGCAAATATAATGAGATGGTTCTTGTTTTCAAAGATGCAAAAATAAAAAGTACACAAGTTGCACTCTGTAATGAATGCATCTGTATGATAAATGAAGACTCCAGTTGTAGCAACAGCAATTGTGTTATAGTTGTGAAGCAGTTTGCTACCGCATGCTACAGGGAAAGCTCCGGTAGGCTCTTTGCATCAATGATTTTACCAGAGCCTGTGTTTCCCACATCTCTACAATGCAGGTGGCAAGCAAAATGTTATCATGACTAACAGTCAAAAAGGTCAAAACTTTAACACCAAGTTAACAAATACCAGAATTTCCCTTTACTCAGAAATGTGAAACAAAACCAGATGTAACAGTAAAGGTTAATTAGCTGCTAGTGTGAAAATAACACAAGCATCTGTCCCTCAGGGGCAGCTGTCTGAGGCTATCGTCAGGTCCAACATATAGAGTTCTCCACAACCCAGACCTGTATTCCTTTTACACCTCACAAAGCCTATATGTAGTGGCATGTGGGCCATCAGGGGCGACCCCCTAGAAAAGCCCAAGTGCCTCAATACATTCGTCATTCCAGAAACAGGCATAAAAACCTCCACAATGATCACAGATGTGGCAGAGCCTTTGATGCTTGCTGTAATCTACAGAAACACTATGGCTGCTATAGCCGGGAGGGACTGCGCCAGGAATTCCTCAGCACCGTGCCCCGTGTGTGTTGATGAGGCTGTAAAAGCGGCTTGACTCTGATAAAACATGAGGATGAAATGATTTCATGATTCAGTGAAGTGTCATTCAGGCTCTGAAGTGAGGAAAGCCTTTTATGTGAAGGTATCAAAGGTGTGAAGCACAAAGACTGTATAACACTCTCTACACAAAGAAACTATGGCTCAATCCAATTTCAATTTTTACCCCTACCCCTCGTTTTCAAGCTCCCCCTTGCCCCTCAGAACAGAACAGAGTTACAGGGGGTAGTGGTTGAAATCTCCCCCTATGAAATGGGACAACCTTTCAAGACCCTCATACGTCAACCACTGAAAAGCTTCATGGGAGGAGGAATTTGGGGGAGAGATTTCTGATCGGGCCTGGCACTCTGCTATTACATTGGTACACCCATCCTCTATCTGTATATGCCACGGCCTGCTGCAGTTTAAAGTCCTTCACCATTAACACCTCTATAGAAGTAGACCAACCAAGCTGTACACAGACGTCGACCCGACATGTGTGAGATGCCATCAAGCCCCTGCCAAACATTTCCATATGTTTTGGTCATGCCCAGTACTGGGGTCATTGTGGTCTTCCGTCTTTAGGACACTCTTTTACGATTGTGGAAAGGAAATCACTCCTGACCCCTTTATTGGCATTTTCGGGACTGCTCGGGAAGGCAGATCCTTTCCTAACTCCCAAACAGTGGCAGTGGCCTTCTCGTCTCTCCTAGCCTGACGCCTTAGTCCTCCTTAAATGGAAATCGACAGCACCCCCATCCCACACACAGTGGGTTAGGGACATCATGTCTCACCTTAAACTGGAAAGGCTAAAGTACATAACACGTGGCTCCATTCAGAAGTTTGACGAGATATGGCAACCATTTCTGAGATTTTTTGAGAAAGTGTTAGCCTCCAGTAACCTGGGGTAACTGCCCTGCCAGTTTGCATCGATATTAGAATAATGGTACCAAGTACCACTCAGCAGTTTGCTGCCAAACTTAAGCTACATTTTCGGTGTCATATGCTATCAAACTGGGGACTGCAACATTGAAATACGCAAAAATGTAGGACTGTCATGTACAAATCAGCATAACAACGTAACTTTAGCTACCTAGCTAGTTAACTACCAAGTCATCGGCAAACTATTAGCAATTATGTTATTCCATAATAATAAATGGAAACAACAGAGACTTCTTATAAGCCTCTGTCTGAATTGTGCCTCTGAAAAACCTCTGTTTGGAGGGCCATGTAGCCCTAACACTTCACCCTACCACTCTATCCCAGTGAGAATTGGGACACCCTATCCTGTGAATGCAGTCGTAGAGCTAAGTGGAAGGGGCAAAGGGTGTTTTTGAAATTGGGCCTCAATTGTCCATGGTAATGCTCTGCTCTGACAAATCCAACTTTAACCTGAAGCTGAGGTCAAAACTTACAGTTATATCACATTACAAATAAATGGGGGACCATTCACAAGAAGACTGGAGTGGATGTCAATCAAACTGTAATACTTACTCTATGTGTTAAGACACAAAAACACCCAGTGTGGTAACCAAAGAAGCATCCTGGGCTGAGCATATGTCCAAATTGAGATAGAGGATTAACTTCAATTCCTGGGATTACAGCAAGCCCAAAAGGAAACGTGTCACTCTTTAACAGTCTGCGTTACATCACACTGTGTGTGTGTGTGTGTGTGTGTGTGTGTGTGTTTAAGTCTCAACATCCCCCCAACAGTTGCCAGCCTACTCTGCCTTCACCCTGCCTGCTGGGGGACTCAAGTTAAAACTAAAGCCTCACTCAGAGAGGCTTAAGAAAAAAAGCAGTACAAAACAGATGGAGAATCAGAAATTAGGTGAGACGATGGCTACAAACAGTAGACTTACGTGATAATAAGCTCATTATGTCTTTAACATGAATAACAATGAGAATACAAGCAGCTCAGTCTCAAATTAAATTATGGGGAAGAAACAGAAAGCAAAGAACAGCTACAATGACACACACATACGCCCTCCTCCCCCCATAAACCAGTCTCACTGCTCGTGTAAAAGCCTGAAACTATGGGCCACCTGTTGTGGATTCCCAGCAAGTTTAGCAATGAGAGGCTAGATCTCAATACTGACTCACTCAAGAAATATTACAGAGAAGCAGACATGGACTTGTGGCCAGTCAGCGATGCATAATCATCTACAAGATGCACACAAAGGTCATGCGCAACAGGGCTAGATGAAATGATCTATGAATGTACCTTGAATGTAGCATCTTTTGTTGCATCAGTACTAAAGCTGTCACAATTTTGATTCTAAAAACAAAAACGTATTGAAATCAGCTAAATTAAAAGCAGGATCAGAGGTTCTCCCAGTATTGTTCTCTTGACCCTAGCCTACTTCTGCGCATCCCAAGGAAACAAAACCACAGCTTCAAGACGGCACAGTGAGCTGACAGGTAGTCTGCAGCTGCACCTCCAAACATTTATCGTGTGCGCAAAGACGAATGAAGAGAGAAACAGAGCTTTGCAACAACTCAATTTCTGTCTTATGCCGTCTCCTGTTTAATCACTGAAGGGTGGTGTTTTTTGTTGAATTCTGGCATAAAATCAATGATTTGTGGAGCTTTACGAATCCAGATGCGATAGTCTGACAATGTGTAGCTGTCAGTGCAAAAAAATAGAAGCTTTGATCAAAAATCTGATTGAAATCGATTTGGGAGAGTCGTGACACTCCTAATATTTCCTGTCTCATGCTGACTCATTTGTTCTGATTAATCACAGTATGTCAGGACTTCTGTATTAGGAGACACAGGACACAGTGACTACACACCATGCTGCAGTAGTTGGTGCTCTGCAAACTAGCACTTCAGAAATATGCTGGTAAGAGACAATTTCAATCGCTTTCCAAGCTTCTTTTGAATATCTGTAATCTGAGCAATCATTTCTCCCTGACATTTTGTCCTCAGGACTGTCATTTCATTCAATAAAGTTACAGACGAGGGAGAAAACGTGAGAATTCACTCACACAATTTATTCAACAGACATGTTGTTCCTCTATATTTTCTCTCATTACCGTCTAAAAACTTGTCTCTTATGTGGAGCAGGTTATACTCCAATAACGCAGCTATTAAGCTACAATAACTTTCTGCATTGTGGACTTAACTTAAGCCTAACCTTCCACTGTCGTTTATGGTTATGGTTTAATAATGGTCAACAGCTCAAATTTGAATGGCAAAGGTCACTAAAGTAAAACTCAATGCAAAACAATTGTGCAGATTTACTTTGGCCTTGCGATGGAATCCACTGATTGTGGTCATTTCACAGAAATTAAGTGGTTTTGCTTCAAACTTTAAATGCTATGTGACAAGGTCCTTAAAGTTTAAGTTGACAGGCTGGTTAGAACTTAATTGAAGGTTTAGTTATTTGGAATTGAAACAATTTATCTTATAAAGTGATAAGAGCAGATTTAGGTTGATAAAAGATGTAAAATGTTGGTAATTCAGTGTGTGTTGTTTGTTACCCTGGCAAAATGCACAGGTACACAGCAGTGGGCCAACTGTAAAGTCTACATCCACACATGCAACTACACTTTCCTAAATCTGAGTCCAAGCAGCAGTAGAGCCTAGAAATAGCATCTCCCTAAACCAGCCCCCCTGCACTGTAAAGAGTCCCTTGTCTCTGCTACGTAGTGTCCTTGGAGGCTACAGCTGCAGTGCAAGGACAGCTGGCTAGAAAGCAGGACAGTGAGCAGGGAGGAAGGGAGCCTGCAGTTTCTTGCCTGCCAACTTCTAAGAGCTCAGATTCCCAGCTCCACAACCAGAGTAACCTGTCCCAGAGCTCTCTTCAATCTCAGCTCTACCCGGAGCTGCAGAGCCCCAAGTCGCTGCTCTTACCTTGGCTGCAAAACTTGACGTGAGTCAGGTAATTCGAGATCCACGGGTTCCGGTACATTTTGGCAACAAAGTCAGTGGCGAGGGTTACACAGAAAAGAGGCAAAAGAGATGGAAAGACAGGGCAGCTGCCTCAGAGGTGATGCAGCTACAAAAAGCAGTTTGTCAGTGCTCCGGGACAGACAGAGAGAGGAGTCAGGTAGTGTTAGAGAGAGGCAGTGGAGGGAGGGAGGGAGGCAGGGAGGGAGGGGAGAGCGTAGAGAGAGACGTCCCAGCCGCAGTGCTGGGACAAGTAGAGGTGGTCCTGGCAGGCAAACAGAGGAGTGGTGAAGCTGTGGCTGCAGCTCTGCCCCTTTTGTGATCCACTCTGCTCTGGTTCCTCTCGCTAACCGCTAAGTGCTAACCAGTGCCCACTACAACAACCTGCAGGGCTGAAAGCTGCTCAGCACGGGCTAAGCTCATTAGCCAAGGCAAGCAAATTAGGCCCCATCCCTACTACAGATCGAAGAGGTGTCTTGCATGCTACAGCACAGAATGAGGCACAGTGGGGAGGGGGAAAAAAGAGTGTGTGGGAGAGAGAGATAGTTAGGAGTGTCCCAGGAGAGTGCTGCCTTCCCTTGGCTCACACACACGAGTGGGATGCCAAAGAAACCGGTGCATAGCATCAGAAAAGGAGGGGGGAGAGAGAGTGCACAGGCAGGGTGGATGGAAGTAGAAATGAAGAGAGCAGGGAAAGGGGAGAAAGTTAAAATGACCCTCTCAGCCAGATGAGAAATTCCAGTCATCTCTCAGCGGGGACAAAATAAAAAGAACAGCATGCAGAGAGAGAGGGGGAGAGAGAGAGAGAGAGAGAGAGAGAGAGAGAGAGAGAGAAGGTGGGAGGGACAAGGAGAGAGTAAGAAAGACAATGATAGTGAAACAGTCAGGAAGAGAAAGACAGAGAGAGCATGCATACAGTAATGAGACAGACAGAATTGGAGTTCTATGTCCACTTATGAGTAATGGTAACATTATGTCTCACAGTTTGGTCCTTCCTAGAACAGCTGAGGAGAGGCACGAGGGGAAGAAAAATGTGACGATTTATCCACTGCCCCTACGATTCTCCTTTTAACACACTCATGAACAGCGTTTTTGTCCCACAGCACACATACATATTCCTGTGAGGCGTGATACGTATGAACCCATTTCATAGAATGATCATGCTCTGAGTGAATGCCACGAACTAGACAAAAGCAATTGCACACACATACATACACCTCACCTATGCATCAATGTGACGATGACATGCTTATCGTTGTACTGATGGGGCCTTGCAGGGAGGCTGGCACAGAGCCTGTGACTGTTGGGAAAACAGTGAGCTGTATCTTATCTTTGTGCTGCACAAAGAGCAAAATCTATCAGTGCTAAACACCACGGCTTCAACATGAAGCAGATCTAGTGGATGGAAACAGTCGCAAATGTCAGCTTCTCAGTTTAGTGGCTAAAAGAATGGCAAGAAAAGTAATTAGGGCAGAAACATGGTCCATGCAAGTATGCTAATGACAACGCCTGGCCCAGCTGACACAACATACTCAACGTGTGCTCGTACACACTGGTGGACTGTAGAGGTGTGAATCTTCACTGGCCTCACGATTCAAACACGATTCAGCAGTCAACGATTCAAATGCAAAACGATTCTTGATGCATCGCGATGCATCTCAGTGTACGGCATCCTCAATGATCTATGTGACTGCAGCTGGCTACTTTTTCATCACTTATATTGCCCTAAAATAAAAGCTGCATCTTTTCAACACATGACCATCACAAAAACAAAACATGTGTCCATCTGCAGTGCCTTTCACGCTTGTTGTAATCTACAATAATATTGTTTTCACATGGCAGCTTTAAGATAAGGCATCTATTGACTCTGCTGCAGTCACCTCTCTCAGAGTAAGACGGCAAAGTTGACAGCGCCTCTTTAGATCTTGGCTGATTAGCTGGGCTTGCTGTTACAGTTATTATTTATGGCTGCAGACCTTAGCTGGTGAAAATGGCTGACGTGATAAGTAATTGCTGTGAGGCAGAAGTCACGCTAAGCGCGGGTCTCGTCCAGTTCGTGCTTCCCAGCAAGGTCATAAAATCAGATATGTGCCCCAAGAAAATACAGGTGATCTCTGCCTCCCTCTGACATACCTCCTACATAAGTAACGTTACCACATAATGTCCGTCCACAGTTCAAAGCATGGGAGCAATGCCGTGATGCAACAATCGGCATAAGCTGCAGACTCTTGATGACTGTATGCTCTGTCTCTGCATCGAATCTTCCATGTCTGCATCACGATGCATCTTATAATCGAGAAATTTCCACACCTCTAGTGGACTGTGAACGTAACCAACTTCAGTCCTCAAGAAGACGATGTAGGGGTAATCAGTTCCAACACATTGTTGTGTCTGTGGAAGGTTGTGTACTGCTGTACCTTCTGCACAGAAGAAAGAATAAAAGAAATAGGGAAAGAGAGAAGTGGTGACAAAGTGTCGTGAATACACCAATGCATACAGACATCATCAGCTAGAGCTTCGTCAAACATGGTTGTTTTGATCAGAACTGAATCAAAACAGAACTGCTCAACTTTCTCTTGTTGTTTCATGCAACAGTGCGTCCGCAGGTACGCGTCTGCACAGGCATTTGACAAGAGGGCTTACAGTGCCTCCCAAAACTGGACAATTGAACCAACACAGGCTACAATCTTGCAAAGACTCCCTGGCTGTACCTTACTGGATGAACGCCACTCATGAGGTGTTTGGGATTTCAAACAGAACAAACATAGTGGCTCATTTGGAAACTTTCTTTTATATAACGAAAATTGTTCAATGAAATGTGGTTCTGAAGAAATCTAAGGCAAGGAATCAGCCTTGCAGTTGCTGATGCTGTCTTTATTCTAACTTGACAATGGTTTCAATAGTTTTCAGGTTTTTCCAGAGATGGAAGGTGGAGCTGAAGACCCCGATTTGCATCAGCGGTCTTAACTTTACACAAATGAGGAGGTGGCATCGATACCCCATCTCTTGAAACGAAACGCAGCACTAACAGAATGCATTGCACAGCTGCTCACATAGACAATGAATGGGAAGCGTAAAGACAAGCTTGAAGGCTCAGCGTCACATGTGCCTTTACATACTTGTGTGGACAATGTTTCTGCCCTTAGAAGAAATCTGAGAATGCTATTCCATATGTTGTGATTTTCAGTTCTCATTGCACTTCTTCTGAATTTCTTATGTAAATGTAAGCCAAGTTGATGAACCACATCAAAAACACCAACACAGACCAGGCTTATCACATCATTACATCTGTCACTACACAGGTGTGTGAGGGAGTCAGACTGACTGACTGACAGAGGTGTGTAAACTTCCGAGGTGGCATGCTTGGATCCTCCTCTGAGATGAGCTCATCTGGCTCAGCATGTGAGATGCGCACATAGACAGAAGCATACATCACAAACCTGCCAATCCACACCGGGGGAGAGCTGGGAAGAGCTACCTGCACGCAACACATTTATGATGTTCGTTCTGGAACAGAGAAATACATTTTGTCCTTTTTGCCAATTCATTAATCATGTGATACTCATCAATGACAAAGTAAAACTGCTAAACGTAGAGTTAATTTGTGACGTGATTGTGAAGGTTTAACAGGGTGGGTTGAGGACTGTTCATAATGTTCTGATGTTGGCCTTGTAAACACTCCCAGAATTCTCTTCTTTGTTACTTCAGTTTATTGGTGATGTTCAGTCATTCCAGTTATTATGCCACATATATACTCTAATTTGGTTTTTTTTAAATTATGTGCATTCAAACCACTACCATTTCCGTTTTTCACAAGAATGCAGAGTTGAATTCAGTCCATTTTTGAGCATTTCAACTACTGTAAAACACAAGCAATATTTCTCAGTGAGTGAATATAATAATGCCAAACCGATCTGTGAAGCACCTTTAATGGCATCAAATACAATCACTGGTAAAGTTAATGCCAACCACAACATGTTCCACTATCCAAGCTATCATCATCACCTCTGCACCTACCACCTACCGTCTAACATCTGGCTGTCTGACTTGTATGTAATGTTTGTTTCTTTGACTCATCTGCTACAGGGATGACATCAGACCTACAAAACCACCCAACGGTTTCTAACCTGTTATTAGCAACGATGAGTCTTTACTGCCAAGGATGGGCAAGACTCTACAGGTCGCTGCCATGATGTAACACTGCTCTTGTTCTCTGATCTTTGTGGAGGATTGTAGGATTTAGTAGAGGCCACAGAGCGAAGTAGCATGCATATAAACAAAAAGCATGTGCAAAAGCAAAAAATGCACAGACAGACTTAAAGAAATGGTAATTATTTGGCATTCAGACCACATAATGAGTGATAATTATTAAGTATGCTGCAGCAGGGATGAGGAATGCGAGCATGTGCAGTGCTGCATTAGGAGGGATTACTTTTGCTACATATCACAAAGGGAAGCCGCACTTCAAACACACTGAGGGACTGAGCTGAATGTTTACTCAGTGTGAGCCCTGATATTGATTATGCAAATAAAAACTTAACTATTTAATCCTTTAAATCTAATAAACCTTAGACAAACCTTCCCACAAGGTGACCATCTACTTTGTTTTGAAGCTCTGCAGCAACTGATTTAAGGTTGCTTCTGTAAATGCTTACACATTGACCATAAACTAGCCTAAAATGGTTAGAAGAATGATTGCACAGAGACCAGTAACTGGATCAAAGGTCAATGAGAACGAAAACTGAAGCCATCTTTGCTACCCCACTACCAAACTGTGGTGAAATGGATATGTCCCAGGAAATCTATAGCCTTTAAGGAGAGCTTTCCAGGAAACTATACTGAGATCCATACAGGTTTGGAGAAAGAAAATTGATGATGTTACAGTACCAATATTTTTGGTGAGCTGACAACTAACCATAATTTGTGCTAATGTTGAAAGGCTTTTGTGGTGACACTTCATGCCAAAACAGAAGCATTTAGAGTTAGCCAGAAGCTTTTGTTCTATAAATACTGTTTAGTGACACATAACATGCAGTGTTGTAAAAAGTACCCAAAGTAATACTTGAGTAAAAGATAGTCTTAAAATATTACTTCGGAAAAAGTGAAAGTCACCCATATGAAAAGTATCTGATATTACATTTACTTAAATAAGAAGTAATTGTCTGACCATAAATGTACTGCAAAAGTCTGAAAAGTACAAGGCAAAATAAAATGTACATAAAATGTACATGTACTGTACACCGTAGGTGGACTAATTGTTGGCCTGTCTGATTATCAGATCTGATATTCAGCATTTTACTTATTATTGGAATCCGATAGTTGATAAAATACATCAATATTAATATACAACATTGGCTGCAGTATCAGAGTAGCTAGAAATTAAAATGACTAAATAAATGTACTGGAGTTAAAGTGGAAAATGGAAATACTCAAGTACAACAACCTCAAAATCGTACTTAAGTACAGGACTTACTTACATTCCATCACTGATACCATGTGAAACTAAAACTCAATACTTACACCAAGAATAACAGCACCAAATCCATTCATTCTTGTGTGGGATTCAACTGAACTGACAATCGACCTCAGTTTGAGTAAAAGAGTGAAAGCTGAAAGCATGTGAGCCTTCAGATGAAGTATTTCAGAGATGCAACTTTTCGATTTATCAGTTGATGTTTAAGCTCTGAATGCAAAGGAAATGTCAGTTAATATGTAAGCACTGAAAGCAGTTGAAGTGGAATCCCCGAGAGCCATTTTTGCACTGTGGACAATTGAATATATAAGCAATGGAAGTAGTTGAACAAACTTTCAACTAAGAAGTGAAAGTAGTTGAAGTGTCAGTTGATGCGAGCACTGAAAACTGACAAACAACTCTCCATTCTTGTGTAAGTAGAAAGTAGTTGAAGTGTTAGCTTGTACATAAGCAGCCAAATCAGTTAAAATGTTAATCTGTTAAAAAAATGTAATTATAATAACAATGTCAGCATGGCTGATATATTGGTAAGCTAACAGGTAAAAACGCGACAAGAAAGGCACTCCAGGCTCTTTTAATTAAGAGGCACCGAGAGCAAGGCAGGTTATGTTTAATATCATAATAACAGAGCCACACCTCTCCACTAATCATCCCCCCAGATGTTCAGTCAGCCACACATTCAGAGGGGATGCTATTTCAGCCTGGACAAGCTCACATGTGGAGCCAGTCAGTGGGTCATTATTAGATAAACACTTCCAGACAGTCCGTGTTTGCACTTAAAATGACCTCTAGCACGCAGAGGCATCTTGACAGGTCTGCTACGAGAGAAATGCTTAATGGCTGCGTCACCTTTATCTTTCAGAGAAGACAATGCTGAGAAAGAGGTAAAGAAATAAGCATTAGCGGGGTTCGTCTCCTGCTCTGGGTTCTTTCACAGCCATCTTAGAAATAAAGTCCAGATTTATGACGTCCCCTAGGAAAGATATCTGTCTTGTCTGTTGAGAGAGCAGCAGAGGGATCCAATGCACACGGCCATGCCGTCTCTGCAGACACATAACAGAGTCTGAGCCACTGCACCATGGCCATAAATTCAGCTGGGGGGGGTAGAGAATGAAACATAAAGATATTCATATGTACACATAAAGGGAGTTAGAGGGAGGAAAACTGAGGCTAAAAAGTTGTCTGATGTCTGTACTAGGCATGATGGGATTTCAGTATGAAGCAAACAGATTCTTTTATGTGCTCTTCAACCTTCAAAGAGTAAAAATGGTGTGTTGAGAAACAAAATGTTTTTACAACATGTGGATTTGCATATGGAGTTCCTGCCAGGGTTGAAGTTTAATATGAAACTGAGTTTGCAGCCAGTATTGAATCCACTTATGCCGTTTTGTTGTTGAGCTGTGTCAAACCAATCTGCACAGATTTGATTTACCATCACCAGTTGTACTGTGCTGAGTTGAGCCGAGCTGCACCGACGAAGGACCTGCTCAGGAGTAGGGCCAAGCCGCGACCACCCTGCCTCCAAGCAGGCTGCGGTGATGTCTTGCGACTGTGACCAATCGGTAACAAGCACCCTCTCCCCCTAAAATCGATACTCAACTCATAAAAGTCAGTGTGTTCAGCTCTCAGTATCTCTTTAGTTTCTCTAGCCCTGTTTGTTCTTTCAAACATCTGATGTGTTTCACTGTTTTAGGTGTCATGTTTAGTTACTGCTGCTGAAAACACGTTTCCTGTGATGCTACTACATAATAAAAGCTTTTAAATGACTAAATAATGGGGAGCTTTATTGTGAAGAAGTTAAAGTAAATAAAATGATGTTTGTAACTGAATGAGCAGAGCCACTTTGTTAGCGGTGATTCTTTGATAGTACTTTGGGGATCGGGACAAGAGCGTCATTGGTTTAAGACACACCTTTAAGCAGGTAGCCCAGTTGTGGTGGAAATGCGAATCCCTGCTGTGCCGAGTCAAACAGAGTAGAGCCAGGCCGGCAGATGTGATGGAAAATGGCATTACTGGACGTAAGTTCTTCCAAATTTAAGAAATCTGGTGTGTCTGTTCGGGTCAGTTTCATTTAGTGAACACTGTCATCCAAACCCAACTGCAACAAGACCAACTGATAAGATTAGGGGGCACTGCAGGATTGTGTGATAACAGAAATGTGATGCTGGCGTGAATTGAAGAGCCAACACAAGAAACCTGTCAAGAAAGTGATCTTCTGTATAGTTATGCAAAATCATGTTGTAGCCATAATAACATATTGTAATTTTTTGGATGCATCTCTTAAGATCCATGCCAACGTAAAGGACAAAGAAGTATGTGGGTAGTCACACTTACATCATTTAAGATGGATGTTTCTATTTTTGTCCACGAGGGAGCATATATTAGGCTTCAATTGAAAAATGGTGAAGCGACTGTTGATATTTAAGTAGTTACAGCAGTTGAAATGTTAATTTGGTTAAGTGGTTAACACAAACGTGTGTTGAGCTTGTGTTTTACTCGAAGTACTTTGGTTGTTCCTCATTGAAAAGTGAGTAATTGATGAAATATGGATGCAGTTACAAGAGATAGAGATGAAAGTAATTGAGAGCGTGTTCTACACTCCCCATTGGTCCCGATCAAATGAGCTGAATTACAGGTGTGAAGGTGAAATAAAACCCAAGTTTAGATTTCAATTCAACTTCTCAACATTTCCCTTTTGGAACAGTTCCAAGTTAATGAAATATCTGAATGTGTTGTACCATATTACATATTAGATTTTTCTCGTGTAATATAATTGTGATAAATTGAAAAATCAAATATGTTATTTGATACAACAAATCTAGATATTTTAAACTTGTAACCACATTAAAAACAGACCTTTCAATCAGAACAAACTGTGAGCAAAATCTGTTGTCCTATACTGTTAAAGTTAAGTGTTAATAGAGTTCTCTAGCTAGCTTAAATGTCATCATGCCTATGTACCTTCAGTAGCACCCTGATGCCCTGTAAGGCCTCTAAGGTCAGATAAGACAGACTTCAAACTTCAAGACACACTCCTGGACAAGAGCTTCAAACCTCTTTATCGACTTCCTTTCATAAGTGCCTTAAGTCTTTGAAACTTTACAGTCGCACTGCAAATAGATACACCAAGACTACACTGACCTTCTCTAGCCATTGTACAGTGTATTAACACCCAGAAACAGAAACACACACACCTCAGCATGGCTTTCCCAAAATAAAACCGATAAGAGGTCTTGAGTAGGGGACTCAGCGACTCAAAGTGCAACGATCCAAGAGCTCCATTGATGTGTGCCTCAAGGCCTATCACACAGCTTAAATTTGGCTCTGGACATTAGCTACCTCTACCACTACCTCAGTTAGACCAACAGAAGGATTGAGCTGGCACCCTCAGATTTCTTTACAAAAGACGCTCGTGAAAAATTCCACCCACAGATATTTCTGTGTTCAGCATCACAAATCTGATGTTTAATGCTATGATGATTTTCCTACAATACCTTTAAAGCTCCATGAAGAGTTAGAAAGAGGCTCTACGATTCCACAGAGCTGACATTAAACCTGACATTTGCTAAAGCTATTTACTTTCTTCTATTAAACTTCATCACAGTTACTGTGGCAAGACATGTGAAGTCACATTGTCCACCTCTGGCTAATTCTTTATGGGAATAAAAAATACACCAAACAACAAAAACAGACCAAAAGACTTGAGAATACAAGGTCAAAAACTTTTTCACTCTTTAGGACTTTTCTTTTTCCTGCTGCTGAATAAGTCACTAAATACTAACAGTGATTGGACCGCACACTTTCCAAACCCATAATCGCAGTCATGATTAATTTGTAATTACATGAACCAATATAGAACCATCTGTTCTACAATGACGATGTGACCCTTGAGGCATGTGACGCACCTTGATATCCTGAAACACACGTCTACGCTACCTGATTGAAACAGGGCCCTAGGGAAAGAAATATATACCCAAGTCAATGGACACTTAGAGTCTTCAGCTGTTAAATAAACACATGTGTGTGTGTGCGCTTCAGTGTGATACACACAGCACTGGTCAGGAGAGAGAGCTACAGCACCAGAATTCTTCATCGATCCCACTTGCCAGGGAATTTGTTTCCATCCCCGAGTGCCGCAGACACCTTCCCAAGAACTGTCATCCGGGAGAAAGAGAATGCTTGAGGGGATGGAGAGACAGTGGTGGAAAGCTTGTGTCTCTCATTTCCCTCCAGAGTCGACACAGTGTGAGGTGAGCCAGCTGAGCAGAGGCTGCCATTGGTGAACTAAACCAAATGTAGCTGCACTGATCGGTGTCTGGCAGGATGCACCTATTTCCAGAATAAGAGCTGGGAACTCAGTGAACTATGAGCTCCGTAGTGCAGGTCTGCTATGTTTCAACAAATATAATATCAATGGCATAGGTAGCTGCTTTTCCACAATTTATCATTTAAAGGAACAGTTCCTCCAAAAATGAAAATGTTGTCATTGCCCACTCTGCCCCATGCTGATGGAAAGTCAGATGAAGTTTCATAGGCCACAAAACATTTCTGAAGCTTCACCGCAAAGCAGCATTGCAGCAGAGTTCATGGAAGTAGAGTTTTGTTTTATGGCGTTTTTACCATTACATTTTGTGAATTTATTGTTTACATGTATTTAAAAGAATTTTTCCAATTTTCAACCACAATTTAGAGGTTAGTTTTAGGTAATAAAAAATACTTGGTTAGGTTTTAGAAAAGATCATGGGCCTGGATTTAATCATCTCTGTTTGATGTCACAAGTGATGAGACACCCAACACAAGCTGACAAGAACGCCCTTCAGGCACCACACAATGTGACACAGTAAGGCACCGCCCCCTGGTGAAATACCAAATTGTCAGTCAGTGTGGAAACCAGTCCTAGATACTATTAGAGTTAAGGATAACATAAGCAGAGCTGTCCAACTCTTTATCCATACTCTAAAAGCCTTTTCTCTTGTTATGTTAAAAGTAGGTATGCATTGAAGCTTAACAGCCAAAAAGGTTTACTCAAGGGAAATAACAATCTTATCTTAAATGTTTCTATTACCATACTCATAGGACTAACAACTCTACTACTAGCTTCCGGTCTACACGATCAATGTAGTGAAACAAGTCAGCTTGAAACAATAAGAAATTCAGCTGGAGATAGCGTTCTCAAGCAAATCATATAAACAATAGCTTCATTAGTTTGATAGCCACAAATTCTCCCTGTGACAGTTGCCATCATTTGAGTCGGCAGAATCGATGGTTGTTGGCTAGAACTGAGAAGCTGCGTTTGATTGCCTCAGTGTCAAATCAAAAAACAGTTGTTTCATGTTGTAAGCTGTGTGATCATTTGTGGCCCTTATTTCTCCTCAACTTTACAAATTTTCCATGGATGTCTTTTTTAGTGAACAATCCGAACCATTCTGATTCCCCCTTTCCCGTCACATTCAATCCAAGGTTGTTTAAATGCTCATAAGTCTATCTACAAAGACTTGCAGACAGACTGTCAACACACAGCTGGCAGTATGGTCCCACAACATCACATGAGACGGTCTGTTCTCTTTTTCTGTCCTTTTCTTCCAGCTGCAGTCCAGACTGACGTTGAGCAAAAATTGCGACAATTCGAAGGGAAGGTCCAAAAAACAGTCAACGTGAAACATGATGCTTTGTTGTAGCTGAAAATGAGTGCCAGAGCTTGGCTGGCTTACATTTTTTTTTATGTATTTGTGTAACTTTTGTCTCAGTTTATTTGTATGAACTCAAATCATAAATTCCCTTCCACAGTCAACAGAATCATCTCAGCCACAGCAGCTCGTGTCAGAGCTCAAGTCTGAGGTCAAAGCCAAGGGCAGAGACCCCGGCTCAAAGCCCTATGTGCTATTAGTGGTCCATCATAAATCACCACTAATTAGATTTTAAACTGGGGCTGGTGAGTTTAAAATAAAGGGAAAGCTGTCATGGAGGAGTAAATATGCACTTAAGACCTACCACGTGAGACCACCAGGACTAAGCCCTCTGCAAGACTGTTGGGGCTACATAAAGCCTGAGGTAGGTTCATGTGGGTCTGCAGACAAGGACACTTTAGCCTCATCTGGCTTCAGACAGACTGACAAAAATCAAGATATAGTAGACAGGCAAGTCATTACTCAAACCGTAACACTTGTTTAGTGACTCGACCAGTGCTATATAATTATGATAATCCATGCAATAATCATTCTATCATTTATCAAGCAAAGATATCAATGATTTTCTGGTTATGTCTTCTCTGATGTGCCTACCTTTATTTTCTCTGTTTTATATAGTATCAATGTATGAATGTACAGTATGTCTTTGGTTTTGGACTATTGGTCAACAGGGCTAGAATGACCTGCTATCCTCCTTTAGCTTTGCAGAGTGTTTAAGTGTCTTTCAGCTAAATGTTTTGGTTTTAAAGCCCGCAGCTTTGTAGTTTAATTCAGTTCAATGCAGCTCACATCAAATCCTTTTCCAGCCGCCTTATCTAAAAACACATAAATTACATTTTATTTTTTATATATGTATATATATATATATATATATATATATACACACTGTATAAAAATACTGCTTTAACAAAAAAAAAGGGGCTCTGGGAAAAGCACCATTGAAATACTATATCAGCTGAAATACAGTACTTCAAATGGTATATATATATATAAATATTGTAATCTATACATTCAGTATAATGGTATAAAAAGGCACATTTTTGTTAACATGTTAGCTACATTAAGTTTGTCAACATTGTGCCCACAAGTAGGGGAAATATAAAACAACTAAAAATACTGCTTTAACAAAAAAAAAGGGGCTCTGGGAAAAGCACCATTGAAATACTATATCAGCTGAAATACAGTACTTCAAATGGTAAAAAATGTGGATATTTAATTGAAATCAATCAAAAAACCACAAACCAGACGGTAAACCAGGGGCCGTGAAATTAAAATGGGCATTTTCCTTTTTCTGATGTTGTGTACATCCAAATTACAGATTTTTCAATAATTGCATTTTTTGTGAGCTGAAGCTCTACAGCACACATGCAAATCGTACACTATCTTGCTAGATGATACAGGCAAAATGGATTAAATTAACAGGATGTGAAATCCACTGCAGAACAATCTAAACTGAGATGAGACACACTGTGCTGTGTCCAACTATGGTGACAAAGCAGTAAACAAATCTAAGTCTTAGGTCAGTCTAAGCCCTATTCACCTTGTCCAGCCTGTGTTTGGCCAACCTGAATGTTGACAAGATGACGTCCAAGCGAAAAATAAGGCTCTGAACAGCAGTATGAGGCATGTTCAGTCATGGTGCTTCTAGCAGTGAGACATTAATTCACACACACTCTGTTGTCAGTGTTCTGTGAAGACTGAAAACACTCAGGTGTAGATCTACCCTGCAGTAACAGAGCCCTTATGAGGACTAACTCTCCATCTTGACAGGTGAATAAGCCATCAGAGCCAGAGCTCAACTCCCCAAAAGGAAAATAAAACACTCAGTTTCTCCTTAAATGATTACCTGGACCCAGACACAACACAGATACATTGATACTCATGATGACACAGTGCACTTCCTCTTAACCCCAGTTAGAGATCAGTTGCTCTGGACCTGAGCCAGTCAAAATCACAGTGATTACCCCACGGCAGTCTGACACCATGACAAACAGCTGAGAAAAGTGACGGTGACACAGCCACAGTGGCAGTCAACCACTGACAATGTGTAACACAAGACAGTCACAACATCACCACTCTGCTTGCACTCCCCCAGAGCCGGAAATCAGATCAGACCTCAGCCAATTAAGTAACTGTGAACTAGGGCTCATGTATATTTGGAGCAGGTGGTAAAAATAAACCTATCGCTCAGGGCGTCATGATTAAATGATGCATACAGCAGCATCTGAATAAATCTTCAGTTATGAAGTGAAGTCAGAGGCTCAATTATAATATGCATTTAGATTGTTAGGTGTTGACTATAAGATAAGACAAAGCGTATATGAGTAATGATTAAAGACAGTGCATGTATCAGTGGAAAAACTTGGGTGAAATGTTTGGTGTGTGTGTGTGCATGTGCGTGTGTGCATGCGCGTGTGTGCGTGTGTGTGTGCTGCCTAACAGGGCAGTTAGGCAGCGCTCTATTTACGTCTGTGTGTCCTGACAGAGAGAGAGCAGGTGCAGTACAATGAACAACTGTGGTCTACCCAGCCGGTCACTCACCACTGAATTAATCACACATGGAGGAGCTCACTTAGACTATTCCTCAACTCACATATCCACAGATAAATGCACTGATGGAGGTATGAATTTCCAATGGCCCACTTCCAGTCGAGAGTTTGGAAGGAACTTCACATTTTAAGAGAAAAATCAAATAATGTTATGAATCCCTGACACAAGTAGAGTTCGCTGTAATTTGGTGCCGAGCTGCTTCAAGTCAAAATGGAGAATCCGACATGGATCTGAAAGTCTCATCAGAAGAGGTTAAATGAACCAGACTGTACTTTATTTATTACCATAATCCAGAATGGAAACACATTCTCAAAAAAGTACATTTAAAATCACTTTTCCTGCCTGTCTGAGTTGAAATCAATCCTAAAACGTTTTAGTCCAATTGATAAAACCATAAAAAAAATACACTGAAGTACAATGTTTCACTACCAAAGTCATTGAGTAACTCTGACACACAACTCATTTTGTAGTCAATCACCAAATGAAAGTCACATACCTTCTTATTGTAGGTTATCGTTTCAAAGAGCCATTGAGTCTTTGACAAAAAAAAAAACTTGAAGTCTTTCAGGTGGGTACAGTAAGAAGTTAGCTAAAAGACTTCCCTGTTTCTTTCAAAATCTACTGGTTCCACTGTCCCTGAGAAGGTCAGAGCTCTGGAGGCACGACTACTGGGACATAAAGATAGACTGACAGGTCCACAGGCCCTGCCAGCCAACACTCGCCACCCCCCACCCACTTTCTATCTACAACACTCCTTTAGGGGCGCATGTGTTGTGGCAAGGTCCACGACAGGCATGAACCCGGGGGTGGGCGGCTGGCTGATAAATTTAGAACGGTGCTTTCCCACTCCGTGAGCACCAGGCCAGATCAATCCACTGACGAAAGTGACAAATGGCAGTCATGAAGCCAATCAAGTTAGGGGCATTGGGAAGCCAAGATGAAGCAAAATGACCTCAAAGTCTTGTTTAAATGCTAGAGATCATTGAATTACAGCCATTAAAAAAACTTTTGGCATTTATGTACAGAGAACCATGGCAACTTTTGAAAGTCTTTCCAAACTCAACTGCTATGGTTACAACACACGCTTTAGGTAAGTGCTGAAATGAGTCCATCATCAAAACATTAATCAAATAAGAATGTGATAACTGATGAGGTGTTTTAGCCCTACAATGACAGTTATTTGCTCATTACAGCTTCACAAATGACTCAATATACTTATCTATATAAAATAATTAAAAAATAATACATCTGGTGAAATTTTAACTGTTAAACAGCATATCCTAATATAAACTGAGCTACTTGGGTAGTGGTGGCCTTATTTTAAAAAATAAATAATCGATCATGATCAATCTTGACGGTGTCCACAATTGTAGAGATTGTTGTATTTAATGTCCTCTTTCTCTACATAACCTCATTGACTAACAGATACTTGTGACAAACTAAAGGAACGATGTAGCCAACTAGATGCTGGTTAGACAAATTACTTAATGTGGCTTTTCCTTTACTGATTACAGCTAGAAGAATGGCTGATAAGTTATCATAAATGTGTTTTAGTGGAGTAAATGGAGAAATTCATAGGCTATTTCAAGTCTGGCTATAGTCTACAGAGTGTTACAAATTGAGGGAAAAAAAGACCATGAATTACATAGTGGATCGTAATTAATTAGATTGTGACATTGTTTTTTGGCAAAATTTAAAAAGGTAGTCTAGAAGTTCCAATGCTGATGAATCTCTGTTGAAAGTGATGTTAATTTAAGGCCATATAGCCCAGCCTTACCTAGAGTTGGTATGTGAGGTATTTAATTCCATCAACTACTGGGGTTTTAAACAAAATGTATTTTGGCCTGTTACTCTCTTGTGGCACGTAGCTCATTGGTCCAGGTCTACCAACGGGAAGTAGCAAAGATCAGTAGACACACTCAGTAGACAACATCCTAGTAAAAAATCTGGCTCAGTCTGATGATTTGTGGCATGATGGCATAATCCTTTCTCACAGTGGACATCAAACAAAGACATCAAAGTCTGTTAGAAAGTGACATGAAAATACTTCATATACAATACTTCAGTCAACAAGCAGACACATGTCTCATTCATCATGCTGATGACACGTTTGAGGTTCAAAAGCACAGTGAAGGACAGCACCGGACAGGTGGAGAGGAAGGAAGGGAATCAAACCCACACACAGACCCAAAGATAAGGACAGGGCTCTGTTTCAGCTGGCCAATGAACAAAGGACACACTGGGCAAAGGAGAGGACACTGGGACACTGCCAGCCGGAGGGAAAAGGGGAGAGAGGGAGACATAAAAGCAAAAGGCATAGATCTTTCAATGTTTTTGTCATAGTTTATTAAACAGTTGGGCAACAGAATCATTTGAACTGGCATGTTCTCACTATCATTATGAACAAAAACTGACTTCCACTTTGGTTTGGCGCTTCACAGCAAAGAGCTCCATCTGGTGTTGACAACAAGGTACAACCACAATAATCACTATGGCCTCAATGGAGTCCTGTCTGCTTTGGTTGCTTTCCATGTCTTAACACCACTTTATTCTTCAATATATCACACCAACTGATTTGTTTATGGCAGTGTGAAAAGGTAAACCCTAAAATTGATTCATGATTTTTTCAGCTGGTTGAGAAAGCAGGTCTGGGCACAGGGCCAAGCTCTGAGGTTGTTCAGCAGGCTCTTTGTACTTTGAATAAGCTTTGAAAGCGACGGGGTTCAGCCACTCCAGAGCTAATTAGCAGAGCAGAAACATTAGTTCTTCCAAAGCCAGCAGAGAAATGTCAGAGCAAATGTGACTTCAATTTAGCCCCTTGTGAGGCGAGAGCTGAATGTTGATTGCTAACATGCCCCGACTGCACTGAACTGTCGACAAAACACACAAAACTGAGGGCAAAAAAACTTGCCTCCTGTTTTTCCATAAACAGTTACAGATAGACCACAACAATGTCTTGGGATGCAGAAAAACTGGAAATATGCATACTAATAAACCCCCTCCTCTCCCTCACTGCCTTTGATGAGGGTCAGCCATGCAGGCAAACTCACACTCAGCAGCTTTGTATATTCTGTATAACATGCAGAGCTCATGAACGAGGGATGACTCCTCAGACAGAACAGACCAGACTGAGACTGTTCAGCCCTGAAACCATCCAGCAGCAGGAGACATCATTCACACTGAGCACTGAGCATGAACCACCAGCACCAATTAAACAGACACAATAGAAGTCTGTTTAAAGTGTTGTGAAAGGAAATAACAGATGGGGAATGAGAACAAATACACAAGAACAGGTTGGAGAGACAAAGACAAAAGAAAACAATTTGGTTATTCAAAACAAATCCATCTCATTATATGACTAGGATCAATAGCAAAAGTAGATTTATGGGTTAAGGATCGTAACATGCTGGGTAGACTTTGGGATGGACATGTTTTAGGGTGCTGGAACTCTGACGTTCTTAAAGTGACTACGAGGAACTTTCATTTTTTGTTGATTCTAGCGACCCCTTTGGACAAAAGCAGTACGACACCAGCGCCTGCTGTCGTAAAGATCTTCACTAGCGTGTGCCGGCAACACATGCATTTGTTTTGGAAGCAAGTGACGTAACGACAAGTACGACAAGTAATGTATCTATATGTGATTTTATATGTGATATTTGTGATTGGACCTGAGCACAGGCATTAATAATAACTATAACTAACTATAAAAATGACAGTCTTTGCTGATGGTCTCTTTGTTGTTACAGGTCGTTTATAATCAGAGGAATCACGAGAATGTTCCTCATAGTCACTTTAAAGAAAAAAAGCGTTAAATCCATCATGCCTCCACAGCGGAAAACTTCAAGCACTTTTGAGGAAATTTCAAAATATCAAGATTAAATATGTGTATCACAATATAGACTAAAAATACACTACTCCAAATTCCATTGCATCAGATTGCGCCTTTGGTTTGCAAGAATTGAGTAAACTCTTTGTTTACAACTACCTGGTTGATTTTGAGAACATTTCTTGTGAATGGAAAACAGAAAACACTTAAAGTACACTAAACTGTATGTACTGTACTTACAACTGCAATCCAGTAGAGCTGCAACATTTAGTAGATGAATCAATTAGCTGATCAACAAAAAACATCTGGAAACCATTTAAATAACTAATTAATCACCAAAGGATATTTTCATGCAAAAGTGCCCAAGCATTTGACAGTTCCTTCTTTTAAATATTGGAATTTACTTCTCTTCCTTCCCTTACCTCATTATTAGGTAAATTGTCTAGGAAGGTTCTCAGTCATGGGTCGTTGACTTAACCAGCCTTCATGTGGGCTGCTAAGGCTAGGTGAGCCCAGGTGTGAATGGTTGTTAAGCTGTCTGGGTAACTCAGTACAGCATATTAGGTGGGTGATACAGTAAGTAATGTCTTAGGCTACCTCCTCTGTTCAAAGACGGTCGTTCCAGTTTGACCCACAGGAGGTCAACTCCTCAGGTCAAGACTCTGCTGTCCACTTACATCTGAAGGAGAAAAATCATTCCTTGAGGACAACAATGTAAACTCTTGGCCAGAGAAGACAGATGGATTCTGTTACTCCTCTTTCAAACCATCTATGTGGAACTGGAACAACCATTTGTAAAAGCCTCTATTTAAAAGTGAAATAGGCAAGGTTGTTTTGTTAATCACATGCTTAGTAGCAACTGGCACAGCTAAGCAAAGCCCTCACTTGACTTTGCAGCTCTTTCACTCCCATTAGTACCCCAACTCAACTCAAATCACTCAATTTTCCAGATGTGCCAAGCTGGTTTTAAAAGTCACCCCTTCTCTTACTTAACAATCCACAAACTCCTCTTCTACGCCTCTGATGCAGTGCACATCAGGCCTATAAGACAAGGCCTAAGGCAAAGTTTACCCCAGAGCACCCTTTAGAAAAGATTTGAAGGCGTAATTTTCCAGCCACAAATAGACAGAGCAAGAATAGATAAGAGCGTCAGAGAGGGCAGATAAAGAGGTTAGAGGAGGAAAGAAAGAGGCAAAAAAGAAATGACGATTAAAAGAGGGTACAGCACAGCACCAGCAATAAAGACAGTGAAGGAACAGAACTAAGTTTTTTGTTTGTTTTTTCTTCCCCGGAAATTCTATGCTGTGTTCATAGCGCAAGAGCACCTTATCTTGACAGCTACCATCGATGACAGCACCAGGGGATGGCTGGAGGGGGTAGAGGGGCTGTAGCTATCAGCCTTTCCAGTCTTCACCTATATCATCCTACACTGCCATGACCTACATGTCTACTCAACAGAAGCAAAACTGCTGTTACAAAAACCAGACCCCCTCTTCTACCAAAGCATGCCACCCAGGCTCCCGGCAGATAAATAGGCCTTCAGAGCACATTTATGAGCGGATACATCCACTGCAGAGCGCAGTGAGTGCAACTGTACAGCTGAAGCAAGACAAAATGGGAAAAACAGAGGGTAAAACAGATTAGATGATGTATGAACAAGGAACTGTACCTTTCATAGCTCCTCTGCTTCCAGTTGTTACTTGTAGAATTGATTATCTCCAGTAAAAGTCAGTATCCACAGTCAGAATCAACAGGAAGGAGGAGAGAGATAGCAAGGACTTAGTAGAGAAGAACAGGACAGAGAAAGAGTGAGACTGCCAGAGAGCAGGACTGGAAGGACTAGGAGTCACATGACCAGACTGGAAGCGACTGGCGGCTCACAACTAACCACAGCCCACAAAACCACAGGGTGGGATTGGCGGTGACATGAGTGTTGGCCCGTTCAGGCAGCAACAGGCAGTCAGAGTCAGCCTGGCATCTGGGAGGGGGTCACCAGGACCTCAGCCAACGATTCATCACCGTCAGACACGTACACCTGGAGTCTGTCTAACAGCGCTAACGGACATTTTGACAGCAATGAATAGAAATGGTAACTAGTCCTAATGAGCTCCAATGAGGAATGAGGGTGAAGAGGTTGGAGGGGGTTGGAAGGACTCACCCAGCAGAGATAGGGAGGGAATTCCTTTTGACTCTCTCCAGTGGCCCTGATGAGTCAAACAGAGGGACAGCACACCAGAAAAAGCAACAGCTCAGAGGCAGAGGGAACTACTTTCCCACAAGGCTGAAAAGCAACGGCTGTAACTGACAAACGCAGACACTGACATGATTCTGGGTCCTGCAGGAGATCTGTGACCTAATAGGCTATTGTCTTTTCCTTTTCTCAGGAAGTGAGGACCACAACATTTTTCACTGCTGGACGACTCTATTTTGTCTCGTAGTTGGAATTTTTGCAACAAGTAGAAAAATTGATGCAAAGGTCACATTTTATTTTACAAGCAGCTGATGTCAGCTGAATGCAACCCAATCACAGCAATAGAGACAAGAGGTTAAACAACAAAACAACAGAGTCAGAGCAGCACTTCCTTGTAGCTTCAATGCATTACATCAACAGCTGTGATAAGGGAGACACCCAATATTGTGAAATAGGATAGCTTGATGACATCTGATACTTTGCTGCCTTGCAATGATGTTTTTTTCTGCTTGAGGATGTTTTTATGTGTCCGGGTTTTAAGAAAATTAAACGCCACTGAGGATCTCCATTTATGGCTCTTTATCAGTATTGTTCATATTTTTCATGCAGCTGACGCACAATCTCCCTAAAAAAACAGACACATTTAAATATGTATTCGGACGTTGATTACCATGGCAATGGCCCAAGACAAAGTGAGTGAATGTGTGAGTAACAAGCAGAGAAAGGGACAAAAACTGGTTAGTAACCATTTGAAAAAAACACTAAATATTCACATGAAATACTTGGCTTTTTCAGCTCTTTGTCTGAGTTTGTCTGGTCATTGTCAATATGACATGGAACATTGTGATGTTTATGGAAGTATTGTTAGTATAGGCTTTGACATGAGTCCCTGTAGCAGGAAGAGCTTGAAGCTAATCAGACTAATAATAGATACATTGGTATAGGTGATGTAATGGGAAGTATTCAGCAGCTCTGGACTGTGCATCAAGGTTATTGCACAGTTGGAGCGTGTGTCTGTGGGTGTGTACATGTGTACACACTCAGAGCCACGCAGCCCCCCACTCCCAGGCATTCTGTTCGAATGCTTTCCTATAAAAGGCAAGCTCTTAGCTCGAGCATGCCATCAGACCAGGGACAATGATGAGCAGCACCAGGTGTAGGTGTGTGTCCATGCACGTCTGTCAACTCAGAGCAGTTAGACTCTATGACGACTCCTCTTTAACTCATCCCCGAACCTCTGACAGTGATATCACTGATAGTGCTAACTGGCTAGACATTGGGGGGGATGGACAGCACCTGATAACATCAAACACTGTGACCTCACACAATCGGCTGCATCAGAGTCTTTTATTTGAACCAGACACAGTATGTTACAGATATTTTTTATTGGATGAGCTAACCCGTGTGGAGTACCAGGCTTCCCTCCACAGCAGAGGACTGAAGCAGAATCCCGTCAATCAGAAGTGACTAAGTCAACCGAATTACAAATATTCTGGACTGAAACAACTGGAACTGCCTATTTGCAACCTCTGTTTGATTCAGTCCTGCTGTCATGGGAGTATCCTGTTTCAGCATGAGTCATGTCTATCTGACTCAAGAGAGCAACAAGCTCCATCAGGAGCCAATGAGGAATCTTTCACTAACACATACAAGGCAGGATGTAGAAAAAACAGTTCAGTGTTAAAGTGTGTGGAAAAAAATCGTGATGTTTGTTTTTTGTAGAGGTGTGGAATTTTCTCGATTATAAGATTCAGCACGATGCAGACGTGGATTCTGCATTGATGCATGCAGAGACGGAGCATATAGTTATCGAGAGTCTGCAGCTTATGCTGATTGTCCAGCCTCAGCTGGACAATAAAGTTAAGTCACAGCGTTGCTCCCATGCTTTGAACTGTGGACGGACATTAGGCTAACGTTACTTATGTAGGAGGTATGTCGGAGGGAGGCAGAGATCATCTGCGAGTGATAAAAAAAAATTCACTTGGGGCACATGTCAGATTTTATGACCTTGCTGGGAAGCATGAATTGGATGAGACTCGCACTGAGAGTGACTTCTGCCTCACAACAATTAATAATCACGTCAGCCATTTCCACCTGAAGCTAACGTCTGCAGCCATAAATAGTAACTGTTACAGCAAGCCCAGCTAATCAGCCAAGATCTGAGGAGGTGCTGTCAACTTTATCGTCCAACTCTGAGAGAGGAGAGTGCAGCAGAGTCAATAGATGCCTTATCTTAAAGCTGCCATGTGAAAACAATATTATTGTAGATTACAACAATCGTGAAAGGCACTGCAGATGGATACATGTTTTGTTTTTGTGATGCTTATGTATTGAAAAGATGCAGCTTTTATTTTGTAGACTGCTGTAGTCTGATTATTGGAGAACCTCCTTAATAAAAGGGGAATATAAAGGGCGAAAAAGTAGCCATATGCATTAACATAGATCATTGAGCTTGCCGTACTCAGGTCCGATATAAAAACTCAACCACCACCACGTGCCACAGGTAGGCGGTCATTCTGTGGGAAACACTGAATATTGTTATTGTTTTGAGTATAAATGCTAGAAACATACAGGCAGACCTACTTAACCTATAGACTAATGGATGGATGGAGAATCTGGTGTAGCTTCTTGGTGTGAGAATATCTGAGTTAGTGAAGTAGAAATAAACATGTTGGTGAGTGGACCAAAGTCCACCAGGGTCTCCACTAAAGCTCTCAGTGCACTCCATCACTCACTGACACAATTAGGCCACTCAAGCCTGTGTGTGTGTGTGCGTGCGGGCATGCGTGTGTGCATGTGTGTGTACTTGGCAACGCACAGCCTATTGTGTCAACACAGCAGCTGCTGAGTTCTAATCTCTTCTAGCATCTAGAAACAGCCTAAAGTGTGTCCATGTTGCACATCAAACCTGAAACAACCCCATTAACAATGCTAGCAGCAGGATGAAGTAATGTACAGTAAATTTTAACTGGCGAATGTGATTTGCATGTAGACAGGAATAATGTCCGCTCTGCAACTGGAGGGGTTTGTGAGTGTGTGTGCCAAGCTCTCCTCAGAACAAACGGGCTGCTTGGTCCAGTTCCTCAAGGTTGTTAACACTACCAGACCTTTAGCAAACTGGGAGATAGGTATGGAGATTTTCTGGCAGGAGATTCTTCTCCACTGTAAACTCAGCTCCACTCTGGTGAGGAACTAGAAACAAGTGTCAGAAACTTTATGGGGAAATGCTGATATATGGCCACAATGCTGAAACTGTACATGATCGTTCACTTTCATGTTGAGAATTAGATGAGAACATCAATACTACTCTCATATCTGAGCATTAGCTAGAAAGTTAAAGTGAAATGGCTGGGAAATTATTTAACAATAAGAAAAAAAAAGCATGTGTGGCACACATCTGAGCGGATGATTATATCTGTATTTATACTTTTGGACTTTGCATTAAAATGATGTAGTTTTTGGGAAAGACATTTTAATCAGAAGAGAAAGATATTGATTGACTGATTTTATATGCCTAAACAAACACACAGTCTTAGTTTGCATGACTGAATACATTGAATTAGCAAATGGTCAATTTCAGAATCATATAAAGTACATTATATTCTTGAATTATAACTATTGATGCATTTATGTGTTCATAACTTTAGGGCTGCAGCAGGTAAAAGATGAACTATAACTTTATAAACTACTGGGTGGCTTAACCTATAATAATATAACCTAGCTACAACTTTAAATCATTGATATAAAATATAAATAGACTAAGTAAAGTAACCAGTAGGCCTAAGGCTAAACTTAACTAGGCCTTGGTAAACACAACGACCTCTTCTACTGCTCCTCTCATTATCTCCTCTTGGGGTCACTCATCCTCCAGAGCAGCTCTTTGCTGCAAAAGTGGATGTTCACAAGGTGGACGGTCCTGCCACTGGTCCTTTATTCTAGGGAGACTGCAGCTGCGACAGCTGAGGAGTGGGTTTACCAAAGGAACTTACAACTCACAATCTACTGTATCAGCTCCATCGCTGGCTGTTTGTCTTAAAAAAACTACCGCAAAAACAGACACAACCCATTAATACCAGACAACCATTGAAAATACAGTTAGGAAATAGCACACTAACTAACACTTGTCTCTTGTGTTGTGATTAAACAGCAAATTCACCGTGGCCCACTGACCTTGCTTCCTCTTGTTGTCTAGCTGACTACAGGGCACTGAGGGATGTGTGAACACGGGAGGACAGCTGAGAGCAGACACTCACCAATGGCCACAAAAATCTCTCTTATATTTATTTGTTTTTTCAGTGGAAGTCTGCCATTTTCTTGCCTTCTCTTGTCGAAAAACTTTGATGATGTATTTAGCATGGAACACCAGGACCACGAAGCTGTCAAAGCTTTCATCATAGAAAAGGATAGATGCAGGCCAATCAGAGACAGAGCTGAGCGGGCCTTGCAATAAAACTAGGGGGATCTGTGATAGCGCTTACCTATCTAAAGCTCAGCAAAGCTACTGTATGTCAGTCAACTCTCTGCTCTTTTGTTGTAGAGTTGTTGTAGAAAAGTACATGTACTTATTTCCATTTAATGTTACTTTATAGTTTATATTCCACTACATTTCAGATGGATATATTATACTCTGACAGGTATGGTTACTAGTTAGGCTACTATCTAGGCTATTGTTATATTTGTGCTTTCACTGAGTTATTTTTATATTATTTAAGTACTTCGTTCATCACTATAGTACAGATATGAGAGTGCAATTCATTTTCTCACCTAGCTCATGCAACTCTCACCCAACTCTTAGCTGTAAGTGTATATTCAAAAAATTTGAATTGCTCCTTTAAAAACAATACTAAATGTTATTTTGACCATGTTTTTTTACTTTAAAATGGATAAATGCACTCTTTGTGGCAACTGTATTGGCACAAATTAAGATGGAATCCAGTCCTAAGGAGCTTGTAAACGAGTAAAATACAGGAAAAAGTATCTTTCTGACCTAACAAGTGTAAAATGAAAATTTACATTACATGCATCGTTTTACTTTTTGTGGCAGAAGGATAAACTAGAGAATGATTACATTGAATGGGGAATTTATGTGGATAAATCTGTTTTAAAATGACTTTATGACCTGAGGTCCTTTAATTATCTCATAAAAATATACGACCCCTATAGTGTAAAAGTAGAATGGAGCCATAACTTTAAGTAAACATTTGCAAAAGTAACACTACCAAAACCACACTAAATGCTGGAAGTAAAACAACAAGAGGAGAGACCAAAGCTACTTAAAAATAACAACTCATGTAAAATCAAAAAGTATTACAAACGCGCCAACTGAACAACAAGCTGTTACCATGGTGATCAGTGTAAAGTTAGGCATTGTCTGCAAAGCAAGGGTCTGTTGTTGATTCACCTCATCATAGCTACAGATGATGTCATTGACAAATAGTTAGCGCTCACTGGAGGACATGAACCAACAGAGAGAGGTCTTGTTAAGGTCAGCTCATGTCTGGCCGACCTCATGTCTGGTTGACCTCAGGAAAGGAAAAGACTCATATCCCCCCTTCCTGCTGTGATCAGTGGGCCATGCTGCTCAGTAATGTACACTATGTCCTCTTGGCTGAAGGTGATCCATCCCTCTGTCCCATGAAACATTCAGAAACTCTGAGAATCTGTTTTAATGAGAAAAACAAATGGACTGATGTACTTACAAGATGACCATTGAGACAGAAGTGTTCAACTTTCTTCTTCCACAGTGTCCAGGACCCTGAACGCCACGTGGTCCTGAAAACATATTAAAATAGTCATCACAGTGTGTTTCAACTCAATATAAGAGTTGTGACTGAGTCTACTTTTTCCCTTAGATGTCTGCTCAGAGTTCAAAGGATACTAAAAGACAACACCCAACCCAGCCACATACTGTTCACCCTGCTGCCTTCTGGCAAAAGATACATTAGTATCTGCTGCTGTACAGCCAGACTACAGAGCACCTTCTCTCCTCAGGCTGTGAGATTCTCCAATTCATCATCCACACTCCTCTCAATAAAATAGTTTGTTTTCTTGTTTGTCATGTAGCATAAAGGGACTTCAACTCAGACTCATTTTGCAACTCTGGTGTTATAAAGTGACAAATAAATGAATCTTTAACCTTTCCATAGATATATATGTTGGAAAACTGAGCATACAGTCCAGAGAAATCCAAAATAACACTAGAAAGTGTAGAGAAAAAGTGTTGGACAGCAGGCTGCATACCTCCATTCATCGTTCAATAAAAAATCTGCAAGTATCTAGTTAACATACTCGATATAAACTGCTGGAGTGGATGGTCAACACCTACACCTACACATCAAAAAACGATGAATATTAATGAGTTAACCAAAACCACCATAACAAAATCCATTTACATATCAAATGCCTGTCAATTACTGGACAACACTGCAGCATTGTCTCTGTGACCTACATCAGCCTATACCCGCCCTACACTTGACAGATTCCACTGCAAATAAGGTCTGTGAACCCAGTGGCCCTGCAGCTCTGTTACAATTAAATAGTGACTAGAATGCAACACAAATATACAGACAGCAACTCCGGTATTATGGTTGGGCAATATGAGAATGTGTTTATATCGGTGGCTCCAGAGGGAGCTGCTCTGATTAATGTCCTCAAGTGATGTCACTTGAGTCCGCATAAGTTGAGCTGAAGACTATTGGTTTCAAACTATGGTTTCGGTTGGACTGGGCGTGGGTATTTAAAAGTAGTAACAGTGTCCTTTTAATTACCGTCATGAAAAAGTTCTGCTGCAAAATATGTATATAATAAATGCCTTAACAGTGTGTGTCAAGCAGCACCACTGTCTATGTGCTTGAAGATGCTATAAAAGTGATGGCAGAATATGTAAGTAATGTAATTTGCCAAACAAAGAATCTGTCAAAAAAGACACGTCGCATGACAGCCTCTACGCAAAAGACACAATTTCCCCGCTTGAACTCTTGCTTAGCGGCGGTGCTAATCCCCAGTAAACATACAGCCCTCGTCGGCTGTTGCAGTCCATCCTGACTAGAGCCTGACCGATTATGGCCACTAAATGGGCCTGTTACAGACATATTGATAATGCTGCATTTTTATCTGATATGTGCCCATATGAAAACTTTATTTTACAGATCATATAATGAAGAAAACCCTGTTTGGTGTGATTTACAATAATGTCATTACATACCATGTCCAGCAGAGCACACTCCTTGTACAGGCAATAGTATGGACAGACAGAGTGAAGCAGTGTCTTTAGGGTAAGTTGCTAACTGGTCTGTGAGTGAAATATATGCCAGTCAGTAAATAATGACCCCATCATTTTCACTTATGAATATAACGTTAGCCCTGTCCCTGACAACCATGTTGCTCATGCCTATGTGACATCTGCTTGCAAATGTTAGCGAGGTAGCTAGCTAGCCAACTATAATTTGTCAGTAATTTAGCAGATTGAAAGGTACACATCAGAGCATCTTTCTGTAGCTAAGAGCAAGGTGGTGCGATCCAGTGCTGGAAAATAAATAAACAAAGTCTGCATCTTTTTTACTCTCTGTGACAACGTGCTCACCATACTCATTAATGCTGAACATTAACAGTGAAATTTTGCTGAAGATGAGCAAGAAAAAATCGTTTCTAATTGGAGTTAAATTTATTGAAATAATGGTTTGGAGTTGGAACAAAGCTGCAGCATTAATCTCATAGCCAGCTTGATGGAGAATGAGTGATTGAGTAGAGAGCACTGGTGGACATTTACTCATGTACTGTACTTTAGTACAATTTAGAGGTACTTATACGTTACCCGAGTATTTCAATGACCTTTTCAGCTACTTTTTCCTATACACTACACTTCAGAGGGAAATCTTGTGCTTTTTACTTCACTGGCTTTATTATTTTACAGTTATAGATCCAAATTACTTTTCAGATCAATATTTTATACATACAATATATTATAAATTAAAATAACCAATTTCTCTAAGCTGTGCACAATCGACCTTTCAGCTAAAAAAAATGCAGTATATCAGCTGCCATATTGACAATTCCCCCTCGTAAATCAGCATCACTATAGGTCTCAAAAATCCCATAATTGTCAGGCTATTCTCCTGAGCAGCCAGCTGCTGCTCTTCTTGGGTTGTGCTATGGCTTTCGCTATAGTAGTGTCTCTGGGCCAGAGAGCAGTCTGGATGTCTGAAGGGCAGGCTGCTCCTCCACGAGCAGCCTGGTGGCAAACACTGCCCTGCTGAAACCAAGTTGTTCAAGCTTGGTGTATTTAGATTGGTATCTCGCCCTGTGCTTAAAGTAAAAAAATACAGCTTGCAATTTGCAGCACAGACACATCAGCGCACCGGGTGAACACCTGCGAGAATGATTATTATATTTATTTGTTGAGCGTCTTTCATACAAGAAAACAAGCTAAAATTATAGCTGCTGTGCAGCGATGGGTCGGGTCCGTGCTATTTTTGGCAAATTTAGGCAATTCTGAGCAACAAACAGGAGAATAGGAAGACCACTTGAGGCTTGAACCCACAACTTCTGGAACCAAAGACTGTCATCTGTCGCTCTGAGCTTATTGGCAAGTGGCAATACAACAGTGGCTTCACAAATTGAGTAAGCCATTCACTGTTGTGCAGGCAGATTTGAAACCACTGTAAAAAATTCAGTTATCAAGACAAAAATCTGAAAATACACATATTGCAGCATGAAGACGTTGGTACTTTTAAAAATGATTGATTTGCTCCATGAGTGAATAACTGATGTTTAGCTATGTCATTATTGCATTGACTCCAATTGTTCACATGAAAGAAAAATTTAAAATGCTGTGAAAAATTCAGTTTTTGAGGCTCAATTTGTGATAAATCAAAGGAGGAGAGAGGAAATAGGTTTAAGAAGTTTTACAGTTTTTGAAAAAAAACTGAGTGATGTACTTCATAATTTTTAATAGGTTTAAATGTACAAAAGTTTCTTCAATATTGAGGCTACAGTTTGATGAAAGTTCTGAAGCTGTAGCAAGTATGGTTGATTTGTTATGAATTTTCAAAGGTTTGAACTTTAGACGCTTGCTGTAGCACCACCATCAGGACTATTGGCTTGGGTTTACAGCTGAGGTAATCTGGCATGAGACTGGACCTTTGTGCAAAATTTGGTTAGCTTTCGTCCATGGTATTTGTTTTTATTTAATTTAGAGGCTTGCTGTGATGCAACCATCAGGACAATTGTCTTGTGTTTCATGTTGAAGACATCTGACATTTTAATCTGTTATCATCATCATCATCATCCTTGCTGGGTCTTGAACCCACAAACCCCTGACACCAAGCACCAGCTCCTAACTCACGGAGCTAATTGGCTGGAAGTGAGACCTGCTGTGTAGCTTCATTCTTTGACTCAGGGAGTCACTGTCCGGGCAGCTGTTGTCAAGGCAGATTTCAAAAATGGTCAAAACGTCAGAAATTCTGTTAACTGAACAAAAATCTGATAATACATAAATTGCATCTTGACAGCATGGAAATGTTGGTGATTTGTTTTTAACTTAGTGTTTTGCTTCATAAGAGAAAATCTGATGTTTAAAAATGCCACTCTTACATTGACTCCAGTTGTTCCCATGAGAGCAGAATTCAAAATAAAAAATAGATAAAATTCTGATATTTGCCAATCTCCATCAACCATGACTCCAAAATATTCTCAATTTTTTTCAGGAAGATTGAAAATGTATTTAGCAAGAATTTGATAGTATATGTCTTCAGTACTGTTTACAGTCAAACACTTTGATGCACTGTAGGCTTAATTTTTGATAAATCAAAGATCTGAGAAACAAGTTTTGTGGAGGACGGTCTGAAGATGCTCTCTAGCAAGTTTGGTGACAATTGAGCAAAAATTGTGGGAGGAGATAGGTTTTATAAGTTTTACAGGTTTTGAAAAAAACTGAGTGATGGACTTAATGTGACTGTAGAAAATACCCCCACCTGCCTAGGCCTGGGTGGGCAGTTTTCCAGTCGATTGTCAACCTTGGATGCATTATTTTGAGTGAGTTTATGTTGTTCCCTTAGGTATTGAAGTAACTTATTTTCTGAGAGACAATTTATTCTTGTATGTTAGTTAATTTATATTTTCTCTCCTTTATTCTTTAGTAATCAAATCATCTGTGTAATGCAATGACTGAATGAAGAAATAAATGGCTATATACGTAATCCAGCTACCAACAACAGTCAAGTTTCTACATGGTCCTTTGAGCCGGATTGCTTAGGCATTGGATATGGACCAGAGAGGGCAGGATGATGAGGATAACATCTCAATCAAATTAGAGATATGGTCATGCAGCTTCTCAGCGGGCAGGACGCACTTGAGAGGAAGCAAGACTCATACAGAACCTATCACTCAGGCTATTCCGGTGGTGAGTCTGAGACAGACTGTGAAGCTTGTAAGCCCATCCCTCCACAGTGTAAGCACGCCCAAACACGCTCACATAGTGCATTGTTACCAATACACCAACGTGATGAATACAAGTTCAACCTCTCTAACAAAACATGTTCAGAACCTGCATTCCAGGGGCCTCCAGCGCCCCCTCCTCAAGTGCCTGTCCTACTCCAGGTTCCCCCTGCACCTTCCTCCCAACAGGTGTCTCCTCCACTCCAGGTGCCCCTTGCACCTTCCTCCCACCAAGTGTCTCCTCCACTCCAGTTGCCCCCCACGCCTCCCCCCCAACAAGCGCCTCTCCCACTCCAGTGGCCTCCAGCGCCCCCCCTCAGCAAGTGCCTCCTCATCATCAATGGCCCCCAGTTCCTCCCGATCTCCAGTGGTTCCCAGTGCCCCCCTCTCCATTTCCAACACCTCAAGATTCCTTAGCACACCAACCCCCTCAGGTGCCTCTCGCTCCTCCAAGCTGGCCAGCCCCTGATATGCAGGCCCTGTACCCTACCCAAGCTTATCGATATCACAGTAATATTCCCTACTCATCATGGCCTCTGGCCCCAATGCATAGTCAACAACTGTATGCAGCCCCCCCACCTGGATACAAGTCACGTGTTGAGGGACCCACCTTCCCCAGTTTTAATAAAGAAGATCCTCACGAATACGCAATGCTTAAGATCGCCCTCACAAATCTCTTACCTCCATATGAGACAGAAATTTATATGTCACATTTTGTTAGATCACCTTAAGTTACCCTCAGCACAGTACATCGCATTGGCCTACGCCAATGAGCCCCAGCCCTATACCAGGTCTTTAGCCGCTCTAGACCAGCAATATGGGCAACCCCACCATCTAGCACTGAAAGAAATAACCACAATACTAAATCTTCCTAAAGTCCAACCTGGTGATGCTAAAGCATTTCATAACTTTGCAGTCAGAGTCCAGTCCTTGGTTGGAATGTTGCAGGCTATGGGGCAGAATGAGGGAGCAGCTGAGCTAGCCTGTTCGTCACATGTGCAACACCTCCTCAGTAAGCTGCCGGCTGATTTAGTTGCTAATTTCATCCGCTATAACCATTCAGCCAGGCCAGGCTCTCACTTTACCTTGGTGGATTTTGCTACATGGCTTCACAGCGAAGCAGAGTGTCAGTCTGTAGCAGCCCAAGTCAGACATCTGACTCCTAAGAACCCCATTCAAATTTGGAGACCTATACTAAAATCTGCCCCTACACCTGCTACCATACTACACGGCACCAACACCAACCCCCATCTCTCCTCTTCACCAGCAGAACCAGGAACCAGAACACGAATATGCCAATACTGCAAATCCACTGATCATTCAGTAATCAAATGTAAAGGATTGAAGGACTCGAAGGCGGAGGACATAATAGCCCAGATTAAGTGGGAAAAGAGATGTTGGAGATGTGCTGGCCCACATATGGCAATAAGCTGTAATCTGAAAAAGCCATGTCCCCTTTGTAACAGGAAACATCTGGCCATTCTCCACCAAGTGAACCAAAGAGAGACAGACTCTCAGTTTGGCCCCCCCAAAGTCCTTTTGAAGGTGGTTAAAGTGATCTTACGGAATAAAAATCACACCTTAGACACTTATGCCATCTTAGACGATGGCTCTCAGCGTACAATGCTCCTTTCAGCAGCTCGTGAACAGTTAGGACTTGAAGGGCCCATGGAACATCTTGCTGTACGCACCATCAGACAAAGAACTGAAGGCTTAGATGGAGCCACAGTAAGTTTTGAGATTTCCCCTGCCCTAAACCCCCACAAAACATTCATTGTTAAAGATGCATTCACATCTGATAAGATGTCATTGGTAGAACAGAGTTATCCAGTACATAAGCTTCAAAAGCGCTATCGCCACCTACAGGGCCTCCCCCTCCACTCCTTCTCTAAGGTTCAGCCTCTTCTTTTGGTAGGAGCAGATAATTGTCATCTCATAACCCCAACAAAGAGAGTCTGCTTAGGTCCACCAGGGGCACCAGCAGCCATCCATACCCGATTAGGTTGGACACTGCAGGGCCAACCTTCCTGCAGGAGCAATCAGATACCACCCAAGCTCTCTTTACCACCTCAATTGGCACCCCTATGCAGACCTCAGCTGACATGTAGAGAGATTATGGCACATAGATGTTCTCCCCTTTAAAAATGAGAAGTTAATCACCAGATCCAAACAAGACAAGGAGGCTATGAAACTGTTGGAGGTCAAAACCATCAGGGTCAATGTGGATGGCCCAGAACGCTATGCAACCCCGCTACTCCATATGCACGATGCTCCAACCCTACAAGCACCCAGGGAATCAGTTATGCCCCTCTTGCGCCAGACTAAACGCTACCTAGTAAAAAAATCCAGAGTTGGCCCAAACCTACACTGAAGAGATTGACAAGTTGGTGCTAACTACTGAGCAAATATCCAAATCATTAGAGTCCTGGTACATCACCCATCACATAGTCGAGCACAATGGAAAACCCCGCCTGTCTTTAATTGCTCTTTTTCCTACCAAGGCCAAGCTTTTAATAACCAACTCCTCCCCGGACCAATTCTAGGCCCATCATTACTAGGTGTGCTGCTTCGCTCCCGACAACACAAAGTAGCACTTCAATCCTTCTATGTAGACAACTGTTTGCATTCCCTCCCTTGCCCTCAAGAGGCAAAGCAACTGGTTATCAAGCTGAGGGATGTGTTATCCTCTGGAGGCTTCAACATCAGGCAGTGGGCCAGCAACATCCAGTCTGTAGTAGACCATTTATCCCTAGAGGCCCAGTCTGATAGCACAGAACGTTGGCTGAGCCATGACAGGATTGAACCAACAGAGGGCACCTTGGGGCTAAGTTGGCACTTTACAACTGACACCGTAGGTTATAAGCATAGGCCAGTAGTGTATAACACCTTAACCATGACAAATTTATACAAAGTACTTGCCACTCAGTATGACCCCACCGGATATATAATACCCTACACCACTAGAGCTAAAGTCCTTCTTCAACAGCTCTAGATGAAAAGACGAGAGTGGGATGACCCGGTACCTCCAGGTGACCTGCAGCAAGAATGGATGGAGCGGGAAAATGAACTCTCTGACCTGGCCAGAATCCAGTATCCAAGATGGTATGAATCAAAAGTAACTTTTCTTGTGAGACAAAGACATATATTCTGTTACATATTTTCTGTGATGCATCTGAGAGAGCTTATGGTTCTGTTGCCTATTTGAGGATGGAGGATGAGCAGGGAGGAACTCATGTTTGTCATGGCCAGATCACGTGTTGCCCCCAAAAAACAGCTCACCATCCCTCGCCTTGAGCTGTCAGCTGCTCTGACAGGAGCGCAACTGTCTCAGTTGCTTAAGAGTGAGTTAACAATCCTTATTGACAAAACTGTGCTCTGGTCAGATTCCACTGTAGTCTTAACCTGGCTACAGTCAGAGTCATGGTGGTATTAAGTGTTTGTTGCGAAACCGCATCACAGAAATCCTTGATCTAACCTCCCCAAACCAGTGGCGTTATGTTGAAACATGTCACAATCCTGCTGACGATATTACCAGAGGCAAGAGACTAATGGAGTTGACAGAACTGTCTAGATGGAATAGAGGCATTCAGGGGCCCAGTCCCAGACCTAAGGAAGCCTTTGTTTTGTGGCCTTACACAGATCTAAAGGCACTCAGATCTACCAGACCCCAGTCAGTTCAGTACCTGGCAAGACCTTGTTGAGGCAACCCGTCATCGCCTTCAGGATACAGCCAACCACACCCCCACTGGAACCCCATCTTTCACCCAAGCAGAGGTTGAAACACTCCTTCTCTCAAAGGAATAATCAGAAAGCTTCCCAGAGAATTTCCATGCCCTCAAGTCAAGTAAAGAACTTCCCACTAATAGCTGCCTCTCTTCTCTTGCTCCACAATTTGAGCACAAGCTAAACCTTATCAGAGTAGGAGGCAGAGGAACTTGAACCAGGAGCAATGTACCCCATTGTCTTAGACCCCAGACATACAGTATCCCATCCGATCATAAAGGATTATGACACCTGCCTTCTGCATCCTGGTCCTGGGAGGGACTATGCAGAGATCAGACGTTCATACTAGATTCTCAGAGGCCGACAAGCCATTAGGAACATCAGTGGACTTGTATCGAATGCAGGAAATGGAGAGCTAAACCCATTATTCCCAAAACGGCAGACCTGCCCTGTTCTAGAGTCCGTTTAACCCAGCCTCCATTTTGGTTTACAGGTATGGACTGTTTTGGTCCATTGCTCATAAAAGTGGGTCGCAAAACAGCAGCTGGGTAGAAGGAAGATACAGTTCAAGTTTAACCCCCCAAATGGCCCCCACTTTGGAGGAATGTGGGAGAGGGAGGTGAGATCTATCAAAACAGCATTACGTGTGACACTGGGGGCACAAACTGTTACAGAGGAAGTACTCAACACTGTTTTGATAGAAATCGAAAGTATCCTCAACTCAAAACCCCTGGGGTATGTGTCACCAGACCTGGCTGATCCCGACCCTGTGACCCCAGATTTGCTTCTCATGGGGTGGTGGGATGCTTCCCTTCCCCAGGCAGTGTATGGTGATTCAGACCTTATTGGTCTCAGAAGATGGAGACACAGCCAGATCTTAGCTGACCACTTCTGGAAATGCTTTATTAAAGACTACTTACCCAGCCTTCAAACCCGACAGAAGTGGCAAAGGGACAATATCAATCTAGCAGTGTCTGATGTAGTCATGGTAATTGACCCACAGCTGCCCAGAGGACTCTGGCCTATTGGGAAGGTAACCCGCCTTATCCCCATTGAAGATGGGCGCATCCGTACAGTGGAGGTGAGCATCAAAAGGAAACTGTACATAAGACCTGTTGCAAAACTAATCCCCCTCCCCTTGATAGCAGATCCTGAAACCACTCAGTCTGGTAAAGACTAATGTTATTATCAAATATGTTACCATATTTGAGGGGCGGCTGTAGAAAATACTCCCACCTGCCCAGGTCTGGGTGGGCGGGGCTTACATGGCTCAACCTAACAGGCCTCATCTGAGGTGATAAACTCTCAATCAGCCTCTGCTGAGTTTATGTTGTTTCCTTAGGTATTGAAGTAACTTATTTTCTGAGAGACGATTTATTATTGTATGTTAGTTAATTTATAATTTCTCTCCTTTATTTTTTAGTAATCAAATCATCTGTGTAATGCAATCGACTGAATGAAGAAATAAACGGTTGAAAGGCACTTCTCTGGTCCTCATATTTTGACTGATATGCCAATGTAGAGGCTATATGCAACCAACAACAGTCAAGTTTCTACAGTGACATGATAAATTACAGTTGAAGTGCACTGCAGCAGTGGGAAACAGCATACTGTAGTAGCGATTGGCAGCTCCCTAAAGGCCTACAATGTGAATTGTGGTCAGCTTGTGGTGATACCATATACTGTTTATGCTATACATTTTGGAAAGGTTGAATGGTATTAAAAATTTGGATATTGCACTACTCCAGGCCCTAGGTTTCGGACATACTAAAAAACCTCAGATATGTTTTAACTTACTAAAGGAATTACTGACACAGACTGGCTGAGTTTTGGCTCACGCTAGTAAAAATGGTAAGATAATGTCAACCAAGATGGTGAAAAAGCACCAAAAAAGGCTATCAAACAACCACGGTACACTCTTGCAGTATTGGATATATTTGATGTTTGACCAGGTGTTTCCTCAGGTTAGATGCGCTGCCCTGGTCAGCTTTGTATTTTGCATTTCAAATATGGCAGCGATTGTTTCCCTGACACAACTGTGACTTGTTGGAGGGGTGACGTCTCGCTGTCTCTGTATAGTTACTCCAAAGATGAGCTCTTAGGCACCAAAATTTGGCACCGATTGAAGGAATCAGTACTCGGTCTTCGGTCGGTACCCTTATAAGTGCCAAGTTTGGGACCCAACCCTAGCTTTAGGAGCTTGTATTGGCAATTCATGTTTCTCTGATATCTTGTAGACCAACAGTTAATTGAGAAAATAATCTGCAGATCAATCTGTGATGAAAATGTTAATTGCAGCCATAATATATTAATAACCCAAAATTCCATACTGTGAGAGATTTTATCCATATTGCCCAATTTGACAAGGAATTTTATTAAATTGGCAACAAGCAAGAATTTTTTACCATCACAGAGCACATAATTATTATAATCCGATACGATTGATACAAACAGTGAGTAAGTGATTACTATCAAATATCTGGCTTTCTAAACTTACTTTCCTCCCTGAACCTCCAAATCCTTCATCCTCAAATACCTTTACAATTTCACTTACTCATCATCTGAATCTGAATCTTGGTGCAGTCCCATCTAACTGCCAACAGAGGCTGATAAAAGGTTTTAAATTACTTAAAAATGTCCTTTTGCCTTTATTCAACTGTTCAAAGAGGAGAATCCAACAAGACTGAGAGATCAAACGCAAACCTTGTAACAAAGAAGCTGCATCAGGTTCAGGTCTTGATTTTACATGATGCACAACTTAGACGACTGAGCCACACAGATGTTCTTAAAATAACAGGGATCTTTATGTGTAAAGAAGGGTAAAGGTTCACAAGCTAGTGATCTGGAACACAATATGTACAGTGTAAAGTCTATAGCGCATAGTGCTGCATAGAGTGCATTTAGGGCGTGACCAAGTCCATTTTGACAGTTAAACGTTGGATAATCTGGGCACAAAGTGTGGCGCACCATGCAAATAGGTGGTATTTAGACTCTGAATTGGTCATGGGTGTGCTTTGGGTGGAACATAAATCAAACCAATCCAAGTGTCGTCTAACATTCCCTTTAAGAGCCAGGTATGCCAGGGCCTGACACATTAAACCGTAGCAATCGTCTTCACTGAGGGACAGGGGTGTGGTCCTCAGGTACTGGACCCTCTGCCGCGCCATTTCACAATCACCTGTCCCATCAACAACTCTGATTGCATATGAAGAAATACACTGATATTAAACTGAGGAGGAGGAGGAGCGCTGCTGTGTGTCCCTCTGTGTGTGCACGTGGTCAGGCCGGACGGGTTATAAATAGTATCATCCTGATCAATAACTGGTGGGATGAGAGGGTGAAATACATTCTTATTGAGGGAAATATTAATGACATTATCTGCAGTGATCCTCCAGCAGCCTCTCAAATCATTAAATAACACTGTATTAACAGTGTGAACCCACCTGCATCTAATGCGTCCTTTAAATAGCAGGAAACAGACTGGGCTTTTGACGTTAGACCAGCTCTTTGTTGGTCTACTGCACTGTCGCTTTCTGCTGCCTCAAGCTAGCAATCCGCCATCAGTGTTCCTGAACACACCTCACTTTAAGTACAACATGCCCAGGGGAGCACAGGTGGGCGCAAGTACATTTGCTATTTACACAACTTGGGTGCTGGGCGTGAAAATGACAACTGCATCGGTCTGAAACTAGCAATGGCATTTGCACTGTGCTGTGCGCTGCTTTGCACCAAGCCAAACATGTGTGCAGACCCCAACGCTCACCAAACCACTATAAAGCATGCTGTTTCAGGCTAATGGGCTTTATATCTTCATGGTTTCTCTGTTGATCCAGATAACTCGAGAACCAAAGTATAAAAAATACACAGAATCCTCCGAATATGACATTTTCCTTTTTTGTTTTTGCAAAAAAATAATTTGTTTACTACAATACAACTCTTGCCCACAATGTTTTTATGAATATTTACGGGTTTTCTTGAGATTGATTTACTGGCAGTGGACAAAAGAGGTGGGGTTGTTTGGAGGATTATAGGCCTATAAATCATTCCTGTTTTGCATGTTTCCCCTTTGATGTCATGGCAACCAAGCCCACCCAAACCATTCTTCCAACATACGTCAGCTAATCAGCAAACACTGACAGACAAAAACCCTAGAAACACATGCTATGTTCCAGACTGATGTTACAGGTGGAAGCTTGTTTCATCACGAGTGCTGGGCCATGACTCCCAGCAGGAGAGACTCACTGAGCATCTGCTTCCAATAGCTCCCCTGCCGCCCCCTCCTCCTTCTCCTCCTCAGATGAGGTCTATGGGAGGCAGCGGACCCATCGGACCCATATGAAGCCCGAGCCTGAGCCCCAGCTCTCCGGATCGGGGGCCCCAAAACAATGATGTAACACCCAAATGGCTTATGTAACTAACCTCTGCTGGCAGTTTCTCACTCTGAAACACACAAGGTGGAGACCCTGGGAACATTCACAACAAAACTGAACTGTGATTCAGAGTGTGCACATATGCACTCAGACTGCACTTGCACAAATATACAGTGACACAATGGATGGATCATATCTAAAGGTCAGTACTAGCAGAGTACGAAAATACACGCTCCACTTCTAGTTCACTTCACACTATCTAGCCTTGTAGATATATTTTAGTTGCATTTGCCCAGGTTTTGAGAGTAAAGTGCAGTTGAGTCAGTTATGATTTGGTTGAGCCATCTTTTACAAAGCACCAAACTGACACTATACAGTCTCATAACAGCAATATTACAGATTCGCGTTCAATGTTGTGCAGATATTGGCAGATGTTAGTTTATTTAAGACAATGCATACAGTCTCAATCAAATATGTGGGATCCTTACAGAGATGTTTATGTCATCTATGTATTCAGAAAAAAAACATGACCTCAGCCAATTTTGACATGAAATATTCGATTTGAATGAAGTCCATGTAAACATAGCTAAGTGTATGAGTATACTCTACTTGTGCTACTATGGTTTAGGATTTCAAAGATAAATGCTTTACTTGTTGGTTTATTACAAAAAGTTAAAATCAATAGGTAAACTCGCCAGGAGACATTTTGTTTCCTGCACATTATCCTATAGGCCTTTTTCACAACAGACATTTTGACTTGTCTGTTCGAAAAAAGAACAGGTCTTAATAATAACAGTATTGATAACGCAGCTCCAGTGTCCACTATGCCAGCATGCACAATACCAAGGGGACTAGCCTACCCAACTGGAAGACAGCAGTCATTAATGTTAACAATTACACCTGTGCTTTTTCTACTATGTACAATAATTCACTGGGAAAAAGTCATATCTAACTTGCTCTAAGTCTGGCTGTTGTGAGCAGATTTCACCGTAGCTAGCTAGTGTAACAGCTTACTTGTATGTTAAGGTTATGCTTACCTAAGTTGGTCGAAAACAATATCAGCACTGTTCTTGTATTTTAAGTGGAACTACTGTAGTTGCTGAAGTGCATTGTAAACTTCTCCTAAACACATTTTGGAGTAGGCCAGAGCCGCCATCGTTACTTTAAACTGATATACTAGCATCTTGGCAGAGTGACCTCTAACCCTTTATAATAATGTAGCTTCTTTACTGATAAGCCTATTGCCTTTGGAGGTAACGCTTCACATGCTGGTGTTACCTTGTGTGGCGCACGCACGCATACGCACACACACACACACACACACACACACACACACACACACACACACACACACTAGAATAAGCCCCATTAGGGTAACTACAAGATAGGACTGGGCATTATGGCCTTAAAATAATATCTTGATATTTTGAGGCTATATCACAGTACACAATATACATCTTAGTATTTTGAAATCTCTTCAAAAGCACTTCATAAATGTTGGGACTGGCCAACAAAATCAAATATCATGATATTTTTTACCAAATACCTCAAAATCAATATTGTGACAATCATGTTGGGATGACTATTGTTACTTTCACAAAATATTAACACAATGAGATTTTTGTTCAATAATCGACTGAAAAAGTGGGTAAAGTGTTAGAGTATTAGAACGTAAGTAGTCTGGTAAGTTCAGAAAATGAAAAGAAAATCACTCACAACAGACAGCACGTATGTCATATCACTATATAATGCTATCAAAAATCTAAGACCATAAATAGTCTCAGATCATGATAATAATATCATACTGATATACGGCCCAGCCTTCAGACATTGCCAGACAAGTCTTGTGGGCTAGCAGTTTGCTGGAGTGGATATAATGTGCAGCTACAGCTTAGCACCGTCACTACAGTTAATAACTACAGACAATTAGGAAAGAAATTCATACAGCAGCAGACAGGTTGGAGGCTTAATCATCACTTTGATCCCACTGTGCTAGGATCCTTTCTTTGTCCAAAGCGTACGGACACTAATCAACATCACCATCAGCACATCACCGGATACAGCCGACAAAGGACAATGAACAGTGTCTCTCTGAGATGAATGTTTTAGAATGTTGTTCCTTGTTTTGCAGGCTCAGGCTATGGGGCCTAGAGGTCAGGCAGATAAGTCCACCGGGCCTTCAACTTGGAGAAGGAAATGTGTGTTTTTAAAACTGAGGAAAAGGCAGCTATATCACATGTAAGAGAGGAAACAAACTGAATGCACAAAATCCAAGACAGTGTCGAAAGTAGTCCCAAACTCTGATTGGATGTGGATATAACTTGAGTAGAACAACAGTATCCAAGAAGAGCAACATGAACAAAGGGAAAAGCTTATACCCGTGAGAGCACCTGAAAGTTGTTTTAAACGTATCAATAACATCAGCAGATAATATTATACCAGATCTACCATGGGAAAAAACTAATACAATGTACCAGAAGTTGGCATAAGGAACTGATTCAGTTAAGAGCGAACAACGGTTTTAATGGCAAATCTGAGGGAGAAGAGCTAAATGCAGGATCAATCTACAGTCATTCCACTCCCCAACTATTAGAATGATCAAGCACAAGGTACTCAAGTGTTGTCACAATCCCTCTGGGTTCACTGACCTCACATCTTGAAGGTTTGGTGGAGGGGGGTGGCTGCTAATTAGCTTCCTTATGCACTTCCAAGTGTGGAGCCTTCCTATTAATCGCAGGTTACCAGTATTTATTTTGGCAGATTCTAAATACCAGACTACCTGCCAAGTAAGAAGGAAAGGAAAAAAACACTTGGGCAGTGTGCTGTGTATGTATGCAGATATGTGTTAGTATAAAGTGTGTGATATTACTTGACAAAATGTGCATTTACTCAGCTGTCAACTAGTACTACTCAGCTGTAGGCATATTCTACAATGGCTGCAACGGATACAGACTTAAGTTGCAGCACCATGACTGCATCACATACTGCTGCAAATCATGTAAATGTGAAGTTTCCTTTAAAGTTAAAGGGAATCATAGTCAGAAAATATCCATAAATTGTGGCAGGGTGTTTGCTTTTACCACGCCAAACACCTCATGGGCAACTAGACTTCGAAGTTACTTTGCTCATCATCACATTATAAGCAGGATATGACTTAATACCTTTCATGAGTCATTAGTGCCCCACAGTTACTTCAGCGGTCAGAGATTCCTCCATGCAGCATTAGACTTGAGAATACTCGCATTTGGTTAGTTGCTCCTAAAAAGCGCATCCGTGAGGTGTAAAGAGGGCAAAACACAGTGAGGGAACGCGCCTGCCAATGATACAACTCGAATTTTTTCATTCAATAAACGCTGCATGGTGTACAGCACACATGCCGAACTAAAGACATATTGTATTGAGTGAAGCACGACTTGATGTCATAGATCAACTGGAATGCATCTTTGCAAACGAGCATGGCAAATTAAAATTACCAGATTTTTCCAGGCAGTTCGGCGTGAGTGGACTCCCCACCTAGAAGCGCACGCACCGCCTCAGACCAGTGTCCTCCTCTCTGCTGTAGTATTGGATGTCATGTAGTGTAACATAATATACATCTGGCGCCGTGGCCTCCGTTCAGAGATAATAAAACAGTGTACTGTGGCCTGAGCCCGAGTCTCCAGTGTCACAAGCTGACTCATTACTCCACCTTTTACTTTTCTAGTTGAGGTGATGTAAACCGGTGTGGGTGAAGCTGCTAGAGTGAACGGTCTCCACCTGTCGGGAGGATGGACTCACCTGGATGAACACTGCACTCAATGTTTCAATGTTCACGTGATAAACGTATTATTTCTTCATATTTAAGCAGTCCAGGCCTCACAAATAAAAAGCACCAACCTGTCTGAACGCTTCAAAGTGAGCTGATTAAAAAAAAGTTACAGCATTGTCTTCAAACTCCTGTCCTCTGTTCTGACGGTGTGTGAAAGCCCGCTGACAAAGCCCTGAGGTTAGGAAACAACGCGGAGCTGATGCTCACACGCTGCGGCTGACGGACTCACCTTCCTGCGGGACACACTCCTCTCTGCCGCCGTGAATCCACCCAACACTAACGCTTGTAATATCCCGCAGACACACGCACACTCCTCTGCCATGCACAGACTGACCCGCAGAGCGCCGCAAACTTCTTCTCTTCTGTCAAGTCAACTACATTAACACAACGAGTGGACGGCATTTTCAAAATAAAAGCCTAACTGAATAAGGGCGTAGTGTAGTCTTCCATTGTGAACAACTGTGGCCTGACTCGAGTTGACTTGCTTTTGAGGACAGCGGGCTGTTGGTCTATTTTCTACAGGATTTTGTACATTGTGTGTCATATGCTGGTTCCAGTGCATTACTGTGCTCTCTACTCTCTACTTTAATGAGGTACTTCTTTTTTCCTATCAACTACCAACAGAATATCCCACCTGATCTCATCTGACCATGTGAGTATTAACCATATACACAGTTCCCAGTTTTTCCACTGATTCTGATTCTGTATACAACTGAAGCTTTTATTTTGAAGGCATAATTCTATTATTGATCTCAATATTCTTGTTGAACTCTTATAGGAATATGAATCCTCTGCATTCAGTTATTGTGTTCACCTGTGGTCAGACAAATCTGAGCTAGCAGCCCATCAGCTAAACCTTTACTGTTCTCTTTATAATAAATCAAACATGTTTACTGCAAGTCCTCTTTCTCTGCCTCACGTGTTTATTTGAACATGCTTTTATTTTTCTATTAAATATTTTCTAGCCTGACAGTGACCTCTCTGGCACCCATGCACACACACAAGCACACTGAAAGTGTTTTTCCTGCAGTGACTTATGGGGTCAGCCTCAGTGCAATAGACAATCAATTCTCAGTCTGCTCTAATGGCAGAGTTAACAGTCCGCACATCCTGTCCATTAAAACGAGCCAGATAAACATTGTATTTGACCGCAGCTCCAGCTGCTCCTATCTCTGTGACTCCAGCTCTTAATATGCAAAATGCTGGAGGTGAACAGATTATCCTCTCTTGCTGTCAGACACTGTTGAAAGAGAGGATACATTATTGGGAGGTTTAGGGCATAGTATTGCACACCATAACCAAATCAGATGTGAGTCGCTGAGGTGGAAAGGTAACCATGTGACCGACCATGTTGGCCTGACTCGTCACCTCTGCTCTTTGTTCACATTGCCTTCTTTGAATAGTCTTCACAGTGGCCACTGTCAAATCATGTTGCTCAGGGAAACAGGCCAATGGCAAACAAATGATCCAGACCACAGTCTGAATAGTTGATGAGCCTGTAGTGAACATAAAACTCACCAGCAGCCATATGGAAACCACAGAGGAGGAGTTAATTGGGAGGAGGAGGGGGCGGACCTGTAGGCCCACATATTTCAGTATAGCCGTCCTCTAGAGTGATGATATTCTAAGTTATGCAGCATTGTGGTTGCAAATGTATTCCCTATTTTGGTAACTCAATCATGTGTTAACCATGAAAGATAAAGGACCCTTTTGTTACAATAGAGGAATCTCAAACACAGTGCTTATGTTGCTGCTGAGCTGCTACCAAATACCTTAACAATGCTGAAAAAGATGAGTTATGTTGTTAAATAGTGCATTCCATAAATGCCATAAGCAAGGATATGAAAGCTGTAAATCAGACACACAGAAGGCAGATGGGCACAGACGTCAAGTGACCTTCTGCTGTTACTGCTAATACCAGATGTCTTCTTACTTCTCCCTGAGAATAGAGCATTTACTGCAGACCAGTTCTATCAGTGGACACAGTGAACTGCATGTACTGTATATGGGCAGATGGAAATGAAAGACATTAGATATTGCTATAAAAAATCTACTTGGCTTCCCTTTGAAAAAGATGAAAAAGAATGTTTTGTGTGTTTAAAAGAAATAATAGTATAGTGAAAAAGGAGCACCTCAAATAGCTTTCGATAAAGAAAGCAGAAGTATAGGTTTAACTTCTGGCAGGGCCCTTATCTAACTAACAGTAGTTAACAACTCAAACAGCTTACAGGCTGGACACACTGGCTGCGTTAGCAGCGTGTGTGCATGGTGGAACGTCTTGCTTTTCATATTTGAGTTTTTGAGTCTCATCTATTTTTACGGCAACACGCATACATTTATTGGCAAAAATAGACCTGCAAATGACCTGTCTACAGACATATCGACATCATTCCAGCTTTCACTACATTTGTCTGTATCTGTAGAATATGTCACACACAAAAGATGTAGGGCAGTTTTTTTTCCTTTGCTTTCTCTTTCTCTCCCTCCCTCTCTTTCCCCCTCCCGCTTTCTCACCATTCCATATCAGTAAGGGGACTGGCAGAGTTGGGTGATAATTCTCTGTGAGCGACAACCTTAATTTGTAATCATTTTAACTATTATTAATATTAAATATAGATTTTTTCTTTTTTGAAGTTTTTCCTTTTGAATCAAGGCTCTACAGACAGAGTTTGCTGTATATTGCACAGCTTGTAAAGCCCTCTGAGACAAGTTTTTGATCTGGACTTGGGTTTGTGTACAGTTTCCCAGTCTACTGACAGTTCACACACAGTGATGGCAGAGGCTGCCATCCACACTCATCAGGAGCAACATTGGGTTCAGTATGTTGCTCAAGGATACTTGGACACCAGGGAATCAAACCAAGGACCTTCTGATTATTGGACGACCCGCTCTACCTCCTGAGCCAAAGCCACTATATTATAAAACACATTGAAAAAATGTTAACAACATATCATTCCAGGTTACTGACACCTTTTCTCCCCTTTGCTTTTGTGGCATGTTATAGTGTGTATTTCTGTGCATGTGGATATGTGCACTTTACTATATGCATGACTCCTGGGTCAATATTTGGTTACATATGTCGTAACAGTCTCTTGGAGGAAGATGAGGGTCAGAAATACTAATTACATGTTATGACTCATGTGTGTCATGAGATCCATGTTGTTGCTCTGAATGTCACCCACTGACAGAAATACAATCTGTTATGCTCTCTAAACAGGACCAGGTTCTGCAGCACTTCAGGAGTGGTTTGATAGCAATTCCATCTGGCACTCAATGCATGAGAAACACATGTGGCTTCAGCAGTCTTTGAGGTTGTAACATTGCACGTATGGGTTTGGCATATACTGAACAGCACGGGCAACTGCGAGGTTCTCAAACATCACATAAAATGGACACAGTCTGAGTGAAACATCATCATCGAAGTACACGGTCGTGTCAGAGCAGAAATATTAAGTCATAGTACTCCACTGATGATTTCATCAGTTTAACCTTTATTATTCAGGATTATCAGCCAATAACATTTGTAGGGGGCGGGTGAATAAATACTCCAGTGGCCCCTACAGGCTGCAATTTTATTACATCCGACAATGGGATGTAGGTTTATAAACGGATGCAGTGAACAATGAGTTTGACATACTTACCCTAATCAGTAGTGCAGCTAAAAATATGCTGTTTTTCCTCAGTGTATCTCTAGAGGAAATACCACTGGGTCATCAAAGTCAAAGGGATTGGTCTACCTTATAGCATTACTGTGCTCAACAAATTTCATGGCAATCATCCAATGTGATTATGTGAATATACTGTGTATCATTTTGACCTGAAGGTGGAACCAAAGTAAAGCAAATGGAATGTGCTTTTAAATTTAAAGTAAAAAGGTGCAAACAAGACTAAGAGCCTACAGCCACAAAGTTCACTCTGAGCCTAGCAGTGCTGTCATAAAGTTGCTCCAGTCATTTCAAGCAACATGCTGGTGTTACGGAACCAGAAGAGGCGTGATGGTCCAGATCCTAACGCTCATATCTGTGGGTTTTTTAGCGTGCTTCCACCTGTAAATATAACAATGTCTCACCAAACTGTTGATAATGAAATTTATACATCACATATAGTCATCATCAGTAAATAGCGGACCCTGTCTGGCTCTCACTCATAGAGAGGGAGGCTGTTTTCTGGGGGTTCACCGAAGACTTGTTCTGGAGGGCTTACCAGGTCGCAGTGACTTTTCCTCAATAAATTTGGTGATTTTATTCTCTATACAAGTTGCCAAAGACAGTAACTACAACAACACAATAGTGGAAGGGGACAAAAACATGTGCGTTAAAATGGTGTCACATAATCACTGCCTGTAAACAGCAGGAGCCGCCTGGCTCAACTCCTGTTCCTGCTCCTCGGTTGGCGGCCCGGCCGACCAGCTCCAGTATTCCTATGTCGGCGTCCTGGCTGACCAGCCCGAGTGTTTCCCTGTCAGCACCCCGGCTGACGTCCACTAGTGTTCCCCCTGCCTCCAGCTCATCTTCCGGAGGATTTCCACCATTGCCACCAGCCAGCTAGTCCTCCAGAGAGTTTGCCTTTGCCTACGGCCTCCAGAGGGTGTCCGCCTTTGCCGCTGGACTCCTGATTGGCCACTGCCCCTCACCCCAACCTCCTGGTCTCCCCCCAACCTGACCTTTGGGTTATGGATCTCTTGGTTTTTGTTTCATTCAGCTTTGTTTAAATAAAGCTTGCCTTTTGTTCCCCAATCCTGCCTCCCGTGTGTTGTCTGCCCTTGGGTCCTCACCTTGTTTCCCCCGTAATTGTGACAGGCGGACTGAATGAAACATGTTGTCAACAAGCAGGCAGTTTGTTAGCATATTAAAAATTAGCTTTATTTACAAAGTTTCATTTTCCCTCAAGTGTCTCCAACATCTCTCACTCTTAACAGTTTTCCATTAGCTCATTTGATTTTTTTTTTTAAATGCTCGAAAGAAATAGTATGTCATAACTTTTACATAACATTATTACCCAAAAACTATCATCACCTGTTGTAGAGGTTGCAAAAAACCCTGTGCACATTATCACTATATTTCTTTTGTACTTAATGTATTTATTTCATTTGTAGAGGGACCATCTACAATATTAAACATAAATGTTGCCATTTGATGCATTGCACCAGAGTTAGCTTAGAGCTAATTTACATCTGCAGTCCCTTGTACATCTGCAGTCCCCCTAATCAACACAATGATACTGCGAAAGAATATGGTCAAACAAAAGGCTATTGCAAGCAAGTTGTACATGCTTTACATGCAAGTACTCCCCCTGCATGCTCTGCCCACTTCTGTTGTTTAGATTCCTGTAAAGCATTTAGTAATAATTCATTTCTTTCATGAACATGCCGATGTTTGTGAGGCCTCAGATTAATGAGGCGAGCTGAGTTTGTGTGGGTCTGTCTCATTGCTGCATGCCAAATGAGTGTGCATTCTTGGCATGGGGATGTCGTGTCTGTAGAGGGCATTTAACGGTGCCGCTCCGCCCCTCGTCAACTCTGTGACTAGTATAAGCTCCAGTAATGAGGTCAAACTAGCAGTGTACTCTGGCAGCTCTGGATACACTAACAAGCCCTCTTTTATTCCATTGTTCGTTATATCTCTGGACAGACTGGACTGGACTCTGATGTTGTTTGCCTTGTAACCATGTTTGCCTTTGCAGAGCGAATCTTTCAGTTCCCTTCAGCTGCTATTACTTTTAATTGAATTTTGCATTATTGGTATTGACTTTTGTTTAGGTTAATGAGAAAGATGCAGTGCATTCCAGCAAGTGCAAATAATGGCCACGTGAGAGAAACAAACATGAGAAAAAGCCTGTAGAAAAACCTTTTTCATCATCCACATGCCTAATGATGGTCTCCATCAGCCTCAGCAGGAAAATGACCTGCGAGAAAAACTTGACTGCAGAAAATTACATAGTTGTCAACAATGTTCCACTTTAGTGCGAGAAAATCGTCACCCACTCCAATCTATATCTTGGGTTTTAATTACAGTGGATGCCCAATATAGCTAAATGAGATGTTATTCGAGGCCAACGAGGTACTCTAATTGGTATAATTCTGGACGTTAGGAAAGCTTTGATTGTACAGCACATCGCTTGGATTTGAGTTCTCCTTGCTGTAGTGAGGACCAGCTGAGGCTCTTTATGTGATGAAACAAGAAGAAAGCTTTGGGGTAGTCACGTTCATAAGACTACACAATGGCGGACGTGACTTGGGGAAGTCACGTTCGAAAGACTATAAAATGGCGGATGTAATTTGGAGAAGTCACGTGCGGACACAAATTCAGGAATGATGATAGTGATTTTGCTGAATCGTGTATCTTGAATTCAAGAATGGCAGACGTGAATACGTCACCCACAGGTGGTCACTTGAGCGAATGTGCAGGATTTGAACAACGGCAATGGTTACAACACCGTTGGCTTCATGTGCATTTCTGAGGGGAAACCTCCTTCTGCAGGGATATGAGAGAGGCTGGTTGCACAGCTCTTCTCTTGATCTAGAACCTGGCAGCGAGATGAAAGACTGCGGCCTAGGTGGGTTAAATCCAAACGTTTGTGTGCTCCCTTTGAGTAACAGTTGCAGGCGAAAGCCAATGCTTGTAATGGACGCTGTAGGAGAGATGAAAAACGTCATGGGAGAGACAAGAAGTGAGTAAAAAACACCCTTAATATGTTTAGAACTACAAATGAACTTATATTAGTGCAGTAATTTATTTTAGACAAAGAAAATTTTACATTTACATCAGTCTGTTCCAGGCCAGCATTCTGAAGGGCCGTCATTCCGAACATTCACTTTCATGTTTCAGAATGCCGGCCCTTAATTATTTTTGAAAGAAGGGCGCCATTCCGAACCTGAAACCCTAACCATAACCCGGTCGGAATGGCGGACCGTCGGAATGGCGGTCCTTTGGAATCGGGGTCACCTCCCACATCAGCCAGCAGCGGTCTTGACGTGGAGGGGTGAACTTCTGCTCTGACTGCAGCTGGGAGGGACTATTGCGCGAGGACTGGACCGCCTGTGAGTGCTTTGAGACGGGGGAAGGGCCCACGGCAGCACCCGCTGCTCATTGAGAAGAGTAAGAACGATACGTACTTTCATGTCACAGTCTCCAATAATACCAAAAAAAGTCGCTAGATTTGTCGCTAGTCGCTTTTTTGAAAAAGAGTCGCTAGAGGGCTCTGAAAACTCGCTAAATATAGCGACAAAGTCGCTAGGTTGGCAACACTGCTGCGATGAAACTGGCGTGCAGCTGTAGCTATCTTCTCTGTGTATCTGGTCGCTGGGGAACTGACGATGTGTTCAGGTGTAGAAAATGGGAGATGGGAGGTGTCAAACCGGGGGGACTGTGACAAGCAGGCGCCACCTACTGGACATTAGGGTTAGTGCACTTTCCTTTGCTTACCAGGCTTTGTTAGTGCAAAGAGGCCGCATTTAAGCTTTGGTCTACATGCAGGCCGCCCAATTGTCGCAACCAGAGGGTCCCAACAGCTTTCTTGTCGAGAGTTCAACAAAAAAATAAGTACTACTCTCATGTCTGTGTGCTAACTATTGAGCTGGAGCCAGTGGGCAACTGTCTAAGTTGAGCATAAAGACTGGGGCAAGCTAGCCAGGCTCACTCCAAGGTTAAATATTAAACCTACTAACACTGCAAAAGCTCAACGATTGATATTTGTGTCTCATTTGTTTACTTTCAACACAAACAGAAATGTAAAAATTAGAATTTGGTGGCCAGACGCTGTTGTTGGAGTATAACCACAAATTGTTGTTGTTACATTTCTATTTGTGTAATGATTAAACAAAGAAATAAAAACAAATTAACTATGGAGTTGCTAGTACATGTTGGACACTTCTTTAACTTTGTACTGAGCCAGGTTTGCTGTTCTCCCTGCTTTAAGTTTTTATGTGAAGCTGAACTAATGGCCCTTAGCTCCAGCTCTGTACTCTGTACTACGTATTGATCTTCACATTTAATGCTGGTAGGAAAATATATCTGCGTATTTCCTATTATTCCAACTCTACTGTTGTTTTAAATGGGCATATCCTGTAATGCTCACTGATGGAGAAAGACCAGCAAAGAGTAGAAGGGTCAACAGTAGTACAGTGTGTGTGTGTGTGTGTGTATGTGTATGTGTATGTGTGTTGAATGACCTATTCCAGAGTGGATGTGATCGTGGTACACTTAAATTCCAGACTGACCCCATAAACTACATATTAAATCCTCGCTAATTACAAGTGCATGCTTTCTGCAGCCTCTGGAAACAGCCCTGGGAAGAGTTAGAGCTGAACTGTAAAAAAAATGTTTAACTTTGTCATTCAGGCCCGGTAAATTGAGATCTTTTGACTTGTTTCCATGGTAAATCAGTGTTTCATTTAGGGTCTTCTGACACTGCCCAATAAAACTGTATTGGAGAAGCAATTTATGTCATAGTATATTGAATACTGGCAAACACAGTTTATAGGTTCAAACAAGTTTTTTTTTTTTTTTTACTGTAGACTATAAAAAGGATGCGGTATTATTGTACTGTGTGTTCTTTTTTGTGAACATGCAGTACACACCTTTACTTGGTTTCATTTTGTGTCATCACATATTCTGCTCATGTTGTGATATAAGAAACACTTTAAATTTAACAATAATGTCATGAACAACTCCATGTGACCTCACCATGTGACGTGGTTTTGTTGTACAGCCATCCTTTAGTGGAAGTAGAAATGCAAAACAGGTGTAAAAACTGTGTGCTATTCAATAAGGGAAACTGAATGTCAGAGAGATCTTTTTCCTAGGCTGTGTTTTTCTAAGATTACCGAGACCTGTGATGGTGCCAACCAATGAGATATTCACATCTGCAACTAATTATTGTCAAGTAACAACACATTAAATGAGACGGTTTGGCTGCGAGCCAGTATGAATGACACAACACAGTTATTTTCAATAAGGTCATGGTTCGTGGATAATCATAGACTTCTGGGTAGTGATTGTGGCAAAAGATCTACTCAAAACTTTCAGCAGTTAATACGTTTTAATATTAAGATAATTCACAAAGAAAACAGGGTGGATGAAAATGATAAACTTTAGCTTTTTTAACTGCCTTCTGTCTTCAGTGAGATGCAGTTAATACTTTCTGTTTGATCCGGCTGTATGGCATTCATTCACAGTGCCATTTCTGCATCACATTCAAACTTTTCAGCCTTTCTTGACCCTGCAGACATGCAATGGGGTATCAATATCCATCAAACCACACCTCTTGTTCCACTCCAGCAAAAGCAAAGTCACATGGAAAAATGAACAATATTTGGGAAAGCATGTGCCCCTGCAGTTCAAAGGAAGAGTAATGACAAACATAAATAATGCAACAGCTCAGCAGGCCGTGCAGATTAGAGAGAGAACAGAAAACAATCCGCTCGTTGCTTACAAGTCAGACTTGTGTTGATGGAAGGCTTTGCACGCAAGAGAGACACGACAAGAGAAAACATGAAAGAATGGAGGGGATAACAAGATGACAATAGGAAAAGTGGGGAGGAAACACAAGTGAGAGATGGCTGCGTGAGTTGATGATTAAAACAATGTGTGTATGTGTGTTTACTGTTATTTCTGTGCTTGTGAGGACCAAACCTGAGATTTCACAAATCATCAAAAGTGAGACTTTTCCTTTGTAATCTATCAAGGGGTAAAGGTTAAGCTTAAGTGTTGAGGGTAAGGGTTTCTTTAGGCTATCTCATATCCAATTGTTACCCCTACCCCTCATTTGTAAGTGCCCTCTTGCCACTCAGAACAGAGTTACAAGGAGTAGTGGTTGAAATCTCTGCTTATGAGATGAGACATCCCTTTGAGACCATCATACGTCATCAGTTGTAATTGATGGCATTAATTTAAACAGATGCAACCAAACATTACCAATATACCATCTTCAGCTATGGTGATTTCTCTTGTGTTACCATCAAATCCTGATATTATCACAATTCCATTTGCCAAGTCATCAAATAAAAAAGAACACTGCTTCATTACCTGCAGTGCTTTATGGACAAACATTCGCAACCCGTGCTCCTACCCTGCCAGTCTGCACTGACTGAAGATAAAAAAATGTCAAATTGCAGGACTGTCATGCAAAGATCAACAATAACAATGTAACGAAACAAAGTTTTATGCTTGTACTGAAGGAAAGGACCATAAAACATTGAAATAACAGAGAGTTCTAATAACTCTTATACTTATACTTATGAAGTGAGTGTCTGAAAAAAAATCTGTTTTGAGGGCCATGTAGCCAACCATCAGGTTGCTTGAAACACAACTCAAAATGAATGCTAATGTTGCCCCATGTCTGCTGGATGTGTGAAAAGTCAACTGTTTCCTAACACATTCACCAAAACGTGTAAGCGTGGATTATCTCATCATTTTACCTTTTTCAGAAACAGTGTTTCCTCAAACATATCTGCGGTATTTCTTTACTTAAGTTCAAGTTTAATTATCGTTCCTCATATATACTGATATACTATTGGGAAACCTTGGGTGCTGGCATTCATGTGAATGCCACTTGACACGCACCACCCATCCAAACACTGTTGTGGACCAAGTACACCCCCTCATCACAACAACACTACCCGATGGCAGTGGCCCCCCAGCAGGACAATGTGTCCTGACACACTGCAAACACTGCTCAGGAACAGCTCGAGGAACACAATAAAGGGCCCAAGGTGTTGACCGGGCCTCCAAATTCCCCAGATCCCAGTTTGATCGAGCATCTGTAAGATGTGCTGGAGCAGGTCTGATCCATGGAGGCCCCACCCCCCAACATACAGCACCCAGAGGGTCCACTATAAAACGCCCTGGTGCCAGACACCACAGGACACCCTCAGAGGTCTGAAGTCCACGTCTTGACAGGTCAGAGCTGTTTTGGATGCACAAGGGGAACCTTCACAATGTTAGGCAGGTGGTCATAATGTTATGCCTGATTGGTGTATGTAAAAGGATAAAATCATCCTGGATGATATATCAATGAGGCTCTAGCAACACAACTCAGTGAGTGTATCTATCTAATATTCTAATTCTAATATTTAGAGGGAACTGCCATCTTGTTTTGTTCTTTATCCTGTCTGAAGTGTTTGTGTTAGTTGTTAGCTGAGACAAGAGGGGTTGTTGGTCTAACAATCAGCACAGGTGACAGAATGTCCGGTATCCATTGCTAGAGAGAGTTGACGTAACATTAGTCATGTTTAGCAAAGGAACATGCTGATTCAAGGGTTTTAAAGTTGTTATTGTTGTAAGTTGATTTGAAACCACCTTAAAGCTACATCAGTGGATTTGATTCTGACCGTTATCCCACCTATAAAACCTCTGTATGGCTGAATCGTTTTTCATTTTTCTTGTCGAGGACCACAACACCAGACTGATGTAAATCTGTGAAAAAAACTGTAGATGTGTACGACAATTTAGGCTGTGTGTGTGAGTATGTGTGTTTGTGCGTGTGCATGCACCACTGATTTATTTCTGTCAGTATGTGAACGTTCGTATGAATCTATTTTGTGTGACTGTTTGTGTCTTAGCTGGTCTACTTGTGTGAGCGAGTTTATGCCTCATCTGCCTGTGTGTGTTTATGACTATGTGTGTGTCAAACAGACTTCCACACAGATCCAACCACTCTGGTTCCACAGCTGCTTTGTCACTGTCAGATCATGACAGCAACACAGTGGTGGCTTGGCCTGTCTGGTCGCTGACTTTCTGTCTGTTGGGTTGCCAGATCCAGGGTGGTCTGTACCACCACGCTCATCCCACCATGTCTGCTGTCAGGAGAATTATGCAGATTTAGGAGCACTACCTCTCTCCTTTTATCCTCTTCAGACCATGCATCCATCCCTCTCTGTCACCTCTCATGCCAGTCATGAGAATATCCTTTCCACTGATGTCTGAGCAGTTGACTCATCACGAAGATGTTTTCTTTAGTGTGTTCATTATTATTTCATCCTGTGATGTACGTGGGGCGAGGGCCCGTTCATCGCTGCTTGCAGTTTTAATTGTATCAGGGAAGGACATAACAGGGAAGTTATGTGAATGGCTGTCCACTCATGCAGACCAATACAATAGGCAGTCACACAAATGGCTTTGCTGATTTGACAGACAAGACTTTGTGTTGAAAAGTGGCAATATAAGACTAAAAAAGGGGGGGGGGGGGCATTGAAATATGAAATACAAACTAAAATTGTTTTTTAAATTTAGAAATTTAAAAAGGATTTAGAGTTTTTAAGAAATATTAAATTATTTCACAATTTCTGGGTTCTGTTAATATGCCATCTGTTTGTCTTCCTGTCATGGTTTGTTTCATTGTGATTCAATTATTTATTTAAAAGTTGAACATTTTTGGCCTAATGGTAACAATGGTCTAACAGAGGTCTTTTTGGACACATTTGTTGTTATGTGATCCTTGGTAACAGCAGATATCAATATCACGATTTGTCTGTAGTTTAAAGAATAAAAGAAACCTCCCAGACTTAACACAATACATGTTGCTCCAAACTATTTATGCTTTTAGCTCTCTGACCATAGAGAGATCAACTACAGGTCCAGAGATGTTTCCACCATGTTCCCTGTTGGTTTCTGTACATTTAATTCTGGGATTAGGAACACAGAAGTCATTAGCAGAATGTCTGCATCATCCTGGGTTTTATGATAAACCTAAAAGACATACAATATATATATATATATATATATATATATATATATATATATATTGTAGCATTGCATGACACCAATGCAATAAAGTTTCTTGTTTTTTTCTTTTTCCAAACTCAAGTTATAGTCTGGTTACAGGAGGTATTACATGGGACTTGTATCTTTGGGATAAGAAAAGTAGTGTACATTATTTTACAAAGCTGTGACAGAAACCACAGTATTTTCTTTATTGGAAATTCCTTAAACTGTGACATACGCATGCACTGAAACTACAACAGATGTGAAAAACGCCAACAAGTAAAACTCCACAGCACACAGATTGAGTTTACGAAAAAAAGCCAAGATGTAAAGTATTGACAGGACAAACCTGAGTGGTCTTTCTCCCAAACCAAACTCTGCTGCCACTAAGGACTCTCCAATTCATCTATAATTCATGGTTAAGCCTCTGCTGGAAGGCTGGAAGGCCTTGCACTGTTTGTGGCGCACTGTTAGCCAGGCTGAATAATTAAAGACAGACGTTTCCTCTCAAAAGCTATACACTGTGTACCTTTGTAATTTACATAATCAGTCAGATGGATACAAAAGGGAGGGTTCTCAGAAAATGGCAGCTGGCAGTGCAGGACCTGGAAGCTACCATATACTGTTTTTCTTAAGAATGTGGCAGCTGTTGTTGGTACACAGTATGTTATGTAAAGTTTCTCAGCTGGCCAGGCATTCATGTTGCTCATCTGGGTGTACTTTCACAAAGTGAGGTAATGTTTTGCAAACAGCTCTCCCAAAACTCTCAGAGCAAATTATTTTGCAATGTCATTTCAAGTGGCGTTCAACTCAGGAAATCGAAACAGCTCTGTAGTGTTGCCCTCACTTTATGTTTTCTCCTCTGCTCAGTCTGTACAGCTAATGAAAAAATTCTCACCAGAACAACAGGCTCTGTGTCGCATTTCTTAGCCATGATGGAGACCAAACAAAAACAAGTTTTCTGATTTTTGGCCACATGTGAGAGAATGGGTGGAGAGGAGGAGGATGATGTCAGTTACAGGGGTTGGATAGCCTCTTCCCCAAGCCCCTGACCCCTTTTATTGAGATGCTAGAAACATTCAAGTCAACAGTGAAATTCCTCAGTGGAAAGACCACAGTGGTTTAACAACAGCTGGATCTCTGTGTTCAGGAGCTGAAATATTGTGTAAAGAAACAGATTGTATAACACTGAGGAACTAGCTTTAGTAGACAATAGACTGATCCTGCTACTGGCTGAAAAACTGTATTCGTTGTGAACAGAAATACAAATTTCCTGCAGTGGCCTCATCATCATCAGTGCTCCCTCGAGTGAAAACAGGGCTTAAAGCCAGCTGCTGGCTGTCCAGGTGCCTGTCAGTCAGAGTATGTTCTCAGCACAAGCTCACTGATTTTTACTGTCAGCCCCCAGATGACACATCTTTACATCTGGAAACATATCGCCATGGACAGATGGGTGGAGCCAATCAGTCTAAAACCATGGAAGAGCGTTTCAGGATTGGACTCCGATGAGAGGTTAGGATGATCCCTAACTCAGTGTTTTTAGCTCTTTCACAGTCTCATACATAGAAATCAAAGAATGTAATTCTGACCAAATAACAGTATGGTGATTATTACTCAGGAATGAATGGGTTAAACAGCCATTTGTCTGTGGAGACTGAGGTACACCTAGGTCAGCTATCCTCGACGAAGGAGCTGCATGAAGCTAGGATAGAACTTTTCCCAAAGGTCTGTTGGACCTTTCAACAATCCATCTCCAACACTCACCCTACATACACCTATACAATCTGCAGATGCTTTCTCACCTTGTGATCCTACTGTTCATTCATCTGACAGACAAGGCTGGGATCCTTTTTCACGCAAATCAATTGGACAGGTAATGGCAGAAAGACTACAGATGTAATGACATTTATAATGTGTACAAGACTATGTGAGATGCCTCGCTGGCATTTACACAATTAAATAGAATAAAGCCATCACTAATATTATCAGTAATATAATCATCAATATTACCCACCGAGGGTGTAGTGCTATGCTGCATGCTGCACATGCGATTCACACTTTTTTGCTTTTCCAAAAAATGAAAGGATGTTTTGCTGCCTTCATCCTTAAAAGTTCATGTTAGATAGCTATAAACTGGTCTTCACAAAGACCACCGACATCTTTTAAGGTGGATCATTTTCTTGCATGCAGGGCCGTAGCCAGGATACTGAGGTCATGCGTACTAGAAGGAGCAGTATCATAAACAAATTAGAAAATCTTATGACAAAAATCTTTAGCAGCACAATGACCCAGAAGAGACTGAGTTCTCCCCTCATGCAAACAAGACTTATTTATTGCCCTGATATGATCCTTCTTGGAAGCCCTTTTCCACCAATTAAGACTTAGCCCTGATAAATAAATAAAAATATATTCTAATGGTAAAACATAATTTGGAGGTAATGAGTCATGAATATGAGATTAAAAGTCATAATTATGAGTTAGAGAGTCAAAATTATGAGTTTAATGTTGACATTTTATCTCATAATTATGACTTTCATCTCAGGATATCAACAGTTTTCTTACATATCTACAACTTTTTATCACATTCATTGGAATTTCTATTTAATCATTTTAACTTTTTATTCTCTCTTCCTTTTATCTCATTATGATTTATCCTGGGAATATTTTTTTCATCAAGCTTAGTTTTCATCTTATCCTTTTTTAACAGGCAGGAAAGGGATAACAGATACTGGCCTAAGGCCTAGGGCCGTCACACACTCCAGGGCTTAAACAAAATGTTATTAATGAAAAGGCAGTTAAGACCACGTTCCGTCGCATGTCTTGATGCGAGTCCATGCGTCTTGAAACACAGCAAAGCATGCTGGCTTGAAAAGATGTTGTGGATTCACTGGACACTTGCTAATCTCAGCAGATTTATCTCAAACCAGTGCAAGTAGTAAGTAGGAGAAAAAGAGTGATATGAGGGTGTTGAATATTACTCCATGATGCTGCTATAGCAGTAGCTCCCTCTGTTGGCCAAAACACACGATTGAGATTGACCCTGAAAGCTCTGCTGCTTGGTCTTTCTTGCCATGTGAAATGTTTTTTCTCTTTGTGGCCTGTTTTTAAAGCACAGTTATAAGCGGGGACATTTCCGAGGCGAGGCCACTGTAAACATGAATACTAATAGGTTATCCCTCGCTGTTCAGCTCAGGGCATTTACATTTGACTTATTTTTAAAAAGGAACAGTGTACATTTATCAACAATCAAGATAAATGTAGTTTCTTTTAAAAAATAATGAATTCATGAACCAATCACACCCAACGCCCATGGTATTCATTATCAATACATGCAATGTGGAGACTTTTATTTGACAGCGCTCTTAAGTGAACCATCTTTACCAGAGCTCTCCTCCATTGATGTGCATCATCAACCCAAACAGCAGCAACGGTGGAATCGGGTCATTTAGGTCATTTGGATCGTCAGCTTGGTGGATCTTCTCACCGGTAGCAGAGTTGAGGAGATAATGGTGGATCAGATGGATAGAACTGCTTTCTGTGTGTTTATGCCCTGAAAAGAGGTCTTAAGCAGAATCAGCCATACTAACATGGACACCTGTGTTGGTGTATCCTATATTTATATTATATTTGCAGGGTCTGTAATCTGCTTTATACACTTTAAACACCTCTTTCTGGGAAATAATCTGCATATTTATGTACCAGTGATCAACTGACAGAAGCCATCATAGCACATTAGGTAGAGCTGATGTAAAATAAGTTATCAACATAATTATCCAGAATTCAACAAGAAACACCCAAGAAGTACATACAATTCTGATAGAAAAGTTTTTTTTATTAATGGAAATGAAATTATGACAAGAGGAAAAATGAATAATAATAATCAAAATAATTATTTGATCTTCAGTGTGGATGACAACCCCTCAAATTTCAGATAACATGATCAACAGGCCAATGGAAACGTTTTATGGAGCTGAGTGACTAGGGAATATTTTACATGGGTGGACAGAAGCATGTGACTGGTGCTCACGTTTGTTTTGTTTTTTGTAGTTTTGTTTTTTACCTGAACGGTAAATCTGATTTCACTCAGTTCTGTTCTTCCCCACGAGCAAAATGTAGTGGATCTAAAATGACTAGGAAAAAGGCAAACATTGATGTCATCATTAATCAGTCCTTGACTTTGTAGCTTAAAGCCACAACAGATCAGAGTGGCACTGAAAAATTCATTCACGAGTTCTCACAAAAAACAAATGGCGAGTTTTTTTAAGGCCCAATACATTTCTGACCTGCTGCTACGTTATGAACCATCCAGACCTCTGAGGTCGTCAGGTACAGGTCTGCTTTCAGTCCCTAAACATGGAGAAGCAGCACTCAGTTATTATGAACCACATATCTGGAACAAACTCCCAGAAAACTGCAGGTCTGCTCCAACTCGCACCTCTTTTAAATCAAGGCAGAAAACCTTCTTGTTTACCACTGCCTTTTATTGAAGGAATTTTAAGGCTTTGATCAATATCTTGAACTTAATACTTCTTGTATGCTCAGTCATTTGGTTCTCACAAAAGTCAGCACTTCCACAACGGTCACTTTTTCAATGATAGCGTGACCAGTCCATTACACCCTGGCAGCTACACCTGATGCAGGACGGTCATGCTTCAGGGTCCTTGATGGAAATAACATATTTTAGGCATTCGGCCAATAAAAAAATTGTCACATGAGCAATGTTGAAAATACAAACCCACCGGGATCTGACTCTCCAGCTCTGCATAGCAACAGTCTGTGTCCCTACACCAGCACTGTTATGTGTAACAACATGTAACAACATACACATGTTCACCACCATTGGCTAATTCAGGTTTCGGTCAGATTTTTTATTTTTACTCGTGGGTTTCTTGGGAAACGGCTTTCTCTCTTTTTTAACACTCTTCTGAATGCCTGAGTGACTGATATGTTCCTGTTCCTTCGGACAGCTGCCGACGAAGTGATAAGGAAGTAGGATGATAATGGATTAGGGCCAATTTATAGCAAACTTGGTCACACAGAGGTGATTTTCATGTCTCATTATTTCACCACAGTTTTCCTTACTTCATGGAATATGTAAGAGGCCTTTATTAATATTTGGCCTCAAGAAAAAGGGTGAGGAATGAACAGAGCAAAAATGTCAGAGGAGGAAGGAAGAAGGCCTTCATAACATTTTTAAGAAAACCACAACTATGTTGTAATTATATCATAAGTGACAAGATAACTGATCATTAGAAATAATCACAAAAAAAAATAGTCACAAAAGACAAGCCAAAGCTTAGTGTATTACTATTGTTATTTCAAGATCTCAATTATTGCCAGCCAGGGCTGTTGTCAACTTCTGTCAGCTGTGGTGTGACTTAAATGAGAACCTAGAAGGCAGCCAGAAGCAACACTTGTGTGAGTGCACATCTCGGAGGTAACACATTGTCCATGCATACTTCAGTATTATTATGTGCAGGACACAATTTACTATGGGACGTGATGCCTCAAAGACAACTGTTGTATCATGTCTCTACTTGCTATCTTCTGTTGCCGTTACAAGCTATGATAGCATGTGCAGAGATGATTAAAAAAGTCTAGTATACTCCCACTTTCATTTCAACATCTTCACATCCGTAAAACTACTTAGAAGTTGGCAATGAAAATTACAAGTTTTTATATAATCAAACTGAACAAATTAATGGTTAGACAAGTGATTCTTTAAATAACAGAAAACAGAGAAAACAAATGATTAAAAACATTATTCTCTACTTTTAGCTATAACTTCTGAATTGAGTGCAAAGAATTAATGGACTGGTTATATAAGAGCAGTACATCATTTGCTACTGTCAGCAGTCAGTTACGAGCCAAACTCGACAGTTTCCTCTGTGATGGGCTTGAACTCGTAGTTCCCTCTCCCGTCCATGTGGAGATAATACTTCATGACAAGGGAGAAAAACACAAAAATAATATGTCAGTAAGGAGGAAAGTAAGAAAGAAAGACGCAGCAAGTACAAACTAGCTGAAACAGAGTAAAGGCGCAGATATTTGAGCAAATTGTATTCTTCACATACACTGTTATACCATAAATAGAAATGCTCAGTCTGTGTTAAGTATTAAAGATGGTTATAAAGAAGAAATATAAAATATACACAAGCAGTGGTTTAGCCATCTTCACGAGCAGTCAGCAATGAAGCAGAGTAAGGGTGTTCCGATTTATTGGCCACCAATCGTTATCGGCCTGCATTTGTTCTAAATAGTTTGGTTAGTGGTCTCTTTGAAGGTAATCAGGTAAACACGAGACAGTTTCTTCTGTGCACCGCTAAAATATCATAGCATGCTGCAGGGCTCGAGACTAACAGCCTATCGTTGTCTCCAGGTTGGGGACGACACAAAATGTGCTTGGGACAAACGCGCTTTGCATATGACAAGTTGAACTGACTACACTGAATACAACGCAGCATGTCTTATCATGCTGTTACCATAGGTATGTCTCTCTCCACAGTGCTGTGTCAGCATAGTTAAAATCACTGGCTGGCTGCTCTGCACGAGGCTTAAGAAACATATGAAGATTGAGAAAAGTCCTGCTGGCAGGACCTTACAAATATGTTGTGCTGACTAAACCAAGAAGGGGCTGCAAATCTGTATTGAAATCAGCAGGAGGAGAACTAGTTAGCTAATAGCTTACAATGGAGCTAAAAACACAGCAAAACTGAGTTTATGTTCAGAAGAAGATGAAGTATTCTGTTTAATGCGACAACACAACAAGTATACACTAAAAACATTTTCAGTGAAGTACGTCAGCTGGGAATAGTTTGGAAGTAGAAGTACTTAGGGTCCAACATTTACTGTAATTCTCTGAAAACAGTCTCTCACAGTCAACCCCACTTCACACAGATTGGTCAATTGTGTGGAGGTGTGAATTCTGTCTGTTATTCTTTTTTTTCTCCAGCTGATTCTGTCCTGTTTCATGTTTTCAATTGGTGCAACGAAGCAAGCTCTTCACGCCGTCTTCCTTTTGACATCATCACTGACACACTGGACGATCTACTTTGTTTCGTGCATACAAATCAAAGAGATTAGGCTGATGGGCTTGTCAGTCTGACGCAAGACTGTTTTCCACATCATTATCCTGTGTTGTTCTGTGTACAACAGGTAAAACTACATTTTTAAAAGCAAAGTCTGCTCAGAGAAGGAAACTGTGACAATGGGGGATTTCATTTGAACTTGTAAGAACACAGATGACATTCTGTCCTTACCTCATGATGCTTCCACAGGGACTTTCTGTGGGACACTGTGAACAGGGTGATGCCCACCTGTGGAACAAAATAAACAAACAAGTATTAGCCAACTTGACTCCATACCAGTTCAACATTGTACAAATAAAAAAAACTCACTCTTATAGTAACTGGGTCAACCTCGACCACCCTGAAACTCAGAACTCAACTGTGACGTCAAAGACTCATCAGCTCCACTGACGTAGACAGGGGTGTATATGTTTGTGTAAGAGGGCTACGGTAAGGTGAGACCTTTAACCCCAAGAACACCAAACCTACTGTCAAAGCATGGTGCTGGTAGTATTATGCTGTGGGGCTGTTTTGCTGCCAGTGGATCTAGTGCTCTAAAGAAAGTACATGGGATAACGAAAAAGGAGGATTATCTCCAAATTCTTCAGGAAAACCTAAAATCTCCAGCCAGAGATTGGGTCTTTGGCGCAGTTGAGTGTTCTAGCGGGACAATGATGCCAAACACACATCAAAAGTGGTAAAGGAATGGCCAAAATCAGGCTGGAATTGAGGTTTTGGAACGGCCTTCTCAAAGTCCTGACTTGAACCCCATTGAGAACATGCTGACTGTGCTTTAGAAATGTCCATGCCAGGAAGCCAACAAATTTAGTTGAACTCCAGCAATTCTATCAGGAGTAGTTAAAAATTCAGCCAGAGGACGACCAGAAGCTTGTGGATGGCTTTCAAAAGCACCTAACTGAGGTTAAAATGGCCAAGAGACATTTGAGAGGTGAAATGTCTTCAAGAAACTGAAACAAGTCCAGTTGCCTACGATACAGCATTTACATTTACCATGACCTACTGTAGATGACTGAGAACCTTCATCAACAGATAGTTGTTATACTTATGTTCTTACATTTATTACCATTACCATATTAACAATTGCAAAACCATTTTAAAAGAAAAATGTGGCTCTACTGTTACAGCACAAATTAAGAGGCAGCGTGGGAGACGAAAGTGCAGCAGATTTATGTCTCATTCTCTCGGTTGTGTGCACCAGTGAGGAGTCTGATGTGTTGCAGTGTAAAGCAAAAGGGAGAGAGGGGGCTTTGAAAGTGCTGGAATTCTTCAGTAGATCACCCTGCTGATGGAATGTTGCAAAATCCCTACAGGCTTGACACACTGGGTGCATGTGCAGTGCTGCTGATTGGCGTTACCTTTTGCTTTTCATTTTGGTGTCCATGTAAACAGGTTAGACTGTTCGCACAGGATGCTTGAGATGTGCATCTCACGCGTGTCAAGTGTTGTCTATTTCTACCGCGATCATACCAGTGTTTCACTACAGTTTTAATGTCTGTATGTGTAGAATCTCACTTATCACAGGCACACTCCATGTAAACAGAGAGGGCAGGCAGGAGCCGCACGAACACGCAAGTAAGCAAGTGTCATCTTTGCCCTTCCACCGTTTTCTTTCCAAAAGAAACACTTAAGGTTCTAAGTCCTCTACCCTACTTCAGTTTAACACCTTAGGAGCTCTCTTCAGGGCCAAGATGCATTGGGAATAACTAATCTTTACCAAGATCTAAGGAAATGTTCATACTTTCAAACTTCAGAATTCTAAGAGTTGTCTTAGAATGTTGTCACTAGGAGCAAATCTTTGAGCTAGGAAGCTTTGTCAATAAAGCCCCAGATGTTTTTCAGCGATGTATTGCATTTGGTTGTGTGATGTGTTGTTGGGTCATACCGTCCTGCAGTGGCTGTAGATATAATCCTCCACATCCACACTCACTGCACTGGTGCACTCATCCAGAATGGCAAACTGGGGCTTGTGGTAGAAAAGTCTGGCCATCTACATACATAAAGAGAAACAGACACACATTGTAATACCAGAATCATTACTACCTCATTAAAAGGTGAAAAAACTTTATGTGTAAAGCCTAACTATCAAGTCCAGTATTTCCTGCTGATGGATCAAAGAGCCCATAGGCTGGCCTTATTCGTGTTAAACTGTTACCTCTAAAAAGATTTTAATAATAAACTTTATAAACCCAGTGACACACTACAAGTATTTTGGCTTAATGACTTTTGACCCTCAGCCAATATGATTGTCAACAGTGTTCTTTGACATGTTCAAAAGTGAGCATTTCTACCATTATATCTATGTTAGTAATTGAGCTGCCCCACTGCAACTGTAGTTTAAAAAAACATCTAAAAATGAGACCTGGGATAATATGCTTGCTTATCTGGTGATTTGATTTTACCAATATACCTGGATGCTGATTCTATTCAGAATCTCAATTCAGAACCGATTCTGGATCGAATGAACAGAAAAGACAGGACTTTTTCAGTCATTTGCTCCAGTATACTGTGTACCATTCACTGGTATACACTGCTATACATGAAACATAACTGGCAGATAACTGATTCTTAGTCTTTTAAATTTAAAAGTTTACTCCATTAATTGATGATTTGTTTTGAAAGCAAATTACAAAATCTCCTGCCTTTTTGAGGACAACAGTATGAGGGGGAGGTGGAGTGCTCCACAGTGTTGTTAGCATCATGTCTCGGTAGAGAGCGGCCTCTCTGCTGCACTGTTAGCTCTGGTGAAAGCCAATCCCTGTTCAAGACGCTTAACAGGCGCAGGGTTTTTGAGGTCATTGAGGGAGAGGGCCGGTGTTGTGTCAAAGTCCGTTACCCCATTGATATGTGTCACCCCTCACCACCGGGACACGATACAGTTCAAAACTGGCAATTTTTCTACTAGATCAGTAAGTAACAAAAAACTTACCTGCTTATTAATATGAGCAGGTGTTTTCCTCTGCCTTTTCATAGCACCGAGATCAGGTTTTCTAGGTAAAATTAAGTTTTTTGTGCTTTGGACAGTGGCCAGGCTGCTAGCAGTCCATGTTAATCCTGTCTTTGTGAGACTGTGCTAACAGTTGTGCCATAGTGAAATGTTAGGAGGGGGACTGTTGAAAAATTGTCTTTTTTTTCTTAATCAACATAATCATAATCATTTGTCGGGAATACATTAGTAAACACTAATCAGCAAAATAGCTTAAGCAACATTTGGAAGATCCATGTTTTTTGTTTGTTTTCTGACACAAGTGAACAAGCAACAACATTTTAGCTTGAGGTACGAGTATGAGCTGGGATAGCCCCACACTACCCTTAGCAGGATAGTAAGTTTAGAAAATGAATGGCTGGATGGCCTAGCTTGTGTTTTAAGTAATGTAAACCAATCCCCGCGTCATGTTTCCTGCTCAGCTTGTTGACAGGGAGTGAATGAATCCTTACAGCCATCCTCTGTTTCTCTCCTCCACTGAGGACGTCCATCCAGTCCTGGACTGAGTCCCAACTGCCCTCCCTGTTCAAGATGTGACCAAGCTGAACATTGTCCAAGTATTCCTTCAATACCTGGGCACAAGAAATGGCGAGACAAGTTAAGGTATACATGTATAACACATACAGACAATGGAAGTGAATGGGAAGTGTGTTTTGTGTCCCACCTGATCAGAGATGCCTTTCCTCCTCTGTTCCTCACAGGTGTCAGGGTAAATGACTTGGTCCCTCAGAGAACCCAGAGTCATGTAGGGTCTCTGGACAAACACAACAGGTTTGCATGAATTCCTCCAATTTTAACATTAAGGTTGGTGTTACTTTTTACTTTAGATTGGCGTTCTGGAACAGAATTTTGGTAGATACTACCCCATTACATTCACTACACAAGTTCACACAACTATAGACATTGCAGTCCAAAAACAACTTAGTGAGAGAGTGAAGTTTAATATTCAAATGTACCGTTACTGTGATCTTGTTTATTATCTGTGAAAAAAGGTTTGGTCGTAGTACATGTATTTGTCATTGTATTAGACTTAACTGATGAGAGCTGGGCGATATTGACCAAAAATCATATCTTGGTATTTTCGGGCTAAATGGCTTAATGTCAGCAATCTCAGTAATTTCTACAAAGTCGGCTACATGTTCAGTTGCTGATCAAAATAAAATGCATTGGCCGCAACTTTAAAACCACTGACAGGTAAAGTGATAACATTGATCATCTCGTTACAATTGAATGTTCCCCTGTGAAACCTTGGGTCCTGGCATTCACTTGACAAGTACCACTAACCCAAACGCTGCTGTAGACCACGTAAACAACCTCCTGGCTATGGCACTCCGCAATGGCCATTTTTTTTAACAAAAGGCCAAATGCATGATTAATTAAAAAGTGATTTGAAGTCCACGAAAATAATGAATTTAACTCCCTTTGCAAGTTAAACGGCAGATAATCGGGGGGCAAAGCAAGGTGCATGGCGCAAAGGGGCAGTATTGAGACTGAACATTACTCAAGGGTGTGTTTTTGGGCGTAACAGTGGAATAAACTTCATTGATTATTATAAGTCCTCACTCGCTGACATGATCAGTTAGTATCTAGTAGAGTCAAGATTCATACAGTAAAATAGTTTGCAGCAACTGTAACTGTAACTGTAATAAATTCTGACATCCTGTCTAAAAATACTTATTTCAGAAGATAAAAGTTTAGGTCTGAGTCAGTCTGGAACAAGCAATGGCAATGCAGGTGACTGCCTGCACAATGACACGCTTTGTGCCAAGCATAAGATAGAGCCCACTGGTGTCAAAATTCTGTATTGACAGGAAAGAGGCAGAGGAGAAAATGGCGAAATAATGCTGGGGCAGTGCAGGCAGGGCATCAAGGCCACTTTGGTTGAAGGGCATGTCATTTTTTGAGGGGCAAAAGGCCAAACTGAGGGGGCACGGCAGCCATGGCCATTGTGGCCACTGTGAAATCCTTACCCTGGTAGGCAGGGTGGAAACTATCAGGGTGAATGTAATGCCAGAGCTGCTTTTTATTTTTGCTGCCTTAATATAACTGTTTAGTATCTCTATTCAAATTCTTGGACAGGAGTTTTCCAAATTCAAATTTTAATATCAAAGGCCCAGAGTGAAACTCAAAGTTCTCTGCTCCCACACAAAAAAGGGTGGTTAGCCTCAACTCATTTTAAAAGTTACTATTACTACATGGATACTGTTGCCTCTATATGACCCACATAAGCAATCAACACAATCAGCAAGAAGATTGGCAATTTCTATACAATCATAGTTTTTGTAAATGCCTGTCACCGGGTTGGATTCTGATTCACCCTGGTGGGATACATCATAAAATTCAAACTATGTTATGAATAGTTGATGTAGTTGTAGATGTAGTTTTGCCAGCAAAAAAGGCTTTTGATACAGGTAAAATGGAGAGAAGTAAAACATTTTTCACAAAAAAATGTGGGAAATCTGCAAAATTCCTGTTTATGGATGTGAACTGCATGTAAGTAATAACTTGGGGATGGCAACTCCAGAGGGATATGCATTTAGTCTTCTGTTCTAATTACTAAGCAAAGTGAATATACTGTAAACATTTAATTGGATATTTTGGGGGGATGTGAAAATATACATCACTTGTCTTTTGTCTTTGTCTTACTTTTGTCTTACCAGTTTATGATATATTATTTTATTTTTATGTATGTAAAGCTGTGTGAGACTTATTGTCAAGCAACTATATTAATAGAGATCTTTACCTGTGGCACGTAGAAGAGTTTCCCTCTCTCGGGTTTTGTCAGGTGTCCACCAAATAGAGGCCACAGCTTAAAAAACATGTATAAAAAACATACACGTAGAACATGAGTACATTATTTGTCAGACCAAATTGCTGAATTGTGCTTTCCATTTAGTCGTTGTTACTGGAAGGTTTCTTACCTCTCCAAGTGCTCGGAAAAGAGAGCTCTTTCCACAGCCATTTGGTCCGCACACAAGAACATTTGTGCCAGACCTCACCTCCAGAGGACAGAGAAAAAGTTGGAATATAAATGGCCTCATTCAATTTAACTCACAGGTGAGTGTAAATGTCCATATGGTAAAGAAAAAAAAAAAAAAAAAGACTAAACCAAATGTCAGCTCAGTTTTTCTAACAAAAAGAATTCCATTATAAATCAGTCAATGATAGTTAGCCTGTCTGGCTGAAATATAACAATGAAAGAGGAAGTATTTTACCTCAAATGTGAGGTCTCTGATCAAGATGTCTCCGTTAGGTGTTGCAAGTGGGGTATGGTCAAATCTGCAAAATAAATAAAATGTTCCTGTAAAGCTGAACTCATCAAAAGAGAATCAAAAGGAAAAAAAATATGCTGATGTAATATTCAAGTGTTGAAAAGAGACCTACTTGATGATGTTATCTCTGTTGATAATCTGACCACTTCCAGGCACCAGTGTGATTTTCTCTGCATCGGCTGATTCTAAGATGAAGGGAATAACTCAAAAATCAGGCTGGTTGCACAGCTCCACTTATCTAACACATCTATGTTTTGTCAGTTAAGAATCATGTGTACCCTTCTCCTGCTGGGAGACCATTGTGCGTTCATATTTGCCAGCATTCAGCTCCTTCAGGACTTTCATCAATTCAGTGATACGAGCTGTAAATCTGTCAGGGGACATACATATTAATCAAAAAATCAGATTAACAGTTGAATCTAAGCTGCACCTTTATTGTTTTCTAAAGCTACTAGTTGATGATGTCGGAATTGGTTCTTAAGTGTTTAAAATTGTGAAATAATGTGTATATTGAGTGAAGAAACTTAGAATATTTTGTCCAGACACAGCTGGACAATAGAGATGACATGCTAGCTATCACTCAAAGCAGCACTGCCCATTACTATGAATATTTTTACACCTTCATATAAATTTAAAATGTGAGTTATTTGAAAATTCACCACCTATACAGTTGTCATGAACGAGGAAAATAGCTATTAAAAACTATTTTTCAAATGTTCATTTTGGCTGTAAAGTAACTTGTGCAATATATGATAAATGTGCCTGTGCAAATGTGCAATGTGCAGGGGTCCTGAGATAATTAAAAACACCAGAACAAAAAAACAATCAGTCTTTGTGACATGAAGTGTATGGTTGATTCAGTGGAGAAAGGAGGTGTTGGGAGCTGTGGTGGTGGTGTTGTGTAGTCTGATCGCTGATGGTATGAAAAAGCCCCCCCGAGCGCTTTGAGGCACGTGGTTGGATGAGTCTGTGGCTGAACGTGCTCCTGAGTTGCCTCAGCTCAGCGTAGAGAGGGTGAGAGGGGTTGTCCATTATAGCTTGCAGCTTTCCTCTCATCCTCCTCTCTGTCACCGCCTCCACACTGTCCAGTTTCATCCCCACCACAGAGCTGGCTTTCCTCACCAGACTGTTCGGCTTAATGGCACCACCGCTCCCGATGCCACTTCCCCAGCACACTGCTGCAAAGAACATGACACTGGCTACCACAGACTGGTAGAACATTCCTAGCAGCCTAGTGCTACATTGAAAGACCTGATCCTCCTCAGAAAGAACAGTCTGCTCTGTCCCTTCCTGTAGAGGGCCTCAGTGTCTGACCAGTCCAGTTTATTGTTCAGATGCACCCCGAGGAACCTGTAGATGTCCACCATCTCCATCCCCTCCCCGTTTATGGAAACAGGTGTTGGGGGGTTCTTCCTGCGCCGGAAGTCCACCACCAGCTCCTTGGTTTTCCCGATGTTGAGCTGAAGGTGGTTCCTGCCACCCATCCCACAAAGTTCTCGACTAGTTCTCCGTATTCCTCCTCCTTATTGTCTGTGATGCATCCAACAATGGAGGAGTCGTCAGAGAACATCTGCAGGCAGCATGTCCGGGAGTTGTATCAGAAGTCAGAGGTGTAGAGGGTGAATAAAACCGGTGAAAGAACAGTTCCCTGGGGTGTGTCAGCGCTGCTTGTCACCACATCTGACAGGCAGTGTTGCAGCCTGACATACTGCGGCCTGTCCGTGAGGTAGTCTGTAATGTGAACTGTGAACAGCTCCGGATCAAAGCACAACGTGATTTGAATCTGGGTGTTAATTCCTTCAGAAGGCCTGACTCTGCATCCGACTCTCTCCTCGAGAGCTGCCTGGCTCCAATTAGCTGAGCAGTGGCAGCTATTAATCTGTTCATGTTCTTTTTTTTATAATCTATACCACTCACCCTGAGAGGCGGGTCATCTCTCTGCCAGCAAGTACAATCCTGCCCAGGGCCTGGGACATTCTCAGGAGCATCCTCCCGCTCTGGTAGTAGTCCTACAAGCCACAGAGGTCCAGTCACATTACTTAAACTTCACAGTCCCAAAGCATAACTTCATAACATTTTCATAGCAAGCTGTACTGTTTATATGATTTCTAGTAGGGATACATTGATGATTCTTTATTTTAAGGTGCCATCACTGGAAAAAAATATGTTTATTATTGGCACGATGATTTTAATGCTGTGTGCTTTTGCAGTTTTATGTGCTGTATTGACGTTTTTGCTGCACTTACATACAAGACCAGGTTTCCATATGTTTCCATTCACTTCATTCATTCATTTTGATATTGTATGGAATGAACTCAAAAGTCACACCTGTCTCAGCATCATTTAAAACATCAAAAACAAAATGTGTGTGTGTGTGTGTGTGTTTTCTCTGACCTCCAGCAACTCATGGTGTGAGCTGTGCAGGTGTCGGGGATGTGACAAGTTTAGGAAAGGCCGGCTTACAACCAGGTAGCCCACCACAGTGGCAATGTCTGCATGCGGACAAACAATGAACAGAGTATTAAAACAAATAGCAATTCTTGATTTGAGTGGGGTACAATTCATTAATGATGGTTCACACAAACACTGTACTGCATGTTTTTACATAAATTTTATAGAATTCACCCCGTCACATGGCCAGAGGAAAGGGTATTGCCTCTCTCACAACTTTGTTTAGTGTTGCAACGTTGTGTCATAACCATGCAACAACAGTCACAAAAGTTTACAGATGTGTAGTTAGAGATCAAAATAAAGGCCTAGTTTAAAGATGGGCCCCGTCAAGAGAAGGGGCCCATCACAGCAGTAGGGGCATGTCACGCCACACCCCCACTTTACACCCTGGACCACAATCGAGGTCCTGTTGACACCTGTTGTAGCGAGAACAAGCACAGAAGCATTTTTGGGTCTGTCAGTGAGTGTATACAGAGTGTACAGACTGCATCAAAGCTTTTCAAGAAATGACATTACTTAGTAGGAATCAGTAGTTCATTCAGAAGTGTTCTATTTTGGGGGCTGACTTAAAATTGATATCATCTTGCTTTTGCATTTACAAAAATAATTCTATTTCTGTAGCAACTGTGTATTACTGACAATGTCATCAGGATAACCTAGCCTCATGCCCTCTCACTGTCAACCTTCCAAGTACACTCACCCCAACTGTTCCTACTCATCAATGCCACTGCTATGAAGGACAACCACAGAACAGAAACCATCACTGGGAAACCGAAACCAAACAGCAAGGCATCATTATACTGCCATGTGAATGTAAATGTGTTTTATTGACAATTTTTAAAAAATTATAAGTTAACATCCGTTTTATTCACAAAAAGGATCGACCCATGTCAAAGGGCAGGTGGCTCAACCCTGATTGGTTTGTTTATCTCCCCAAACACCTCGAGATGGACTCCTCTGAGGGTGGGACCCCTCACCAGATGCCTGCTTCAAAAAAGCCCCAGACGATTAAATTCCTGCATTCTGATCTTTTATATTCACACATTTTTATATTACTTATTATGCATTCATTTCTTAATTTGTAACATATTCAATATGTCACATTTAATGTTATATAAAACAATAAGCAAGTTCATGTAGGAGCCATTTTCTTTCTACCCAACTACACTAGATCAAATGTGCATTTTCTCATGGACAGAGGGTTTTGTCGATGACAGCAAGGAATGTAAACATTTATGGCACATCCTTAGCTGAGCTGTAATATTAGCTAGCTTAGCCACATAGCCACTCATCTGTGAGGAGAGGCATGCTACCTTCCTACATGAAACTGCTCACATCAAAGTCTGTAGAGTATCTTAAGTAACCCGGTCAGGATTCCTGATTAGACACATGCTGTTGAGTGTTTCAAACATACTTTTTTGGACACTTTAAGCACTGTAAGTCGGGTGCCATCTAGTTCCATTATATGCAAGAGAATGCAGGCATTCCCACGGCAGATATCTCCAAAACTCGTAAACTCACACCAAAAAAAATTGATGAATAAATTGCACTACAGGTAAGAGGAAAAATATGTATTTTTAATTTTGGGGTGAACTGTCCCTTTAAGTATGTGAAAAACTCCCAGTGAGGCTAGCTACAACCATTACAGACATAATTCTAATACTTTCAGAAATAGACATCCTGCACAGAGAGGACTACTGGACTCTGCGAAGGTCTGTGTTCTCCGAGGGCCCTTCTAGTGTACAGTATGTGTTTTTGTTTGCTCCGTGTTCTGTTGACATAATGTGCTAAATATGCCTTAATAGGATTTGACCTGAATTTTGTCAATTAAAGTGAGGAATACATTTACTTACACTTGGCAATTATGCTGTCCACAAATCCCATGGAGAAGCGAAAGAATATGAAGTTATGCAAGTGGTCCACCTGAAAGAGAGAAAATATGGTCACATTCTGAAGTTGGCAAACCATGAGTGCTGTCAATCATCCTCCATGATCCCATTCTAAGGTCATTTCTAATTATTTTTAATATTCAAATTATAATCCAATTCTTGATGCTCAAATTTAGACTATGTTTAAGAAGTACCGATACACTGTATGCAAAGGCTTGTGCTTTGGCAATGGCACTATGAGCATACAGTATATACATACATACATATACACATATACATTGCACAAAAAAATTAAGGGAACACTGTAATCCTACATCAGATCTTGATGAATTATTCAAGTTGAAAATCTTTACTGACGTACATTGTATAATTTATTGAGAACAAAATGACAAAACGGTCAATGGAAACTGAAATCATCAACTCTTTTAAGGGCTGGATACAAAATTACACCAAAAATCAAAGTAAAAAATTGAAATCACAGGCTGATCCAACTCATAATGTGTCTCAATAGTGTGTATGGCCCACGTGTGCCTGTTTGCACTCCTGATGAGTCGGCAGATGGTGTCCTGGGGGATCTTCTCCCAGACCTGGATCAAGGCATCAGTGAGCTCCTGGACAGTCTGTGTTTGTACCAGCTGTGGAAGGTGTGTGCTGCTGTCCTGCATCTGCAGATTTAGTTCACTGAGTTTCTGAAACATGTCACTGAGGTATGCAAGTTTCATGAGGAAGTTGTCGTTGGGGCAAGTTCATTACCCTCTTCCTCCAAGAAGAAGAAGATTCTGATCTCATCCTGCGGTTCAAACACCCTGGATAAAACCTTCCCCCGTGACAGCCATCAGGACTCGCTGTGAAGCAAAACAGCTGTGTAGGCAGATCCCATTTCCTCGCACAGCGCGGAAAAAATCCAGGATTTGACGGGTCTTGTTTTGTTATAGTTTACAGCGGCAATGATGTCTGTAATTACATCATTCAGCTCGGGACTCAGCTGTTTAGACGCTAGCGCCTCTCGGTGTATCATACAGTGTGTCCACTGCACATTGGGGGAGACGCGCTTGATTAGCGCTTACAGCCCTCCTCGTTTCCCAGCCATTGCCTGAGCCCCATCTGTGCAGATCCCCACACAGTCCTCCCATTTCAGATCAGCCTCAGTCGAGTAAGTGTCAGTGATTTTGAACAACTCGTCTGCAGTGGCTCTGGCAGTTACACGTTTGCAGAAAAGCAAATCCTCCCTCAAATCTGCGCCATCAATGAATCTAACATATGCTATTAATAAACAGTCCCTGTTACTGTCAGTCGCTTCATCCATCTGCAACTCTGTACGCTACTTTGTAGGAGGCGAGTTGGACATTTGAAGGCACAGATGCTGCTTTAGTAAAGCAACTCTGTTGTGCACGGCAGTTGAGTAGTTTTTTTCTGAAAAAATCGATGGGCTTCTCTTTGTGCTCGGGATATGAGGTCTCCAAGTGGCATCTTGACTTGTTCGGCTTCATACCGTACTGCACATTCCCATTTTGGGGGGTTGTCTTGCGTTTGCTTCTCAACTGCACCCGTTGTGACTTTCATTTGAACCAAAGCAGGTGAAATTGATTCACAATCACTTCTATCTTAGATAGATGTAATATGCAAAAGCTACTGAGGTTGTGAAGGAGGCGAACACCTTTTGTCAACGCATATTCTCACCTTGTAGGACACACAACTGAACTGTTACCTACCAGTTTCTTGAATGTGGCGTGAATGGTCTGTTTTTCCCTCATGTTCCCATTATAGAAGGCAATCTCCTCGCTAAAGAGAAAGAAAGAAATATCAGTCAAGTGTTCTGGTAAACAGAGTTTTACAAAATACGTTTTGAGCAGATGTTGCCGTGTATACCTATTGGTAATGAGGCGAGAGTTGACATAGCGATACTCTCCCTCATAGCGTTGCTCAGTGACGGTCATCTTGCCTATTGGCCTCCTCAGTCTGGTCAGGAACAGACCTGAGATCAGCAGGTAGGCCATCATGATGGCTGGGCCCTAGTTAGGGGAGGAGAGATGGACAAATAACAAATAAGGTCACTGTTTAGCACTCAGAGCATAGCATCTGTGGTTAATATCATGGTGAAATATGTATTATGTAATATGTATGTAGCCACAGCATATATTATTTATTTTGAACTATTCTCTCTTTACTCCCACATGCAGTCAGATTTGGGGTCTCATTTAGAAATGTTATGTACGTACAAAAAAGGGTTTGAAATTGTAGCTAGCTAGCAAACATTACTCTCTTGTCAGACAAGTTGGGTTGCCCAGAGCAGTCACTGCAGAACATTACCCCATCATCAAAATGCACCCAGGCAAATTAATCTCTCCAGCTGTTGAGGAATTTTTGCTCTCTCTTTGATTCATACAGTTGTGAGATTAGTTCTGGTGCTTCCCCTGTCACTTGGCCTTAAGGAACATGGCTGCCACTATACATGAGGTAAAATGAGAACTGCGAATCAGGCATTCCAAGTAAAACATTTCATGGGGCAAAAATGCATCAATTTCAAATCAGTATTCTGAGCGTGCGCATTTGACTAAATAGCAGATTAATAAGTGGCACAAATACACAAACTCTTTTTTTTTTTTTGTTTGTTTGTTTATGTCTTAACTTAGCCCTGAATTTGCTTACCTGAGCCCCGATGGCACTTGTCAGCTTGAAGAGGTACAGACCAATATCTAACAAAGGCTGCAGGACAGAAAGAGGAGAAGAAAGATTCACAGATACTCTAATACTCCCACGGTCTCCTGAAAAATTCTTAAGGATGGAATTGTTTAAACTTAGTTTGGTGCAACATATATATATATATATATATATATATATATATATATATATATATATATATATATATATATATATATATATATATATACATACATACATATATATATACATATACATATATATATATATATACACATATATATATACATATACATACATACATATACACACATACATATACACACACATATATATATATATATATATATCTACACATACATATATATACACACATATATACACACATATATATACATATATATATATGTATACATATATACAGATATACATATACATATATATATACATATATACATATATACACACATATGTATATATACAGTATATAAAATCACTGTAATCAATGCATGTAGCCAACTCCTTCAGTAAGTTTGGTACCTTGCTGAGGTTGGAGTAAAGGTCGACCACACTGTTGCAGAATTTCTCCACATCCTGTGTCAATAGCTGGTCGGCATTTGCTATCCGGTTATCCAGGTTTCCCATCTTGTAGAAGGTGAAACCTCTGAAAAACCAGAACATAGGGTGAAGACTCAAAGAAGCCAGGAAATATACAGAACATGTGCTTTCATTTGTCACTGAACAGCGAGAGGACAATTGTGCCACATTTGTAGAAACTCTATATATTATTGATCATTTATTGATATTGCATTCATGAGAATGGTAATGGCAGATATGAGTAAACAGGGACCATGACTTTTGTCCACCGAAACCTACTCAGTTCGTCTTTGAGTCCAAAGTTTTAAAATGTCATTCACAAACATTTTTTTGTCATAGTTTTTGTAAATGAAATTAACACTGAGTCACAGTGACCTTGCCCTTTGACAATCAAAGCCTAATCAGTTCTTCTTTGAGTCCAAGTGGACATTTGTGCAAGACCTGGAGTCATAAAAATGACAAGGCGCATCTAGAGCAATAACTTTCAGGTAGAAAATCCCCAGCTCGCATACAATTTAACTGTCTTTTTAAATCATGTTATTTAAAAGTGTGCCACTCCATTCTTTAGAGACATGCTATACCCCCTTGTTTGCATCATTCTGGAGAAGGATTAAGAGTGGAGCACGATAACAACCCCAAAAACACATTAAAGCTTTGCATGAATGACTTAATGATGAAAGAGAACCAAGGAGCCCTGATTGCATGGACTTTCCTCCACATTCACCTGACCTCAACCCCATTGAACATTTTTGGGCATTCTGTGAAATCACAAGTTTGGATGGGCATTTAAAGCAAAACTGCTATTCGATAGCCACCAAGAACTACTATTTTATAATTCAAAGACCTGCTGGTTGCATGTACTGTAGCATATAGAGGCACGTGGCATGACCCATCCCTAATCACAAAAGCCCACTTGGAACACTGTCAAATCATGCTGAGATTACATGAGTTATCAGGTGCTGACACAATTTATGGAGTCCATGCTAGTTCAAGTGCATGCTGTCAGTAAGTCAAAAAGGGCACTTACCAAATACCAAGATATTCTGAATTTTTTAAAAGATTCAACTTTTCACTAAATTGTTACGCTGATATTATCATTTGTAATGCAAAAAAAAGAATTACATTCAGATAAAAGTATCCTGACTAGTGGTCTTAGACTTTTGGACCCTACTGTTGGGTTCGGGATAGGGTTCTGCTGGTGAGTTTTGTCACTGCCAATTTAAACAATGCAGCATATAATGGATACAGCCTATACAAGGTGAACTTACTGGTGCATTTAAGCCACGTTGGATTTATTCATATGAAACTAATGTCACTGTTAAAAAGAGAATTTAGTCAGTTCATACACTTAAATGATGGACCAGAGAATTTTCCCACTGAGCAAGTCTCTGTTATCTGGTGTGTGCAGCGCTGTTTTATTCCATATGCCATGCGGCTTCACATTGAACTGGGAACATTTTAGGAGTGTCATTCATGCATTATATTTTTGAGTTTCTCAGATTGTGTTTATTTTGTCATTTTTCCTTGATTTTTGTCCTTCTTCTGTGGTTAAGTAGACTAAGGAGATAAAACATTTCATTATTTGTCTGTTTTTAGTGTATTTACTGGTATAATTTCCAACTTCGTTGTGCTATAGATCCTGAGACTGCACTGGGTGTTTCATTGTGAAAATTGGCTGGATGCACTATGCCGTTCCGATGGCTTGATCTGCTCCGTGCAGCTTGACACGGCTGCGGTCCGGGGCGCTACTAATGGTGCCGTGGAGCAGCCAGCGGAAAACAGGCATCGTCTTAAACTGCTGTAATCAGCTCCCTAACGTGATGAAGACAGGCCCAGTGGAACCTGGGGGTTACACAGTATAACACAGTGTAACATATGTCAGTCCACCTTGCTTTACTATTTAACTTTAAATGTTATTATTACAGTTGAAAAAGAGAAAAGAAAGAAAGAAATTCCCAATTTCATATATCTCTTTAATGCAGATCAACAATCAGATGTCTATTCGGAAGTGACTGTTGTTGTTATATTTATTTATTAATTATAATATTTATTCATTCAAAATGATTCATTCATTTTGATATATGTTGCTTATATTCATTTGCCAACTGACTTAAAAACATGGTTGTAAATGGTTATAAACTGGGACGGACACATAAAACTTGAACGATTAAGATTTAAACCCAGCATTAATATTGGTTCTTTCATAAATACCAGTGCTACAGAATAGACCAACTAGAATCAAGACCTCACATTTCTATGCTTCCGCCCACCAGTCAAGTTGATGTTCATGAGCTATGGGGTTGAAAAATGGCCAGACTATTTTTGCAGAACTTTATGTCACAGTGAAGTTTGACCTCATAACTTTATAATTTTACCCTATTAGACATTTGTGTAAAATTGCGTCACAATTATCCAATGAATCTAGCAATGGATCAGTCAAAGAAGTTTCAAACCTATTTAGCATTACATGACCCTGATCAAAGAGAGGCTGCTGTATAATATCGACAAGTAAGGTTTCAATAAGATTGATTTTTTTAATTCTTGCTTGTTTTGTCCTGTTTAGCGTATACCTGCACATAATCTTTATGTTGTACACTGTTGGAGGTCAGCCTGCCTCTTTTCTGTAAGTTGTAACTAGTTGAAAGTCATTGTGCAACTAATGTTTATTTTGGTAATCAATTAATCTACTGATTATTTTACGATGAATTATTCAATCAGGAAATGGATTAAAATGCCCATCACAATTTTCCATAGCCTTAAGGAATGTTTTTAAACTGCTCCTTTGATGCAACCAATATTTCTCGAACAGTGATGTTTGCTGAAGGAGGTAAAAGCTTAAATGATAATAAGAAGATCTCATGTGAAGGGAAAGCAGCTTTACAAATGCTGTCATACTTACTGCAGGTACTCGTCGTACAAGTTCTTTGTGAGCCTCTCACGGAACCTCAGCTTCAACTCATTTAGACCCAGCTTCAGGAAGTTGTTCACCAAGGCTATCTGAAATGACCCAGTCACACATAATATATGAATGTATCCATCTTTCACAAGAGGCTCTTTGCTTTAGTATGGTGAATAAGTGAATAGGTGAATTTAGTATAAGTGACAAGGTTTTACAATCCTTATAATATTCTTGCTTACTGTTTGTTTTGTTTTATTTGCTATACAATTTATATGTCCATCTTTTCATGGGATTTGCTTAAAATACATAAAATAAAATAGAACATTGCCAGCCTTATAATTTTACATTAAAGCATACAAAGGTTAGGGCAACAGTGAGAGATTGCTCATGTGATCTTAAAAGAATGATCATGCTAATTGGCATGAAATGACTCAATGAAATTAGTTATTACACAGAATGAGACAGAAATTTCAATGTTTTTCATATCAGGTCTCTGTACACACTGCCAAAAACTACAGTATGTGCAACAGTACGAATTGCCACTGAATTACAAATGTGTTGCAGAATACAGAGCATATAGCAATTAAGATCACAAACGTGCAAGACAAAAATGAAATAAAGAAATCAACACACTTACAAGTGGCATGAATTTGATAAAGCTGAACAAGAAGATCTTGAAATCTTTTGTTGAGCGTCCAATAATTGCACTGCAAACCAGAACATGCACAAAGATGAGCAAACATTGCCAAGAGCGTCAGGTAAAATACTGAGGTTGATGAAACATAATTTATGTTTCCTGTGAAACCAATGCAGCTTTGATAAACTGCTAAAAAAAACACACACAAAAACATCTGCTTAAACGTTAAGTATGAATTGTTTTACTGATATGAAACAGACAGTAACAGAGACCTGACATAAGTGAACACACAATACCATTCAATTTATGTATTTCCATGTTATTTTCATACATTTTCAAAATGACTTTTTGCTAGATTGTTGGATGGCTGTGGAGCCATATGAAAGTGTGTCTTCAGAAAATGTTTTCCTGTTAAGCCATACAAATAGAGTCAAATCTAATACAGTGGCAGGAACCAGGCCTTTACTTACCACAACAAGAGGGAATCAGGCCTTGAATTTAGTGCTTGTTTTTTTCCATTTGCACATGTTGTACTTTAACAAACTCTTCCTGAAGTATTAACCTGATTGAAGTCAAATTTTGTAAGGTCATTCTTAACACCTGTGGGATCAAAGTTATTAACCGCTTCAACTTTCATTGAAGGGCATGGCAATTTTTGGATGATTCGCCATGAACCGGAAGGTGCTGTAAAGCCACTGTACATGGTCAAATCTGCACCAAACTTCACACATTAAGTAAGAGTCACGCCCTGAACACCATAATATGTAAATATTAAATTACAATCATCGCGTCTTCAACTGGCAGCAGGAAATTACATTCTTTGAGGGGTGAGGTACTGGCTTGATTACCAAATCTGTCTCAAACATGGTGAGTAAACACTTAAGACCATGATGATGCTGTATTGTGAACAATATGAGTTTCCGTTGAAGGGCATGGCCTTGGCAGCACAGCGAAGGCTGATGTAGCGCCATGAAACAGGAAATTGCCATAACTCCACTGTACATAGTCAGATCTTCCCAAAATTCATGTTTGATAAGAGTCCCAGCCTGAAGACATTGACATGCCAATACTCTGTCACAGTCATAGCACCACCCAGTGCCAACAGTGTAGAGATAGGAACCTTTGTGATGTATGTTGTAGCAGGGGGGACCAACTACTCGCTTATGGGACCTGCACCTGGCTGGCGTGTCTCTGATGTGCTCCGTGCCTCCTAAGGTTTTAGACGTACCTAAGAACGATCTAACATGGTGTCAGAAGTTAATTAAAAAGTCAAGTTAGTTATTAGTTAGCTGGCGGTTTGTTATTTTTCATTATAACGAAACACGCAAAACGAGGCGACAACTACAGTTAGTGAGCTAATTAGCCACAGTACCATTACCGGGACAACGTAACGACAACGTTCAACAATGTTCAACAATGAACCAGCTTCAAGTCACCCCACCGGAGAAATTCAGGCAGTGGACTGGCCAAAATGGATCTAACAGTTTTACAGATTTTGCATCGCTTCAGGATTGGAAACTCAAGCAGACGAAAATCAGGTCAATGCCTTGATCTACACAATGGGCGAGGAGGCGGAGGATATATTAACTAACTCACTTTGTCGCCCGCAGGAACATGACATTTGAAAGGGCAAAGTTTAATCAGTGGCAGCAAGAGATGGGCGAGTCGGCCGACTCATTCGTTACCGCGCTACATTGCCTAGCAGAGCACTGCAGATACGGGGCTCTGCATAATGAGATGGTGAGTGACAGACCTCACCTTGTGGTAGGACTGAGAGACAAACGTTTATCAGAGAAATTACAATTAAACTCTGAACTGACACAAGAAAAAGCTGTCATTATAGCTAAACAAAGGGAGCAGGTGAAAAAGCAAAATGAACTGCTAAAGTCTAACTTTAAAAGGAGGCATCGTGAACACGCAGCTAGACAGCATGCACGCATGTGGTGGTGCAAAAACAAAACAGGTTAAGCCACAGTCCAAATGAATGCTCAAAAAAGCACAGAACAGACAGTGCAAGAGATGTGGGGACACAAGAGGGCACAGCCTAGACCAATGTCCAGCAAGGGATGTTTCATGCAACCAATGCAGAAAAAAAGGACATTATGCTAGAGTTTGTAGGTCTAAAAAACTGCATGAAGTGAAGATAGCCACACTGTTGGAGGATACTGAAGATGACTATCGCGTCGCCTTCCTGGGCTCAGTAGACGACGTCAGCCTGGATGCAAAAGAAGCGATAAAACAAGAATTCCCAAAGCTTTTCTCTGGACTAGGAAAGATGGAGGGTGAGTACACTATCATACTAAGGAATGATGCAAAGCCTTTTGCGGTCTCAATGCCCAGGCGAGTTTCACTCCCCCTCCTACCTAAGGAGCAAAAAGGAGCTAAATCGCATGGAGCAGCAGGGTGTGCGCCCATGGTGGTCGTGCCCAAACGTGCACAAGACGCTGTGAGGATTTGCACAGACCTCACTGAGCTGAACAAGTCAGTGGAGAGACAGAGACATCAACTTCCCTTGGTGGAGAACACACTACGACAACTAACCAGGGCCAAAGGATTTTGGCAGATTCCCCCAAAGAATCTTCTCTGCTGACTACAATTATCACTCCGTTCGGACGGTACTGCTATAACTGTCTATGTTTTGGCATTTCATCAGCATCAGAACATTTCCAGAAATGCATGCAGCAGATCCTAGAGGATCTAGGTGGTGTAGTGTGTCACATGGATGACGTGCTCATCTGGTGAGCCAATCAAGCCGAGCACGACGAGAGGCTGTGCAGTTTTCAAAAAACACAATTAAGTTCATTGGGCAGATCATCAGTAGAGCAGTGGTCAGCGCAGACCCCGACAAGGTGAGCGCTGGCAAAACTATAAAGAAGCCCAGAAATGTCAGTGAAGTGAGAAGCTTTCTGGGGATGACAAACTACCTGGAAATTCATGCCTCACCGAGCTGAGAAAACTCACCCACTCAGAGAGCTGACAAAGAAATCGAACATGTGGGTGTGGGGGCCGCAACAACAGCGAGCCTTCGACAGCATAAAGGAGGACCTGACTACCCCTTCAGGTCTAGCTCTGTATGATCCAAACGCTGACGCGCTCATCTCTGCAGATTCCTCATCATATGGGATGGGCACTGTTCTCCTCCAGCGGCGAGACAACACAAAAGAGTGGAAGCCAGTAGCATACGCTTCAAGGGCGCTCAGCAGCACAGAACACAATACGCCCAGATCAAGAAGGAAGCTCTTGCCTCGACATGGCCGTGTGAGAGGTTCACAGAGTTCCTCATCGGGAAAAACTTTCACATAGAGACTGACCAAAAACCTCTTGTTTCGCTGCTGGGCTCGAAAAGCCTTGACGAGCTGCTGCCGCGCATCCAGCGTCTATGCATGCGCCTCATGAGATTTTCCTACACTTTATCCCATGTGCCAGGGAAAGAGAATGCTATTGCAGATGTGCTATCCCAAGCGCCTGAAAACAGCACGTCTGCAGGGCTGACGGAGGAAGACATCGACTTTTATGCCGACTCCATCATAGCTAGCCTACCAGCAACAGAGAAAAGACTCAAAGAAATACAGACACAACAGAACTGAATGGTTTCTCTCAATACTAAACTATGTTTGATGACTTCATTTTCTATTGCTCTGAATGGTTTCATTATTTAATTAGATTCCAGAAAAAGTTTATTGCTTAAATATGTTGCACTTCAACATCAGCAAAACTTTTGTTGTTACAGAAATGTACATTTCAATGAAACCATAAACACATAAATTGAATGGAAGTCCATGTGAACTTTATGGCTTGAAGAAAATCGAGACCTCAGACAGTAAACGATGAAAAAGCATGACACGAAACTAATGCAAAGCAAAATGTTAAAACCACAGGGTTAGTGGTTTACAGCTTGATTATCCACTTCTATGAGAACCATGTGTTAGAAAGTTACCCCTGGTATGACTGATGCGTAGGAATAAAAGTGCCTCTTGAATAGAGTGACATCTCTGCTTATAATACCGCTGTGAAGAATAAAAAAAAAAGTTATCAGTTCCTTCAAAGATTCAAACAACAATGCAAGATGGAAAACCCCACCCACTGTCATTATAATCTTAATGAAGAAAGCCACATGTCTGCATGGAAATCAGTATTGAATGTCCAATAGGCTTGCCACAGTAGTCAGTGTTTCAAGTGTTACACGGTCGCCGCCCCTCAATAGTTGTTTTTTTTAACTTCACTGGATGATGGAATCTACAGTTACAAACTGCCGCTGCCGTCTACTCCGTGCAGTAGCAGGGCCAGCAGCAGAGTTGCACTTGTAATGTGCGGAGAGTAAAGACAGTTGACTGACAACACAAAGGCAGAGGATTTTCTGCCAAAAACGTGTATTTGGCAATTTCCGATTTAAAACCAATGCTGAAAGAGAACCTGATAACATTAATGAGAGAAAAGAAGTTGATACCTAACTGAAAAGTTGAAGATGTGCAGCCTGCTGCCTTCCGCTCTTCATCCAACAAATCTTGTTCCATTACTCCCACAGACTGTATATTTAACTACTCCCTGACATATTTAAAAATGATCCACTGTCAAAAATGATGAAAATGAACAATGTTTTGCTCTGTAGACGCATTTTTGGACGAACGATAGCAGTGCCAAACTCACTGAAGAAATTGCATTTCATCTGACCAGCCTACTTCAAAATAAAAGTCAACTTACGTTTCAACAGTTAAAAACTGCAGCAGTAGTAAAGGTTCTGTTTGCATTAGCAGTAAATTAGCATAGTGCTCTAAAGACAGTGAGCGTCTCTTGTAAAAAGCTGGTGTACTGGGTATTACCAGTTTTGGTACAAGCTTAATAGTTGGTGGAAAACATTACATCACCACGGCAACCCTCATGTCCAACTGAGAATTGAGGAGAGGTGAACAATTTTATGGAACATTACATTTGACAACTTCAAGGAAATCAGAAAGAACCTGTGCAGTGTCAGCAGCTCCAACAGTCATGACAAACAAAAAAAAAAGTGAATGCAAAATAAACAAGCCTTTACTTCATGAAGAGTGCCCCTGTCTGAAGACCATACACTGTACACAGATTCCCTGGACATGCAGAGGACCAAAGTACCAGCTCCAAAGTCGAAGTAGAACCAATCTGATCACATTGCATCTGCTCTTAGATCTTTGCATCCGCTTCCAGACAGAATAGATAACACAATTTTCCTTAGAAAAGTTTGTCTCTTAAACCTCTCAAATTTAAAGTTGTTGAAGCAGCCTTTGGGTTTTATGGGCCTGGAATGACCAAATAAAAGGCATTACATGTACCGTTGCTATGACAACTGCTGGCAATGAGCTGAAACCAACAATATATATTTTTTTAAGTCATAAATTGCTAATCTTTATTTTGAGCTTTGAATCTAAACATTAAGTCAGACTCTGACCTTTCAATCATGGTGCCGTTCTGGATCATCCATACGTCACAGTAGGTCCTGGCCACCAGCATTGCCGCAATAAAGATTAGGTACCCAGTCTAAGGTGAACACAACAACCACAGAGAATAATTAGAAGAGCCTGTAAAACACACAGATCATTCAGTTCTTTATCATCCTGCCCTTCAGTCTCCTCTTATCTATTGAACTGACTGGATAAGACTGAATGGAACCAGAGGAGCCATGTGGCTTTGACCTTGGCTTATGGTGCTGTTGCATCTGTGCCAAAGGGCTCTGCTGTGTTGTGGGGTTTAGAGGTAAGAAAAGTGAGGTTGGGAAATCGTGATAAATATCAAAATGAGAGGTCGTTTTGTAACAACATACAATGTTTCTGACATCTTTTAAGTTGTGAATTGTCAAAGCTAGAGGTAAAGCATAGGGCTAGCGTTAGCACTGAGTAGCTACTAACGCAGTATTAGGTAGTAATGTTAGCCTATGTACTGTGTGAAAAACACAGATAATGCTGTTAATTTGAATAAAGGTAGTGCTGTGTATGTGTGTGTGTGCGTGTGTGTGTGTGTAGACGTCTGCTTATGTATTACAGGCGAGATAACAGAGGCAGAAAAATAAATAATAAACAAAAGAAGAATTAAGCTTGATGCTAACAAACAAGAACCCTAGCAACAGTTGCTATGTTAACAGTTAACGAACACTGGCTACAGAACAAAAAACACAAAACGACCTCTCATTTTGATATTTATCACGATTTTCCAACCTTACTTTTCTCACCTGTGTGCTGGGTCCAGCAGGTGAGCTGTCTAAAACAGTACTCAGTACTGTCTAAAACAGCTTCCACATCTCACATCTAAACAGCCTTGGAAATTAAAACAGTTTCAGCCGTGCAGGATATTAGTGCATGGTGTGCAAATGGAAGTTTGTCACTGACAGCAGTTTTTTCACTGCCAATCAAGTGGTGTAGCCGAATCGTTTTCGATCCTACGTTCCCTGAAGGCAACCTGATAGGGGAAGGTCTGTCTCAGTTGATGCCACGCCCCCCACGCTAGATCAGGGTCAAAAGTCTGAAACTGAAAAAGAAAGATCTGAAACTGAAAAAAAGGTTTGAAACTGTAAAAAAAAATAAGATCTGAATCTGAAAAGATAAAACATGCAACTGAAAGAAATAGGATCCCAAATATCAAAACATATGAAAGTGAAAAATGAAAATAAATGATTTATTCAAAAGAATTACCAGAGTTGATCATAATTATTTTTAACCTGAAAAAACTTTTTGTACATTTATTTTTATTTTGAATACGTTGATGTATTTTTCAAAATTCAAGATCAAAACTTGAAATTTCAGTTTCAAATTTGACTTTTTCAAGTACAAAACATTTGACCCCGATTTAGCTCCATAGGTTACCATAATCAAATTGATAACAATAAATATTATAGATATTATATTATTACAGATATTAAAGATACACTCCTATTGTAATCAGTCAAGTCGTCTACACTTGCAACTTAATGACTTTAGTTATTCTCACTATATATGCTTAAACTTTATCCCAAGCACAGTTTTACATGATGGGGAGTTTAACTATTTATCAGTCTCAGTCAGCTGGGATGCAAGTATGCCGTTGATAGAAGTGCAAAAATGTTTAACACACCATACAACATTTTACTGCCCCTGAGATCTCACCAGTCTGTCTAACTTTCCTACACCAGTTGGGATGAGTGCTGGAAATATCAACAACATGGTAAAGAAAATATCAGAAGTTTGATGTCATACCTCCATGCAGAAAAATCGAGGTACCATGATCCGCAGTATCTGGAGGATTCGGAGAAAGAAAACCTTGTCCACTGCTGCACGGTCTTTCTTGCCATCTTTCTGTATGAAGAGAGAATACAAAAATGCGATTCACAACAGCTAACTATTTAAGACAACTTTATAGGGCCCAGACACTCAAACATGGCAGACTGATATACCTCAGTGCTCAGCAGGAGATCGGAGCCTCCTTTTCTTCTGGAAAAAAAAAAAAAAAACAATAATTCAGTCAGACAAATTATATTTGTTGTTAGGAGTGGGCAGTGTCCACTGAGTGTGCTTGCAGACATGTATGCGTGCTGCCCTCGCTCACATAGTCACTGTTACTGCTGGACTTATTACTTGTACATGTAGTCTAAGGAGTACTATGAAGTACTTTTACTGTGTACTTTTTGCGAAATCCTCTGTCGAAGCCCCTTATAGAGAACAAGAATAAGGCTTTTTGCCTGGCTTTGATTTGGGATGAAAACTGTAGTTACCTACCGTAATTCCAGATTTTAGTATAGGCAATGCGCTCCATGACTATTGCTTGTGGGTACCTCATGCAACTACGCAGCACTGACACACTTAAGTGTACACCCACCTATGAGATGGGCTCCACTGAAGGTCTCACTTGGAGCATAAATTGCACTGAGACCAGACAATCTGCTCCCGAACAGAGTGTGCACACTGGATACGGTGTATTTTTGCTGACATCAGAGACGAAAGTAGCACATTTTTGGCTGACAGAAACTTAAGCCAAACCTGATCCAGAGGTTCGGAGGGGGCTTTAGTCAGTGAGCGAAAAAGAAGCGGCTGAATGGGAATTTGGCCTTCAGCACAATTAAAACTAACAGCTGGAGAAATATTAGCACATCAGGCAGTGGGCCTGTGGTGCCCTCCCCAAAACCTGGGGCCTGCCTGCTGAAGGCACATACCTTTTCTCCATCAGCCCCTCTTGACTCTAGGTTTTATTCTGATGTTCCGATGTTCATCTCAGGCAGGTCTATCATAGGTAAGCTTTGCCATTTGTTGATTCACATGCAGCTTGTAGAGCTGATTTTTTCTTCCACCAGCCACAGGGGCTCAAAGCTTCATGGTCCTTGATAGCCTCCAATTAAACATTGTTGTGCCCACAATAAAGCTATTAGGCTGCATTCAGACAAAACGCAAAGGAAATATTTGTGAAGAAAAATAACCTTGAAAGCACGGCACCCAGCTGGATGCATATCAGCGTCTGGGAGCCTGGATGACTGCAGCTTCCAGTGCTACCTGAGGTTGACCGGCACCAAGTTCCCGCTGCAGAGCACCTGTTCATCTGTCTCCGCTGCTTGTCAGAAACCCCTGTGAAATCCTGTGGCACAAACAGCTGGTCTGCCACCAGGAGGGTAGTTGAAGCCCTCTGTGGGTGTGAGAACAGTACGCGCTGCTTTTCTGCACAGGTTTTTGACCATCTTTACAGCTGACTCTGCTTTGCCATTGGCTTTGTGATGGCATTCTGTTTTTGAAGCCCCACCTCCTTGCAAATGCCCAGAAGGTGCTGCATGCAAACTGACATCCGCAGTCAGAGATGACCTGGTTCAGTATACCATGGCGTGTGAACTGAGCTTTGCACCTCAGGACCATGGTTTCAGCCGAGAGGTCAGGGAGCAGATCAACCTCTCAGAGATCAGAGAAGTGGTCCACCACACTCACAGAAGTAATCCTACTGTCTCCCCTGTCATTTGCTTTTGGGTCCAATACCTGTTAATCAGCATAGCAGCCATGACAGAATGAACTGGACTGGCGGATGAATCCTGACTTCATAGTTAGCCGCTGTATTACCTGATGCCCTGTTGCCAGCCTCCTGCTCTTGTCTCCAGACAGGTTGCCGAGGGGTTCCACCTTCACTGCTGCTTCAATCTGCTCCTTTTTCTTGTTCTCTATAAGGGTCTTTGACATAGGATTTCTAAAAAAGTACTCAGTAGAAGTACATCATAGTATTTCTGCATGCAGTTTAAGAACGCAGAGTCCAAAAATATTAGGTTCATGACCTACTAATTTTTTATTCCACATCAAGTCAGGTGAAAAGACTGCAGGGTTTCCCCCAGAAAACTTGTTAAGCCCGGTGGTAGGGTGGCCCACCAACGGCCCACCGGTGCCCAAGCTGTTTTTTTGTGTCAGGGGCCTGACCATTGACTGATGGCAGGGCCCTATAGGTAACAGATTCATTAATGGAGTAGTAGAAGTTAGAAGGAGTGATTCCATAAGGCTTAAGATCAATGTTAAAAGTTGACTGGAAATTTGAAAATATTATCATTATCATGTGTTATTATAAGACATTTATGTAACACCAGGTCTTACAGATTGCACTCTTGAAATGCTGTTCAACCAACCACAAAAATAAATAAATAATAAAAACACTATTTAGATAAATAATATCAACTGTCTGCACTAAAAACTAAAAAACAACTGCCTGGTGTCTCCAGAGATTTTTATTTTTTTCCTCAGAGATTTTTACAATCTGGAGTCACATGAACATGACCACGCGTCTGTTTCCGGTCAGTCGTCATGGAAACGTGACAATGACGGATCTACCAAAGATACTCTGTAATCTACTGTTTGGACCAGAGAAAACAAACGCGAACCGTAGGAGCTGAAAAATGAAACGCTGGGTCATTTTCACATCTGGTGAAAGCAGCTCGGCTCACAGAAGTCCGGAGCTCTGACGCTGCAGGGGACGACGTGCTAACAGCTAACAGCTACTAGCCGCTGCAGCAGCTGGCTGAGCGTCCAGAGCCGCGGCTCGGCTCACATTAACCGCTACGAGGTCGGTCAGCTGGTGAAGCAGCGGTCTGATGAGCATGATGTCCATGACATGTCCCGTTTTGCGAACGAAGTTGTGACGTTGTCAGGTGATGAAAAAGACACCTGATCACGTGTTGATGGAGCGCAAAAACTGATTTAAAAAAAATAAACAACACTTAGCCTGGCGGGGGGGCAAGTAAGACCTGGCGGCCCGCCAGGCTTATAATACACTGGGGGAAACCCTAGACTGACATGGGATTTCTCAAAAACTACACAGTAACAGTACTTCATATTACTTGTATGTACGTGCATGTAGTCTAAAGCTTGAAATATGCTTCTGCTTTGAGTTGACATCATACCTACGGCGTAAGTATATGCCTTACGCCGTAGCCTGAGGTCCACTTCCCCAGAAATATAACTGCGTGTCGCAGCGACATGGACCACAACAACTGTGGTTGGTCTGCTTGGAAGCATCACATTTTCCGCCTTTTCCTCCATTGCTTATAGCGGCAGTGCAAATAACTGGGATTGTGACCTGCAGTTTCCCCAGGAAACACACTACACTCATCGGCTGTTGCAGTCCCTCCTGCAAAAAGTCCAAAAATATTAGGCACATGTAGATGTTGATGAAGGTACCAAATCGTAGACAACTGGACTTCGATATAGCAATAAGAATTAGGCTCACAAACTACTTATGGAAGAATGCCTTTCATTCCCACATCGAAGTCAAGCGAAAAGACTTAACTTTGACAAGTGATTTCTGAAATTCTCCACAGTAAAGTACCAGTAGCCCCATTCACACTGCCCTTTGAGTGTGGGGATCCTGCGCCAATTCTCCGCATCCTTCTCTGTGTGAAAGTCTCAGATGCGGTGAGGGGTGAAATTTCGCTGCACCTCTAATGCGCCTCCGGAGGTGGTATCAGAGGCGCAGAATTGGCAAACCAAACCAGTGTGAATGGATAAGCTGGTGGCGCGGAGTGGGGGCGTCTCGATCTGATGGTGTTCACAGTCTGATAACTAAACAGATCCTTCACTCAACAAATAAAGAGAAATGTCCTACAAAGCAACGTTACATGAACAAACAACAGTAACGTAGTAACTGGTAGTGTCCTTGGTAATTTATATGAGGAAAAAAATACCGCAGTTATACGTGGAGAAGTGTCTGTCCTACCAACTCTTTGTCACATTTCTGCTCGAAAGACAGCGTCTGTCCCCGGCAAAAACTTTAACTCACCATGTGTTTGTCTCCTTCCACTATTGTGTTGTTGTAGTTACTGTCTTGAAAAAAATCACTGCGACGGTCAGCCCTCCCAACGGAGACTTCAGTGAACTTTCCCCCAGAAAACAGCATCCCTCCCCGCGACTGACAGAGTCAGACAGTGTCCTGAAAACCGGAGGTTGTCAAACGTGTATCCTCGCGTTTACTTCGCCAACCCGACGCAATTTGATATATTTTTTATATTTGGTGTGTTTGCGTCGTGTATAATACACTGCATGCCTTCTCTTCGGGTAAGACTTCCATAGTGCAAACTTTCCTTTGGAAATTGAGAGAAATGTCATGATAGAGTCGCTAACTCAGCTCGCGGTGAGCAGTTTCTATGCATACCATAAAGGTCAGAATACGGGCCCACTCCATATTTAGGGGTGGCTGATTTGACAACATAAAAACGCGAAGCGGCTGGATTGTCCACAGTTGGTGACTGGGGAAACACTAGGCAGATGAATTGTGTTAGGTTGCTTTTTCCTCCGACCAAAGTGTCAAAGGAAGACAGATTCTGCTTAGGAGACAGAACAATCTATAATCTGGTCATGACGGTCTGATCAGTCAGCATGGTGGCCATCCTACGCAAACCACCTAACATTCAGGAGTGTCCCTGGAGCAGGTCGCTGTCACCTGTCAGAATGGGGAGCTAGCAGCTGCTTATTAGCATCCTGGCAGACGTAACAAACCTACCTGTTGGCCGCGTTTTCTGCACTTCAATACGAACATCGACATTCTTGTACTACTGTCCACTTACCCGACCTGTTTGGGCGCCCGTCGTCTGCGTTTCAGCAAGTATAAAACCAACAAAATACCGCCTGCTATGGAGGAGTTTTTCGCTGTCAGATATTTACTGAAAGTCGCCATGTTTCCGACACAACGACCGGCTTGGTTTAGGGTTTACTTCAGTTCAACAATGGCATTCTGGGAGTCTCACGCCATTTCTTCTTCTCCTTCTTTTCTAAATAACAGCTCCTATCGCCCCTAGTGGTCGGAGGACTTAAACTACCAATATCAGAAAAAGATAATTGGCTCAATAATAAATAAATAATAATAAATAAATTCAGAGCCCAATCACTATTCACTATATCACTATTATCCAATATCCTGAAGCTGACATACTGTGCATGTCAGCGCAGAGTATGTTTGAACACTACTGGCCTACAGTGAAACTACTGAGCTATCTTGTTGGCATGGCATGTATAGTTGGGCCATGCACTCTGATGTTGTTTAAATCAATAGGTGAAAAGCTGACCCCATGACACTCTTGGAATGACCCTTAATTTGCATAAAGAAGCAGATATGTATCAAGAGATGTAAAAGGCAAATATATAAATAAATACGTGTAAAAACATAAATGAATTCAAAAATTAATAAATTAATAATTTAAATGGGAAAGTACATAAATAGCTGAATTAATGTAAAGGTAAATATATACAGATTTGATTTGATTTGATTTGATTTGATTTAGAGCCAAATTAAAGCAGAAATATCCATGCAACGTTTTATAAATTAATTATTCCTGCATTTTTTAATTTTGTTTTTTTGTTTTTTGGTGCATTGTGCATTTGTATTTATTAAGCCACTATTTATTTATTTATTTATTTATTTATTTATTTATTTCTATTTCAGTCATACTTGTGGACCAGATGCAGTATTCTCCAGTTTGACGTTGTTCTATTAAAGTACCTGAGTTAAATGTTGTCTGTTATGAATGTAGCACCAAATGTCATAGAACTATTTTAGTTGTATTATACTCTCACACTTTTAAAGATAATAATACATTTTAAGGGGTCTCCTTTTTCATCCTCAGATTGTTTCAGTTTAAACCACACTGTCTGTATCTCCAACACCAGAGGGCACATCTGCCAATGACTCTGATTAGGCTATGCCGCCTGTCGGTGAAAAAATGTAACCTATATTGAGCTAGTCAGTTAAATGTTGCACTTGGTTTTGAATTGGAACTGAAATAAGTCATATTTCATGATAAATTGTTGCTTTTATTTATTTCCTTATTTATTTACACCTGTTTTTCTAGTAAAAGTGTGTTTGTCTGCATAGACTTATCAAGCGTTCTTGTCCACAGTAGACTATTTGTTTGTTTGTTATTTGTTAATTTATAAATCTACATGGGTTCTTGTTTTTTCATGCACTGACACTGGTAGAGCCCTGGTATAAATCTGACTTTTAACTGCAAAAACAACTGTGGAAAGCCTCTACTTATATACATGTTCTAATTAGTTGAAAAATATAATGTGACAATTTACGCTGCATTGTGTGACAACATTCCTGGCGATGGGGCAATTTGTCACAAATACACATCCCGTACTTAACCATTTATAACTCTAGATTAAAGTGAGAAATTATACATTTGTGTACAAGAATGTATTATTCAATTTAATAAGACAAAATTAATGACTGTGATGGAACGTTCCCCAAACTGAAAATTGTGCCCTCTGTTGCTACTTAGAATACTGTTACTAGCTATTTTAGGTCATTCCTTAAATTAGGCTACATATGATACGAGCCCAGCTTTGACTGTAAAATGTCGTCCACTCAGCTATGCATTAATTCCTTGTCCCCTTCCACACACTGTCTTATCAACTGTTTCTTCCTAGGTAATCATTTTTGCCTGTTGTATCAGTTTTGGGGGCGGCAGTAGGCCTGAAGAGGTGCCAGTTCACTTCTGGGGCACTGCCAAGGTGCCGTTGAGCAAGGTAGCAAACCCCTTACTGCTCGGGGCATCTGATACAGGGCAGCCCCATTGCTCTGACATCTCTCCATAAATGAATGCTTGTGTATATGTCCTTTTCTGCTTTTTGGGTCTGAAAAAAATAGCAACCGAGCGAAAAAAATGAATTTCCTTGGAAGTGATAAATAAAATGCCACCCTAAGTGTCTCTCAATGAGGTTCTACTTAATTAATATTCAATTAAACGTGTGTATCTCACAAAACAACCACAATGGAACAAATGGTGAAAGTCAGTTATATCAACTGCAAAATATACCTGGGCGCGAATAACTTTCCTACATTACCAGTTTTAGTTACCTTGCTCAATCTGGGCTGTGATTAAAAGAGACAGCAGGATAGTTGGCAGGCTGTGTACTGTGACTCAAACAAAGGGGAGACGAAGGCTGAATTTCCTTAGATTACTATTTTATTAGAGCTAGGCCTACAGTTAAACAAACAAAAAGTTATCTATTTTATATATTATTCTATTTTACCTCTTCAACAGACCATACCAGCCTATCACAAATCTACCAGGATTCAGGCAAAGAGACACTAATTGCCCTTGTCTGACTCTACAGGGCAGTGTTCTAACCTCAGATGTCAGCCCTTATATCAGGATATACAGTAGAGATCAACAGAGGATGCACAATTACAACAGAGGTTGTTAAAGACTCACTGAAGTGGAAGTAAGGATCTCACACACAGTGAAAAATCTACTTTTTCAAAATGCTGCGTTGTTCCCATATCTCTCAGATGCATAATTTTTCCAGCTCTTTGTGGTTCCTTCTCTTGGACTGAGGGAAGAAATAGTCCCAGTTGACCCAAATATGGCACCAACACCTAATTAATGGCATCACAAATACCCACAGCCACCCTATGGTTGTCTGAAAAACAATTAACAGTAGTTCGTAACAATAACACATTTGCAAATGGAGTTTCATGATCAATCAGCACCATCAAAGGACTCACAAAGAGACAATGGTCTGAATGTTAGATATTTGTTTCAAGCACGGCTGTTAAACTTCACAATCCGGCCGTTTTTTCTACTCATATACTGACTATTGCTAAGTGCAGTCTAAAACAGCTTGCTAAGCAGAAGTTTGTCACAAGCATCAGTTTTTATGTTACGTTATGTTTATTTATTTGATATGGACATCACAAATACATTGAGACTGTTCCAGTGGACAGACCAGATGCTTTGCTTAGGTGTGTTTAGCACATGTGCTAATTTTCAACACCAGTCCATAGGCGGCTATTCTAAAAGCACAGAGCATATTATCAACAGTATGAGATAAAACCAAGTGCATGACACAACATCACAAAAGTAGCATACTAATCTAAAAATACAGAGCACAAGATCAACGATCTTAAAGATCACTTTATATGATGAATATGATGTATAGAAAGTGTACCCACATTTCCTAAAGGCAATGTAAGTGAGGAAGGCCCTAAGCCATCTTCGTTATGCTGTCACTCATGATTCCTCGCCCCTCTCAGCTGATGTCATGCCCCCCACGCCATATCAGGGTCAACAGTCAGAAGGTGAAAAAATTAGATCTGACTTTGAAAACATTACAGTTTTTCTCAGTTGCTTTGGTGCTTTTCTCAGATCAGAATGAACATTTTCATAACTATTAGTTCAACCTCCACAACATTTAGTCATTTGTGCACATCATAGTAGCAATTTCTCCTTCCTCTGTCTGCTGATTTTGAAACACTACTACTGGGCTGCTTACTCCAGGACTCTTACCTACTGGAAATGCAGAGGTGAAAGGAACCCTTCATGGTTATAGCTAGAAGCCTCTGCTGTTAAAAATCATTCACTTCCTGTGTTTTTGTTTTCAAGTTCTGCGTTGGTGAACAAGTCAATTCAAAAAACAAAACTTTTTAAATTCTTTGCAAATATTATTTCAGATAAAAGTGGCTCACCAAACTCCTAGTGTTTCCATACATTCTCCCATATGCCAAAATTACTCATTCAAGCCTGGACAGATAGATGGGGTGTTTGCAGTCTGGAGAGAGAGAGAGGTATCAGGACTTTTTTAGATCTGTACATTGATGGCCAATTTCCATCATTTATTCAATTTAGTACTAAGTTCAACCTTCAAAATTCTCATTTTTTTATATCTTCAAGTCAGACTAAGGAAAAGTGCCCACGCCCACCACCCATCCTTTTCTTGAAAGTCTCTTGCTCCCTCAAGATTCCAAGCAGCTAGTATCAAAATTTAAGAATTGCTTTTGTAACCAGAGTAGTTTAACCCCAGGTTATTACTAATGTATTTTGAGAATTTAGCTAGCACTTTAATTAATTGTTGAATTAATATTAATGTGCTTTTATCCTTCTGAAAAATAAAATTTCAATTTCACAAGATGATAAAGAGACATGGAAGCACTGTGAGGATCATGTTCTTTGATTACTCCAGTGCTTTCAACACCATACAGCCTGCACTTCTGGGGGACAAGCTGGAGCTCACAGGGGGTGGACCAACACCTCACGTCCTGGATCCTCGACTTCCTCACCAACCGGCCAAAGTATGTGAGGATTAGGGACTGTGTTTCGGACACAGTTGTCTGCAGTATGGGTACCTCACAGGGAACAGTCCTAGCCCCTTTCCTGTTGACCCTGTACACTGCAGACTTCTCCCACCAATCACCCCACCGCCATCTACAAAAGTTCTCTGACGGCTCTGCTATCGTTGGCCTCATCAGGGACGGGGACGAAATAGCCTACAGAGTAATTATTAAGGACTTTGTAGACTTCTGCCAGCGGTACCACCTCAAGCTCAATGCCGGGAAGTCCAAAGAGCTGGTGGTGGATTTCCGCAGGCACAGACAACCCTGCACACAGTGGAACATCCAGGGAACGGACATTGAAATGGTGACATCTTACAAGTACCTGGGAGTTCACCTGAACAATAAACAGGACTGGACTGATCACACTGCAGCAACATGTAAGAAAGGTCAGAGCAGACTCTGTCTGCTGAGGAAACTCAGGTCCTTTGGAGTGCAAGGGGCACTCCTGACAACTTTCTATGACTCTGTGGTGGCATTGGCCATTTTCTATGGAGTAGTCTGCAGGAGCAGCAGCATCACAGCAGCAGATAGGAAGAGACTTGATAAACTTATCAAGAAGGCCAGCTCCATCCTGGGATTCCCTCTTGACCCAGTGCAGGTGGTGGGAGAGAGCAGGATGATGGATAAGCTGTCATCACTGCTGGTGAAGGAGTCCCGCCCCCTGCAGGTCACTATCACAGCACTGGGCAGCTCCTTCATCAATAGACTGATGCACCCCAAGTGTGTGCAGGAGAGGTATTGCAGGTCCTTCCTTCCTGCTGCTGTCAGACTCTACAACCAGCACTGCTCCCAGTAGACCACCACCAAAAACTCCCATATTTATTATTTATTACCAACAATACACTGCCACACTGTTTACAATTACACTGTTCATATTGTACAATGTATATGTGTGTATTCCTATTTCTTACCTTTTTGTTATATTGTTTATTTTTAACTATTATTATTGTTTATTGTAATATTACTGTCCTTTGGCTGCTATGACAGAAATTTCCCCATTTGCGGGACAAATGAAGGAATTCCGATTCTGATTCCGATTCTGAAATATCAAACTCAGGCTATGTTACTGTCCCTTTAAGTGAAGTTGATAGTTACATGCTGCTTCAGTGTGCAGAAGGTGCTAGGAGTGGTCATCTTAGTCTGAAAAACTATTTTAGTTTTTCCCCTCGCCAGCTGCTCAGTTCTGTGTGGATGCTGGAGTTAACTGAGTGCTGAGCTTGATAAAAATAAATCCTAAGAATTTTGAAACTGAGGAAAGACATTGATGTACAATAGACGATTGAGGAGCTGCAACTTCGCTTAGAATGGCTTAGAACATTAACATTGATATCCCGGTGAGTAATGGCTGCTACTTAATATGTTGCATTAGCATGCTAACTGCAATAACAAACACTAACAATGGGTAAATAAAAGTTACAGATGAGCCACGTATGCTACTTAAAGTCAGGATAACCTTGGACAGGTCTGTTTTTTTGGGGAGCTCTTCAGTTGGAACTTCCTGTGCGTCCACCGTCATCTGCTGTCACCCATTCATATCCCACATCCAAGTTGTCCTCTCGCCTTCAGCAAGGGATCATCCACGTCTCCCCCCCATCAAGCCTGCAGTAGTCACCTTGGACCACCTTGTGGGACATTCATTGTAAAGAGGGCAGTAGGACTTTCTGAGTGCGCTCATTTTATTTTCCCTTTTTGTTTATTTTTTCTCTATTCATTTGAACTTTGACATCATTTTTATTTCCTTTTCTCTGAGATCTCAGAGGTTTTTGGGTTAAAATAATTGGTTGACTAGTTTTGAGTCAGCAGGATCTGGAAAAAAGGAGACATTTAAAGTGTGGCAAGGTTTTGTAAATCCACTTGTGTGATTGTTATATAATTATTAAGATTGTTGTTATACACACCATTTTTGTTGTTACTTACCTGATTTGGTGAAAAGAGTAACAAGGTTACTTTAATACGTGTACTTAATAACTTTCGCATTCTGAGATACTGTGACCATAGGATGTTTATTGGTTGCAATATAATTCCCTAAAATCGCCAGTCCATTGTCAGGTGTGTTATTTGGGGTGGATGTCACAGGTCTACTTTAACGGTCAGACAAGTAAATTTAAGCCCCCCTGTCTCATATGTAGATATTCAACACCATTAAGTAATAGGTTCGGGGCATTACACTTTACTATTTTGTTTTCTTCAGATCATATTAGGAAAGCCTGGGCCAGTGACTTGAATGCAGAGTTATCAGCAGAGTTCTGGGAAAAGGCAATGTCCCGTGTTCATTGTTTCTCTATTAATCACGTTACAGGTTAATTCAGTACAAGGTGATCAAAAACAAAATTGAACCGCATCTTCCCATCAGTGTGTTCTGATTCTGACAAGTGTTGCTCTGCAGTAGCATCACTAGCACATCTTTTCTGGTTTTGCCCTACATTATACATCTTTTGGACTACAATTTTTGAGTGGCTCTCAAAAGCCTATTCCAGGGAGATTCAGCCCAACCACGACCTGGCCATCTTTGGATGCTCTGCAGAGACTTTTGAGCTACCGTAAGACATGCAGATTGCTCTGCAGCTAGGAATGGTGGTTGCTAAGAAACGTATTCTTCTGACTAGGAATTCTACCACTCCACCCTGCTTTGTGAATTGGCTCACAGAGATGTTGTCTATTATACAAATGGAAAGACTGTGTCTGCACAAACCCAACACACAAAGTAGATTTGACATAATTTGGAGACCATGTAGTGTCATATTACCCTGCATCGGTACTCTGACCTGCCTGGCTACATGAGTGGGTGTGGTGTTTAACTCGATTCATTTATTCATGTCACTTTACCTTGCTCCCGAGTAACTATTGTGACAACATTCCGGAAAGACTATTTAGGTCATTTTGTGAACTGTCTGGCAGCCTTTTGTCCTGTTTTGTTCTGTTTGTGTTCCACTTGAGGTTGTAGTTTCGTTGTATTGTTTTGAATGTCATTTCAATATATTTTGCCATTGTAAAATTGTGTCAAAAATTGAGCTGCCTCAAACCTCCGCCTGTGCTTCTGTACTATAGAAGGCTGCCAGATAAAATATTTGGCGTCTCTTAGTGGTAGGAGTGAAAAGGATCTGACAAAAAGGAATAACAATAATCCAGCCTGGATTATGGACTAATTATTCCACATCTTTTTAAGACAGGATGTTCCAGTTCGCCTGAGGCAATTAGGAGTGAAAAGAGTCTGGAGCAGGGGGAGCAGGATTTGGGTGTCTGGCTCTGTAAGTTATCTTATAAAGCTTACCTACAGCAGCGCTTAAAGCTTGGGTATGTAATTCTGTTCAAAAGCATTTTCTATCATATTTGTATAACATTTCTTAACATTCAAAATATGAAATGATTTGAAAAAAAACAGAACAAAATGGTCTCTGGCAGCTACAGGGCTGTAAAAACTTCATTCAGTCAATTTTACCGGCCCGTCAATATTTTATAGACGGACTATCTGTCAATCAATCTGCCTTTACCTGACCACCCTGCCCACCCTGTGCTGACTCCTTGCATCACTCATTGCGCATGACCGGGTCCATGAAACACACTGCTGGAGCTGTGATAGACTGTTTACGACTAGAATGGCAGAGAAACTACAGCCACACTTCTCATCACCAGTGGTACCTACAGCATCTTACACTGCTGAACAAAGAAAGAACAGAAAGACACGACTTCACTAACTCTCTCGACCACATTACAGGGCCGAACCCAGGTGCTGTCCAGCTTGGGGCAGCGGCCTTTTACCCTCTTAGGTCCATACACCCAGGCAAGATCCCCAGCCTGGAAGTCCTGCCCTTTGACATGCATGTCATAACATCGCTTCTGACGGACCCCCGCCTGCTGTGCCTGGTGTCTGGCAACCTGTGGGCCATTTGCAAGCGGTCCTGTAACTGTCTGGCATACTCCGGGCCAGCCATGGCATCTGGTGCATCGGGCGGTCGTCCGTAGACCAACTCTGGCAGCGTTCTAAGTTCCCTGCCCAACATCAACAATGCAGGAGTACAGCCAGTGGACTCTTGGACCGCACTGCAGCACGCCATGAGGATAAGGGGCAACTGCAGGTCCCAGTCACCCTGATCTGGGGCAGTGGTGAGAGCTAATTGGGCGCTTAAGGTCCGCATGACTCACTCCACGAGCCCGTCCCTTTGCGGGTGAAGTGGAGTGATTCTTGTCTTTTGGATACCAAGCTGGCTACACATAGCAGCGAATCCTTGTGATTCAAAGTTCCGCCCTTGGTCTGAGTAGAGTTCTGAGGGTGTTCCAAAGTAACTGAACATTCCTTGCACCAAGGCTTCTGCCACGGTTGTTGCTTCTTCGCCAGAAAGGGGGTATGCCTCTGGCCACTTCGTAAAGTAGTCGATGGCAACCAGTACATACCGGCTCCCTCTAATGGTACGGGGAAGTGGGCCCAACACATCGAATGCCACCCGGTCCATTGGTGCCCCAACACGGTGCTGCTCTAAACGTGCGTGGGACTGACCTTGGGGCCCTTTATGGGCGGTACAGGAATCGCAGCAGCAGCAGTAGTCCTCAACATCTCTCCTGCTCTGGCCCCAATAGAATGCCTGCCTCAGCCTCTATAAGGTCTTTGTGACCCCAAAGTGACCTACTCCGGGGGACCCATGATGTGCCTCCAGCACTTCGCCCCAGAGGTCTTTTGGCACAACCATCTGCCAGCGTGGTTCTCCAGTGGCTGGCTCATGCCAGCACCTCTTTAGGACTCCTTCCTGCAGCTCCAACCAAGGCCATTGAGACCACAGACCTCTGACTGTGGCTGACTGCTCCACCACACCTTCCCAGGGAGGCCGGCCGTCTGCTTCCAGCCACCCCATGACCATTTTAAGGTCAGAGTCTTCAGTTTGCAGCTCACCCCACCCCCTGACATCATTGGGTAATATGGCTCGACAAATCACCTCTCCTGTCTGTAGATTAGCTGCCTCCCGTTCTTCAGCCCGGTTGCAGTGTTGACAGCCTGGGGTACATGGTTGACGGGAGAGGCTGTCTGCATTTGTGTGACTCTCACCGGCTCTGTCCTGTATGGTGAACTGAAGGGCTTGGAGCTGTTCAAGCCATCTAGCAACTTGTCCTTCCAGCTCTTTGAAGGAAATTAACCATTTCAAAGCAGCATGATCAGTGCGGATTGTGAATGGGAGGCCGCAGAGAATGTTCTTGAAATGGTTTACTGCGCTGATCGCTGCCAAAAGTTCCCTGCGAGTGACACAATAGTTCTTCTCCAACTTATCCAGGGTACGACTGTGGTAAGCAACAACCCGTTCTCCATCAGGGGTCAGCTGCGAGAGTACAGCTGTTTTACCGGCACGTGGCCGGGGAGTTACGGGTAATTGGAAGGGGCTTTTTTCTACAGCGTCGGGAACGTCGTTTTCTTTTCTCCTTACAACTCGGCTGGCCTCCGTTGGCTTTATCCTCGGTGTTTCAGGTGGGGTGTGCGGGTTGAAGAGGTCGGACTTTCCAGTTCGTTCAGCCATCTCGTCCCGCGGTGTTAGCTAGTGGTCGTAGCCTGCATATGTGTGGGAAATGGAGGCTTGGCGATCCCACTTCTGACACCAGTGTAGCGTTAGTGGCCCAACAATGCGGGCTAGCTAGCAATATGACATGGACACCATGATTGAAGTTTTAACCAGAGGACCGGGTTTTATTCCCCTTTTGTACAGGCTAACAACAGGGTTGGAGGAGTGCCTAAAACAACAAAGGCTGATAGCCGAGCTATCTAACTATGGTGTGTAGCAGCTTCTCTTCATAGGGTTTTTCCCCGAACTCCTGCCTTTTTCCTTCCACTTTTCCTCTACCTCTCTGACCCCTCCCCCAATCCCAAACTAGCCTATCAAGCTGAACTAGGAGCAACTCCTCCCCCCCATGAACTCCCCATCATTCCATCCCATTACTCCTGCAGGGTCGCTACATTGCCCACCCCCCCCTCTAATTCCTTATCCCCGAGGAAGAGCAAAGTCATGTTAGCCTACTGCTTGAGACTATTGCATACTAGTAAGACATTTTTAAAAAGAAAATAGACTTTGCATTTCAATTCATGATCTGACTGTCAGCTGACCACAGTAGAATGTGGGAAACACAGAATGCACCCGACAATCCCTATGAATAATTGCTTGCCACCCATCACATAAGCTTCCCATCACCCACCTAACCCCAGACTTCTTTTTTTTTTTACATAGCAACAGTCCTGTGTTGTCTTTGACAGAATCAATAACATTTTTAGGCCCCATAAACACATTAAGTTCTCCATCCTTATCCAGATTTCTGTAATTATTATAATTTTTTCAGTGATGATGGAACTCCTTTCTCTTAGGCCAAGTACTCCGAGGTGTACAACAAAAAGTCCAGCAAGTAGAGCTTGTACACACTACTGTTAAAATGCATAGAAAAATAATGAGAATGTGAAACTATGTAAATTACTCTGACAGTGACATTTCCCAAAAAGTAGAATTGGTAAATATGAAATGTCTGTAAATGGCACAATTCTGATGTAACAGAGGCTATTTCTGGTTGTTTTCAGGAATATTTGTCACTGCATAAAATGCAACTCAAGTTGTGGTATAATAAATTGAGAATAATGTCAAGGTCCTTGAAGAGCTGTATTTACTGTCAGATAAGTAATTGTGCTATTCTTTCTACAGGACAATCACTGCCAAAACAGTAGAGGATTGAGACAGCACCGACATCAACAGCCTAACCTGTTAGCCAACACTGATCTGTGTTTCTAATCAGTCCAGAAACCTCTGGATGTGCTTCCTGTATATAGTTGTTTATGCTAATTGTACTGTATATTGTCTAAACGATAAAAGGTAAACTATTTTTGTAGTGTTGTTTATTAACATGTGTTCCAAAAAATGGAATAAACAAGAGTCTTGCCTAATTCAGTTATTATTATGTATGTATGTGTTATGTATTATTATGATACACTAGTAATAATTGTAATTTATTAATCACTGGCAATTAATAAAACACTCGTTAATGAGGCACCACCTCCGATGTTTTGTCTATTTGAATAATCCGGAGGTAATTAATCAAATCCGACTAAACAAGGTTAACTTGTATCAATTCTAATCAATTTCAGATCAATTTATTCAATCTCATAAATGAATTAGTGAATTCTACACAGATCCATCGGTTCTCTACAATAAAACACAAACCTGCACAGACAACGACATATGGTTAAATAGGTTTTTTACTACAAAATGGAATAAATTAAATGGCAATTATATGTACAACAAAAGTTAACAGACAATGTGGAGACTATAATGATCAAACTAATGGGGTTATGTGAAGATATAGGCTGCGATGGTGAAGTCGTGATTCGGGTGAGGTAATTAATCAAATATTACGAGAGTAATTTCTAATATTAACAAAACCCTAATCGAACTTCTCTTAAGCTAAAATTAAGAACCAGGAGCTAAAGATGACACCGACCATCTCATGTGTGCAACCAGTAGTGTGCGGGATAGCTTTGTCCTACTTTGTTTGGAGAGTGGAGGTCCGCGAATTTGGGTCTCTTCTCCGGTATTCGTAGCTTGACTGCGGGCTCGCAGTGTCAGTCCAAGAGCCAGAGGGGAGCCGCTGTTCGTCCGATGTCACGGTGGGTGACTCCCTCATTCCGATGTCGGATGAAGAACGCAGTCGGCTGGCACTCAGCTGATGGCAATTTTGGCTCAATGCCCAGCGGGTGGCACCGCTCGGGATCGTTGGGGGCAGAGCTAGCTTGGCACAAGTCTTTCTGTCGTTGAAACCAGTTTGCACGGATTGTTGAGGCAGCCAGTTACTGCAAGTCTTTATCACTGATGATGGTCTTAATAAAGATGTCTTCGTTGCACCGAGTGGTGGTTCTTTAAGCTCTGATTCGTGAATTAATTCAATTACTTGAATAAAATAAAGAAAGGATGACTGCTGGCCGGGCAAATCTTCCGTGGTTACTTAAGACAAGATAACTTCAACTGAATTCACTTCCACTGAATAAGGTTGTGATACTTAACTATATATTTAAAAGAATCAAAAATAAAAGCACTTAGAGAATGTGCATCACTAGACTACCGCAGACTATAAAAATGAGAAAATATCAACACGTGGTTGATTCTGCGGAGATCGCTGTCTTGGAGCGTGTTGCAAAGTAAATAGTAAAGTAAAGGGTTGAAAAATCAAAGAAGAAGAGAGTGCGAGTGTAAGAGTAAGAGCGTAAGAGAGAGAACGCAGGCGGTGTCTGCCTTTTTGTTGTCCCGTCTGGTAGGCCGAACCAAACGGCGGCTGACAGCGTTCATGCTTTAAATGATATTATAAGCCTAAACTCGCGGACTTAATTAAACTAAACTATTGTTTTTAATGTTTCAAGATCGTGTTTCACCCTTTACACAAATTCACCATAGCAAAATATGTGGACTTCGTCTAACAATGAAATAACATGACATGACTAAAATCACTGAACAATTAAAAGGAGTTAAAACTGGATCAAAAGTAAAAACACACATGAATATACCGTAGAACTGGTAGAATTGATCACTTATACGTATTCCTCCTAGTTTTAGCTTAATACTTGTTAAAAACAAAACATATCAGAGACACTTACTGGTGATAACAATAAACATATTAAACAGAATATTTCCTAAACAGCTTGTCCAACTGTACCAGGACTCACCATCAGGAGGCGCTGTGGTTCCACCAAACACAAGACACATTCAAACATTAAACTTGATTTCAGTCAAATTTCATAACAGAGAAACGGGAAGAAGATCAGTTTTATGAACTTCTTTTAGTGACTCTTAATTTGTAAGAATTAAGATGGTGAGATCCTGACTTAATGGTTAATTAGAAATGGTCTGAAATCTGGAGGAATACAAAGACCATTTGGGTGGATTGTCCCACAGATAGTGAAGCCAGATTTGTCGTAAATAACAAAAGACAGAGCAAGAGCATAGAACAAGTCAGAAGGTGTCTGGTGTCCTTTCACTCTAGAGAGTGTGTTTGTGCATCAGAAGTCAGAGAGACAGAGAGGGTGAGAGAGAGGGAGAGACATCAGACATGTTACCTAATTTGCAATTGCAAAGATTGATATTAACACGTCTGATCACCAAATAGTTCCTGTCCCTCCTGATGCGGAGAGAGTAGGTGGCTCCATGTTCATTCAGACTGACCTGTGAGAGAAGAATTTATCTGTTTGGAGGGGAAAGAAAGTTGAAAATGGGAGTTTTAGGTCGTAAATTAATTAGAGGTGTCATCATCTGACGGCTTTATGGCAGGAAAAAACACTGTCCTCTCTGCCAGGAGATAAGGTGGCAGACAATAAGGCGCCTTGTTCCTGTGAATAGTCTTCTTGCAGGTGGAAAGAGTTAACAAGGATAAACAGGCCTCAACACCAAGAGTCAGAGGCGATAGGCCTTCCTACAATTACTTCATTACGTAAAGTGAAAGAACTAATGGTTGATTGTTTATGCTGGAAGTGTAAAGAAAAGGCTTTTATCATTTTCAAGACTTTATTCAAACAAGTTAGAGATAATGCACAACAAGGAGTAAATACAGAACGACAAATAAATAGGTGTCAGGCAGAGTTCCGCACTTGATGTGATTGCTCCAAACGTCGACGACATGTTTCTACTCATTGTGTTTATTGTTATGCACCAAAACACAAATTCAAATTGTGAAAAACTGCTTGGCAAAAAGTGTGATTCTGATTAGGGCACTTGTGTGTCCAAGTTACATGCCTGGTCGATATACTGTACAAACACAAATAATTGTAGGTGGTGTTTATCAGGAAAAAAAGCACCAGTAATGTTCTACTTTAGATGCTGACCTGCTCATGTGCAATCCTTTGAGCTTGAAGATCTTCTACTAGACGTATGAACATCTGCTTGACCTGTCGCCCTCCCACGTCCACGGCCTCTGCCTCCACTTCCTCGGACACTGCTGGTTGCCCTCCTGTCGTCCTCTGATGGGATGATGTGCTTTGCTCTGGCGTGTCTTCGTCATCAGAGTCAACTATGCTCTAATCATGGAAGCTCTAACATACAAAACATCATATCATCATGAGTCCAGTACAATATTCACGTTCGTCTGTGAATCACTGAGGGAAACAAAAAAATAAAACATGTAGTAGGCCCACTGTAACCAATGATAACAATAAGAATGAATTTACCAGAGTTATGGTAGAAGTTTACTACCTGTTCAGTTTATTTACAACCATTAATTTCTGAACTGAAATGCGTCATTCCACCTTTACACTGAATGCAAATGCTGAAAGTGCAAATCACACAACCATCACTGTAACCTTAACTCTTTATCAGTGTGTTGAACAAAGAAAATAAGAAAAACACAACATGCATTTCCCTCTTTCTGAGGAAACTCTGATTGAATTGAAAGTCTCTTTCTCAGCTTTTGAGAACAGTTCAATAGTCTACCGGACGGTCTTCAACTCAAAAATGAGAAAGTTCTCCATCTGTCTTTTAATCGTCTCTTATCAAAAAAAAATGTTTTGCTGGCCAGCGGAAAAGAAGAAAAAGAAGAAAGTCATATAGAGCTCTATATGTGAGTGTGAGGTGAAGGCTTTGCCTGAAAAGTATCAGACGAGATCCCATAGATGGCAGGCGGCAGCTGTCCTCCAGGCAGCCACAGGAAAGGCACCGTCACCGATCGACTGACCACTCACTAGCATGGAAACATCATATATATATATGAGAAGAAAGCAGGCTAACACAGAGCACCGTCGAGCAGACACATATGTGACGCAGTACTGCGCAGCAGTAATGAACCTCTGAGCCCAACAATATAACATACTCTTAATATAGCACTGCACAGAGTTTTAGCTCATTGCATTTCACATCTAACATACATTAAACACCATAGTACTAAGTGTAAAGTCCGCCTAGCATGGCGGCTATTAGCAAATTAGCATTTTACTGCTAACGTACAAATAACATTGACCTGCTACCAATTCAGTCGGTCGAACATAACCATATTACTTATCACAACACAGACAATTGCCACATGAAATATGAATGCTTACCTAGCATGGAAACATCATATATATATATGAGAAGAAAGCAGGCTAACACAGAGCACCGTCGAGCAGACACATATGTGACGCAGTACTGCGCAGCAGTAATGAACCTCTGAGCCCGCGATCCCTCAGTAACAAGCAATGCTATTGGCTATTGTCACGCTGCGGTAATATGACCCTGTCTTAACTTGTCTTAAAGGGGCACTACACAAAACAATGCTAACAAAACTCAGTTGGCTGACACTACAGCTGGGTTACATCCTCCCCCACTTAGAAGGTGACGTCCCCGTCACTGCTTATGACTAGAGACTGCACTAACCCTGCAATTTGTTGCTGCAAGGACATTAAAAAGTTATACAACACAGTCTGCTGTGTGGGGGGACTTAAACTGTGGTGTTTACAATAGGCTTTGTTGCCAACTTGGTAGTCACTGAGATAAGATGGTGGTACCCTTCTTCTCTGCGGCCTAACCTGCAATGGGGCTGGACTAAGTACAAACTCAGTGTCTGACAAACTAGGCTGGTCAAATGTGAACTCAGAGGCGTCAGGATTCAGGGGACTTTGAGAGTGACAGGTACACTGCTCAGGGGCTTCAGGATTCAGGGGACTTTGAGAGTGACAGGTACACTGCTCAGGGGCTTCAGGATTCGTGCACTGAGGTCCCCAGTCCGCCTCTTCTTCCACAGGAGCCAAAACCCCAGCAATATCTGCCTCATCAATCACCTCAGAAACTTGCGATGGGATGACCTGCACATCAGTATTTTCACGATCCAAGATTGCAGGTAAGAACCCACAGGGAAGAAGCATGTCACGATGCAGGACCCGTTCTCTGCCCTCTCCATCCTCAGACTTGACCACATAGATGAGGATACTCTCATCTGGTTGTTTGACGACAACATGCACAGTGGACTCCCACTTGTCTGAGATTTTGTGCTTCTTCCTGAGACTCAGGTTCCTTACAAGGACCCTGTCCCCCACTTCCAAAGGCAGAGCGGTCACTTTAGCATCCCAGCGCCGTTTGTTCAACAGCTGTCTTTTCTCAGCATTTCTTGAAGCTAGCTCGTATGCATGTCTCAGTCTTTTCTTCAGGTCACGCACATATTGTGAGTGCGTTTTGGGGTTGTGGCCTTGAGGGCTGATGCCAAAACAGAGGTCAATGGGAAGACGTGGCTCTCTGCCGAACATGAGAAGAAAAGGAGCTTCCCCAGTCGCATCATTTCTTGTACAATTATATGCGTGTACTAGGGGCCTAACATATTTCCTCCATTCCTCCTTCTTCTTCTCCTCCAGAGTTCCCAAGAGATCGAGAAGCGTTCTGTTGAATCGTTCTACCGGATTCCCTCTCGGGTGGTAGGGTGTTGTGCGAGACTTGGAGATTCCAGCATGCCTACAAAGCTCTGCTACAACTTCTGACTCAAAACAGGCTCCTTGATCACTATGTAGTCAGCGGGGAAAACCATAGTGACTGATGAAATTCTCCCACAACACTGTGGCAACAGTTTTGGCCGTCTGGTCTCTTGTTGGATTTGCCTGTGCATATTTTGTATAGTGATCAGTTATGACCAGTACATTTCTAGTGTCTCTTGAGTCAGGTTCTATTGACAGAAAATCTATACAAACCAACTCGAGGGGACCACTGACTTTGATATTAACCAGTTTTGAGGCCTTTTGCACTCTAGCTTTCCGTCTAACACATCTTTCACAGCTTTTACATTTTGTCTCAATGTACCTAGCCATTTTCGGCCAATAGAATCTAGCTCTGGCTAGTTCCAAAGTTCTTTCAATGCCCATATGCCCCACTTCATCATGAACACCTTGGAAAGCTCTTTCTCTATGACTCCTAGGTATGACAAGTTGATGAAAAGCTTCACCTCTTTGGTTGAGAACCCTGCGGCACAGCACGCCATCTTTCAAGAGTAGTTTTGATCGCTCTCGTAACAGTAGGGCTACTTCCGGCTCCTCAGTCCTCATAGCCAATGTCTCTGTGTCAATCCCACTTTCAAACATATGAATAATTTGTGCTAGGGCAGCATCCCCTCTCTGCAAACAATGCCAATCCTCCATGGACATTTCAGGCAGAGCAGACTGACCTGGCCCTGGGACTGGATCTTCCAATTCATCAGGAACAGCACTTTCATCACACAATAGTGTTTCGATTGCAGGTACCCCACTATCACCATCCTGTTCATCTTGTGAAACTGCATGAATATTGACACCATGGCGCATGCAAAGAGTGCTCACTATCTGCCCATCCAAGATCCTGAACTCATCAGGTGACATACTGGCACGATCTAACATGCTGGAGATTCTCCGGTCCATCTCTAGAGATTCCTCGTCCTCTTGGGATGGTTCATGAGGTCTCCTTGAGAGTCCATCAGCATCGATATTCTGCTGACCAGATTTGTAATGAATGTCGAAGTTGTACAGTGACAGGGCAGCAAGCCACCTGTGGCTTGTGGCATCCAACTTTGCACTGGTCAACACATATGTTAGAGGATTATTATCAGTCAGCACCTTAAAGCTAGCCCCGTACAAATAGTCGTGAAACTTCTCACTCACCGCCCATTTAAGGGCAAGAAATTCGAACTTATGCACCGGGTAATTTTTCTCACTTTTTGAGAGACCACGACTGGCATAAGCCACCACTCGAGTTTGACCATCCTGGACCTGATATAGCGCTGCATCTATACCCGTCATACTGGCATCAGTGTGGAGCAAATATGGAAGCTGCCAGTTGGAAAAAGCTAGCACCGGTGCCGATGTTAATTTTTCAATGATGAGGTCAAATGCAGCTTGGCAGGCAGCGGTCCATAGTGCCCCAAGTGGATGTGACTGTTTTCTTGGCCAGTGGTTAGAGCCTTTGTGCTTGGGTGCTAGATCTCCTTTCAACAAGTCATTAAGAGGCCTGACAATCCTTGCATACTCTCTCACAAATCGTCGGTAATATCCAGTGAAACCAAGAAATGACCGGAGCTCCTTGGCTGTTTGAGGTCGGGGCCATTCTTTTACAGCAGCAACTTTATCGGGATCAGGTTGGATTCCTTGAGCAGATATCACATGCCCTAGATATTTCACTGAGGTCTGGAAAAATTTGCATTTGGAAGGGGACAATTTGAGGCCGAAATCAGAGATGCGTTTGAGGACTTTCATCACTCTTTCCTCATGTTCCTCCAATGAACTGGAGAATATTATGAGATCGTCAAGGAAAGCAACAACCTCTTGGAGGTTAATACCTTCCATCACTTTCTCCATGGTTCGCTGGAAGGTCGCTGGAGCGTTGGTCAGGCCTTGAGGCATTCTCCGAAATTGCCATATCCCAAAGGGTGTCGTGAATGCCGTCTTTGGACGATCAGCAGGTTCGAGCTCCAGCTGATAGTATCCACTTTTGAGATCCAGAATGGTGAACCATTTTGAGCCTGACAGCAGTTTGTTGTTTCCTCTATACGAGGTAATGGGTAGGCATCTTTTTTGGTTAAATTGTTCAATCTGCGGTAATCCACCACCATTCGCAGCTCTCCATTCTTTTTGCGAACAAGGACAATTGGAGAGGCGTAAGGGCTATGTGATTCCTCTATGATGCATATAGCCAAGAGATCTTGAAGATGTCTTTTCAAGTCATTGAAATCTGCAGGTGAGACACGCCTTGTTCTCTCTTTGAATGCAACATGAGGTTCTAGCTCTATACGATGAGTGACCCCTGCAACACTGCCAACGTCTAGATCGTGTCTAGAAAATGCACCCGGCACTTCTCTATTGATTCGGGCCTGTATGTGCTCCTTTAATTGTGGTGCTATGGGGCTGTCCCCGAAGTCTAGATCAAGGGTTTCAGAGAGTGGATTAGTCTTTGCGTTATGGGACACCAACAAGGAATGTTTCTGCAGTGGAGCTGCCTCTAACTGCATGTTCTGCTCAGAGGACGAAACAGGCACCGCCCAGTCAATGGGGGAACATTCAGCAATGACAGTTTTTGGATACAAAGTGATGTCGTGTTGTGACATATTTTTGACAACCAGTTTAAACTTGTTGTGAGATTTAGGACTTACATCTACTATCTGGTCATAGACGATCAGACCACCTGGCATAGGTATCTCCTCCGAGCTACCTACAAGAGCTTGAAACTCATTATCACCTGATCTTGTGTGACAGATGCCCTTCAAAGTACAAAGCTTACCATATTTTAAGCGTACAGGAACTTTACTGCTAAGCTTCACACGCAGAACTTTGGCGACTTTTGTTTGGGAATCAGGCAGTTTGCCACACTCTGTATAAGCCATCAACCAGCTGGCTTGAATTGACAGGATTTCTAGAAATTTTGTTCCACCTTGCTTTATGCAATCTTGAATCATTGGACGTAGGACATTTGTACCAGCGATAAGAGAATACTTGTCGTTGTATGACTGGTCTGGGCTCACCAAAGCTAAGATGGGAAAACATTGGTCTGTGCCACATTTATCTTTAGGGAATTTAACATTCACTTCAATATATCCCACATATGGCACCTTTTGTCCAGCTGCACCTTCAATGTTAAGTGCATGTTTAATAGAAAATAACTGTCTGTGAGAAAGGTAACAAGAATAAAATGACTGTGATATGATTGATACTTGTGACCCTGTGTCGATTATGCAATCGCATTGGACTCCATCTAACCATGCTTCACTATCACAGGGCTCTCCAACAAGTCCATCTGGAATTTGCAAAGTCTCTGTTTCATTTGGGGGTTCGTGCATGCACTGGCTCAAAACAGGGGGACTAGTTTGACAATGAGCTCCTGCTTTTCCCACAGCAGGAGCTCCTATCTGTTTAAAGACAGATTTGGCTGGGGGTCTGTCTGTTGTTGGCTTTGTGGACGTTGGTTTTGTCTAGTTTGATGTCTCTCACAAAGTTTCTTTTGCACTAGCACAGCATTAGTCTGGTTTGTGCATAGTGGGAGCATATGCGAATCATCTCCACAGTTATAGCAAAACTTGCCACATTTTATGAAATTTCCTGGGGGCACGGCTTGAACTGATGAAGCTGTGAAGCTGCCTTTAGTCTTCTGTGAGAGTTTTCGTCCGGCTCTGTCCATCTTGGGGAAGTTGGCATTTTGAGCAGAAGCATTTTTTCTGAGCTCAGCCTCCAGCTGCCTGATCCTCTCCTCGAGTTGCTCCTTAGTGTGGGCATCAACCACTGTGGGGACACGGTTACTAAGGGGTTCGGACTCATCATTAGTTAAGTGTGTCTTAGTATAAACTTTGGTTGAGCTTGCCCCCATGTGACGCTTTCTCCTCATTTCCTTTAGTTGACTTTCTTTCTCATAATTTCTAATTTTGAACAGCAACTCTGTCTCTGACAGCCACTAATCTTGATGTTTTAGCTTTTCCATATCTAATGTTACCATAGCCAGCTGCTGCTAGCTAACCAGCAATGAGTTACAACATCAAAATACACTTTCACTGTCTGAATGCTAACAAAGCTAGCTTGACAGCTATCAGTGCTAGCAATGGCTATGTTGGTTGTTTACGTTCAATTTGATAATATTAGATGTTTACTTACAGGTGAATGAAACATGAGGTAGCTACTTGTTGTTAGATATCGTGATGAAAACGATGCACTGGTACTCTTCTTCCCACCGCTCGTGAGGACAGGGACTCCGACGAGTCCGGGAGTGGCTTTGGAGAGAGGCCTGAGTGCAGGGGACGGGGTTTACTGGCTGGATACTTTCAAAATCTAGCCTGGGCTTGATGGTTTTTCCAACTTACCGACCCCAGCTTTGACTGTAATAATGGTAAAAACACAGAATAAATGTGAAACAGTTGGCAGAAATGTTACTGGAGTCATTTGCTGTGTTGGTCGCAGTGGTCTGCTATTCTTATGTAGAAAGTCACGTAACTGATTGGCAACTGTTTTCTCAAGTATCGTAGAGAAAAGGGGAAAGTTAGATATAGTTTTAGTTAGCTAAAACCTCTGGATCAAGAGTGGGCTTTTTTAAGAAGAGGTTTAGCTACAGCTCATTTAAAGGACTGGTACAGCCTGTTAGTAGGGACGGACTGATCATCTCTAGTAGTGAAGTGGTAACTAGAGGTAGAACTTCTTTAATCAACTTAGATGGAATTGGGTCTAAGGGAAATGCTCTTTTCGATTAAGAAATTATTGTAGTTGGCTGGTGAGGGCCAATGGGAGAAAAGCAGTCAAGATATATATCTCGTTTTACAGCTGTTTTTTAACGTTTCTGTGTTAGAGGCTAAACTGGTACCGTTTGAGGTCAAAAGGTGATGAATTTTGTCTCTAATAAGTAGAAATTTATCATTAAAGAAGTCCATGAATTCATTACTGCTGAATGTTATATGGATACAAGGCTCAACAGAGCTATGACTGTCTGTTTTGAACAAAACCTGGGGTTATTCTTATTTTCCTCAATCAATGCTGAATAATAAGCTGTTCTGCATTACAATTGGCTTTCCTATGAGTTTTTGGGCTTTCTATTGCCAGTCCAAACAAGATTCTCAGGGGTCAGGGGTTTGGATCCTCATCTTCTCACTTTAAAATTTCCAGCATAGTTCACACAGTAAATGATTGTTTGCTAAATACTACAGCAAGTATGTATGTTTTAGACTCACAAAGCTGTACAGTTTTGTGCAAACCTCTTCATCGTGGAATGTGCAAAAGTTCAGAGAAATGGAAAAGAAGAAAAGAGGTGCACATCTTTTCCTCTTTTCCATTTCTCTGGTTTGGATCTACATCTGATTGCAAAGTGATTTTCTTTACCGCATTTTTTGCAGTGCTTTCCAAAGGCTGGACATTTGCTCTTATTCCTTTCATGTTTATCCCCACAGAACATGCATGACACCATGTTTGTGTTTTTGTCCTGCCCTGCTGTATGTTTCACCATGTGCAATTCTTCCACTGTATTTCCTTCAACGGTTTTGCTATTTTCACGTGACAGCTCTGTAGCTTTGCACAAATGTAGACACTTCACACGCTCATTCGCTCGGTCTCACCAACAAGGCAGAAGAACAGTTTTCCTTTTACATCTTCTGTCGCATCAGGCAAAGAAAGATCCATGTAGAGTGTAAACTCCTCCTTCCATGATTTCCATGACTTCGCTCAAAACAGTCCAAACACAATGTCGGCGGAGGTTTCAAAACTCCCATTTTTCTCTGCCGAATGCAACTTTCCTGTTAGCCCGTCCACTAGCGTTAGCTAGTTAGCTGCACAGTAAAAGTCTGTGTTTCTGCTCTGTCCTCTCAAAGTTGTTTTCCCGCTGCCACCATGTTTCCTTCTGTCCCCTCTCTACTCCAGCGGCCCGCAGGATGACCATGCTGTTGGCCGCAGCCCCTGCACCACATCACACACCCTCTCGGCCCTCCCCTTTGCCCTGCTCTAATCCTCCCTTTGCTTTCTCTCCCTCTCAGGTCCCAGCCGCTACGGGTGCTGCTCTCGACCCACAGGGGGCTCCTCAAGTGTCAGGGCAGGAGAACGGGCGGGGCTCACAGCCAACCCAAAGAAGTGTGCAGTTGGACGGGGGGAGGTATGGTATCTGGGGTACCACTTGGGTGGCGGGCAGGTGAGTCCTCAGGTAGATAAGACAGCTGTGATCGCTGCCTGCCCAAGACCCAAGACGAAAAAAGAGGTGAGGTGGTTCTTGGGGCTGGCTGGCTACTACCGACTGGCACTTGAGAGGGTCAAACAAGCCCTCTGTGGGGAGCCTCTTCTCCACATACCTAACTTCTCTCTCCCTTTTCTCCTGCAGACTGATGCTTCGAACAGGGGGCTGGGGGCCATTTTGTCTCAGCAGGTGCAGGGGGTCAATTGCCCGGTGCTTTGCATCAGCCGGAAGCTGTCTGAGAGGGAGTCACGGTACAGCACCATTGAAAAGGAGTATTTGGCTATACGGTGGGCGCTCTGTGGTACTACCTGCTGGGGCGGCCGTTCGTCCTCTGTTCAGACCACGCTCCCCTCCAGTGGCTTCACTGCATGAAAGATGCCAACACCCGCATCACCCTGGTAGCTGTGGTATCTGGCTTTGCAGCCTTTCAATTTCAGGGTGGTCCATAGACAGGGGGCACAGATGGCCATGGCTGAATTTCTCTCCTGCTCCCATGGGGAGGGGGGAATAGGTTCGGCCAGATGGCTCCCCGGCCTAAGTTGGGCGGTTGAGGTATGTGGAGGTGGGCGTGGTCGAGGTGCGGCTGAGGGAGAGAGAGAGAGGTGGAGAGGGCTCAGGAGAGCAGCGTCAGATGAGTGATTGGCAAAGCTGGCAATGGTTTACTAATCACGGGCTCCCTTTAAATGTAGTGGCGTGCTGGACCTCAGATGAGAGATGGAGAGGAGAGCAGTGGGGAGAAGCTGCAGACTGGCGATTAAAGACGTGATCGGACCCCTTTGGTTATATGATTTATGCTGAGTGTTTGGGAGCAAATAAAGCTGCTGTGATGACCAAGATAGGTTCTCCACATACTTCACAATAGAGTTCTTCTGATGTCTGGGAGTGCAGTCATGGGTATACAGTGTGAACAGTAGAGACATCCTGTCTCAAAAAGACGCAGAAAAGCTAGTCCATGCATTTGGACTATTGTAATTCTCTATTATCAGGCTGCCCTAACAAGTCTCTAAAGAGTCTGCAGCTGGTCCAGAATGCTGCAGCACGTGTACTGACAGGAACTAAGAAAAGAGATCATATTACTCCTGTATTGGCCTCTCTGCACTGGCCCCCTGTAAAATCAAGAATAGAGTTTAAAGTCCTTCTCCTCACTTACAAAGCTGTTAATGGTCAGGCACCATCATATCTCCAGGAGCTCATACTACCCTATTACCCAACTAGAGCATTACGCTCCCAGAACGCAGGATTACTTGTAGTTCCTAAAGTCTCCAAAAGCAGAATGGGAGCCAGAGCCTTCAGTTATCAAGCTCCTCTTCTGTGGAACCATCTTCCTGTTTTGGTCCGGGAGGCGGACACCCTCTCTACCTTTAAGAGTAGACTTAAGACCTTCCTTTTGGATATAGCTTATAGTTAGGGCTGGTGTAACCCATGTTAAAATATGACATAAATAAGAATAAATAGTTAAAAGCTGCATAAATAGTTTAAAAGTTAAAAGTGATTCATTTAATGTAAATTGATTCATCAGCGTTGATTAAAAATGTTAATACAACAATAATTTAATGTTAAAGATTAAAAGTATGTTGACCGAAAATTCATGTCGCTGCCCCTTTAAGAGACGAGTGAAGCTAGACGCGTCACCTCAGTGACGCTGCAGCAGAGACCTGAAGGAGAGAGCAGAGGAGAGATCGGACGGAACGAGCGGTGGTTAATTAGCAGAGGAAAGAGTGAAAAAGTTGATTTTGCGGTTGAAAAACATAACTTGCCTGGTCGGGAACTGACGGGGATTTTATGAAAACTAAGCCACACCGGTTTTGGTGAGTTTTGTGTTTATTGTCTTGCATATTTACCGTGTTTTCTCTGGCGGGAGCTAACGCTAAAACATAGCTGTTTACAGGGAAATGCTCCGCCATAAACAGTTAACCAGTTAGTATTGTGTGTTTATGAAGACTGTGAATGTTATATAAGTGCATAAACTGTAAGTGAAAGACATGTGCAGTAGTTGTGTGGGAGACGGAGCCGTGAGTTAAGAGATCGCTCCGCCGCCATTTTGAGATGGAAAAGCACCGTAGCAGTAATGTAACTCATGTAACTCAGAGACTGTGAAATAATTGTTTGTGTAATCTGAGGATTTAAAAAGAGATTTATTGTTTTTATGACCTGTTACACAGGTCAGGTTTTTTTGCTTGGTTTGAAGCTCGGTCGGAGCCAGGATTGGTCTGCACTGTGCGGGCGCGCACATGCACAGACGGGATTCAAGATGGCAAGCTAGACCCAGACCTTCATCTCACCTTCTTCATCGCATCAGTGAGGAAATCTTCTGCGTGTGGTGACTCGCTGCCAGAGTGGTAGGAGTATCAGGAATTATTTTTGAACTGAACCAAGAACTGATTGGATTATTATTTTTGAACTGAACTGAGAACTGATTGAATTATTATTTTTGGACTGAATCGAACTGAAACTTTTCATTGAACTGAACAATTGAAGTCACATTTGGACTTGAAATTTAATTGAAGGTGTCATACTTTTATTTGCATATTGAGTTCATATTTTGAATGTGATTTGAAATGATTGTGGTCCACTTTGATTGACTGTGTAATTGAATGGTATTCTCTTACCTGTGAAAAAAAAGGAAAAAGAGTTAACTCAGGAAGAAAAATAGGAACTCTAAAATAGGTGTAACCTAAGGAAAAAAGACTGGTCTTATTGAGCTTAGATTAGCTGACTAAAATAACTTAGGTGAACTAAAGAACAAAAGGAGTGAAATACCTTTTCATTTATTATATTTACCTCAATGTTAAGACTCTGGAGAGTATTGTTTTGTTTGTGTACTGTATTATATGTGTTTTTTGCATTCAGTAAATTGCTGGCCTTTTGTATTTAAAGTAACGGTCTCTGGTGTAATTATTTTTGCTCCCCACTCCTTAGAACCTAGAACTAGTCCAGTGGCGCAGTAAGTGGTGTGATACCGGTGCTACACTGGCCCAGGCCCGTCTTGGACCAGCTCTTAGTTATGCTGCTATAGGCCCAGTCCGGGGGACAAATGACACACTGAGCTTCTCTCTCCTCCTCTCCTCTCCATCTGTATACATTATGCCTGTATACATGCCCCATCTCTGCATGTCACTGACTTCACTTCTTCCCCGGAGTCCTTGTGCTTTCTAGTCCTACAGGCTCCCATGGATCCTGGCCGCGCCCGGGTCGTGGATCGTGGATGCGCCTACTGCCATGGCCCTGCCTGATCGTGGATGCGCCTACTGCCATGGCCCTGCCTGACACCCACCACTACTGTTGCTAATATTAGTCATATCTCTGTTACATACGTTCCACTACTATTATTGTAATGCATTACTACATACTATCCTTACCGTTAACCACTACTACTGTTATTACTAGTAATCACATTTCCATTATGTGCATTTCATTATTATTGCTGTAATACCTCTTTATGTACTTTCATTCCTGTCAACCATCTATTATAATTGAATACATTGTGATCTCGTTGATCTGCTCTGTACATGCGACATCTATTGCACGTCTGTCCGTCCTGGGAGAGGGATCCCTCCTCTGTGGCTCTTCCTGAGGTTTCTTCCGCATTTTTTTCCCTGTTAAAAGGGCCTTTTTTTTGGAGCAAGTTTTTCCTCACTCGAATCGAGGGTCGAAGGACAGAGGGTGTCGTCTCTGTACAGATTGTAAAGCCCTCTGAGGCAAACTGTGATTTGTGAATTTGGGCTATACAAATAAAATTTGATTTGATTTGATTTGATTTGAACAGGGGCGGGCTGAGCACACAGCCCTAGGCAGCTCTGGTGTTGAGCACAAACGTAGAGGAGGTGCGACTTCCAATCTGAACTCTCTGGGGTCTGCTTGTGAGAAAGTCCACTATCCATTTGCAGAGCATTATGCTCAAGCCCAGATTGTTTAGTTTTCCGATCAGCTTCATGGATGAAATTGTGTTGAATGCTGAGGCTTTTTTGAAATGGCCTGTATTTAAAGATTTTTTAGTTGACCTGAAGGTGGCCCAGTATTATTATTATTAATCCATTGATTGAGGCATTTTGTACCAAAAATCATACCTCTTGTTTTTAGTGTCACAACTCAGTAAAACCAGAATCCAAAGACTTGACACGCATGTCTAGACAATAGAAAATAGACAGCTGCTGCTAGTAGATAGTCTGGCATAGAAGTAGACTAGATCCATCAAGTAGACTAGATCCATCAAAATGTAAACAGATTTTGGTTTTGGTTACTAATAATGTACTGACTCCTTGGCAACATTACACTTAAAAAAATGTGACAAAATTCATGTCTCAAAATGCTTCAACAAAATGTTTTTCATGGAACAATGACAATCTCATCCATTCATATACAGATATTTACCAAATGTGAAAAACTAAAATTGTTGGCATACAGGCCACATATAAATGAAATAGCATTTATATTGGAGGTGTGACACATACAATTATTATAATTATAATAATTACACCATCTGTATGTTCTGACACAGTGAGATACATCTTTTAATTCTACTATGGAATTACATACATTTTTTTTTAAATGTTTAAAAACACTTACATGCATGCAAGTCATAAACTCCACCATACCAGGTTTGAACCCTTTGCCAGACCCCTCACCATGTCCTGCCCCTCCGCCACCTCTGCTGACGACCAGACCCCCAATCAACTGTTGCTCCCTTCCTTCACTTTTGCTCCTGCCATCTTAACTGAAAACCTGAGCCATCCCCGTTCTGCAAGCCCTTCCTCCACAACTTCTGCATACCAGAACTGCCACCTTTCCATCACTGTGGCAGAGGTCTGCTGGGATCAACCCATGCAAGGTGGCTAGCCAGGACAGCATTCCAGGATGATTCAATTCATTTCAATTCAATTCAAAAAACTTTATTTGTCCCTGGGGGGCAATTAAAGGCACATGGAGTAGTTGTACACAGACACAAACAAGTCAGCATGTTAGGTACACAGACACAAAACAAGTCGGATGGAATAAAATAGACTAAATAAACTAAATAAGATATCTACAGTATTTACATGTGGTGCATAGTAACATTGAGGTAGGCTGGGTTGTGCATTAAGAGGCAGCAGCAAGTTAGTGCAAATGTGCAAATGTGAAAAATGCCATAGAGAAATCCTGAAGGATCCTGCGTGATGTCCTCAGTGTTTGCTGCTCACACCTCAGTTTTTGCTGCTCGCAACAGATGAGTGCTGAAGTTGAGCCTGCCAGCTGGCGGGGGTATTCAGGGACACATTTAACCTGTCCTTCTCCCTCCAGACAGTCACCACCAGCTTCAAATCAACCAGAATCATCACCATTCCAAAAACAGTGGAAAGTGGCCAATCTCAATGACTGGTGCCTCATAGCCCTCATCCCAACATCCAGCAAATATTTTGACAGGCTGGTTAAATCTCTCATTTGCCTGATACTCTCTCCTGCCCTTGACCTTGACTTGCAGTTTGCATACCACACAAACAGGGACACAGAGGGTGCCATTGGCCATGTCCTACACACTGCCCTCTCCCAGCCACTCTGCCTGCATGAACGTATACACTAAGGTGACCAGATTTCTGAAATGAAAATCGGGGACATTTTCAGCGCAGTGGACAAAATTCAAATGTTATCATTATGAAATAAATAACAGGAGCAATTACATGTTAATGTATTTTAATTTTGATGTGTATTTTTAATGTGTATTAAAGCAAATGAGTAGCCAATAAGAAGTTTCAGTAGTCCCGGTAGTAGTAGTTTGGTAGTATTATAATTAAAGAATAGCCACCTCTGTTAAGGCTGCATGAGTTGTTTATGCTATCATATGTCTGCAGCATTTGGCATTAGAGCTGTAAATCCAGAGATAAAACAAAAACAACAACAAAACAGATTCTTAGCTTATTTAACTTATTTATTATTTAGCTGATGGATTTTATGACCATATCTCACACCACTCTTGGGAATTTTTGCACCTTTCAAACACAACAGCTCTATGGTTTCTGGTCCTAAATGTCTGGATCCATGAACCCAGCTGGTTCAGCAGGTCCACCACAGTCCTCTCCCTCAGTAGCCTCAGCCTCCGTGGCCTGGATGGAATAGCAGCAGAGGAGAACATGAGCAAAAGTGAAAGAACAGATGCAATAGTGAGTGAAGTTTGTTTCTTAACAAAGAAATAACATCAGATTTGATAACATACTTTTATAATATAGTCATTGTGCTCCCTTCTTTCCTTATCTGCTCGATGTAATTGCCTGTTTGAAATGTGCTATATCAGAGGTTCCTAAACCTTTCAGACCACATACCATACCCTTACTGCTGGACTAATATCTCCTTCCATGTCTACCAACCAGAGGAATGAGGATATGGTCTCGTTCACTGCTTTTGATTTATCCAGCATTCCTGATCATTTTCTATCAAGTGTCTCATGTCAAACAGCACTGAGGGACTGTGTAGCACAGTTGGGGGACCCTGCCGCCTGCCAGCTTGCTGTGGATGCTGTGTATACACAGTTCTGTGACATTTTAAAAAAGGAGATGCGAGAACAGATTCCTCACAGAGATGTCATTATTCAACATGGCTGTTCTAACAAAAAGAGGAGGAGTAAAAAAGTTTGGTGGACAGAGCAACATTCCTCATTATGGAAGGCTTTATGCTCAGCAGAGAAGGAATGGACATCTTGCCCCACTGGTCCAGTTAAGACACAGGCTAAAGCTGTAATGAAGGACATTCAGAAGCAGTTTGACCGTTCAGTCCAAGCTGCTAAAAGACGGTACTGGAGATTACAGCAGGAAAACATCCAAGAACTAGTGAGTAACAACCCAAGGGCCTTCTGGCAGCAGGTTAACCAGCTTGGTGTTGGTAGTGAACGTCACCCGGAGATTCCCTGGGAGGTCTTGAGGCCTGATGGGACCGTACAGACTGATAAATATGCTGTTTTAGAAACCTGGAGATGTGAGTTTGCCAGCCTGTTCCAACTTAACAATCACAGTGACCCTTCCAGCAGAGTTAGAGTTACTGCATATGCACATAACCAGGGCTCCTTCATGAACCAGCAGATTACAGAGCATGAGATTATAAGGGTTCTACAAGCAGCTAAAAAAGGTAAAGCTTATGGATATGATGGGGTGCCAGTTGATGTATTGAAAAATGGTAACACACTGAATATTTTATATAGGCTTTTTAATTATTGTTTTTCAAATGGTGTCGTACCAGAGCTCTGGAAATATGGTATTATTAACCCTATCCCCAAAGCTGGGGGAAAAGATAACAGAATACCTCTTAATTACCGGGGAATCACTTTGACATCTTCTGTATATAAACTGTTTTGTTCTGTACTGTATAATCGTATTGCTGAATGGGCTGAGGCTAACAATATTATAGCAGACGAGCAAAATGGGTTTAGAAAGAAACGGAGCTGCCTTGACCATATTGCTACTTTAACTACAATCATAGACACAAGGAAAAAGTTGAAGAAAGCTAGTTTTTGTTCTTTTATTGATTTTTCTAAAGCCTTTGATCATATAGACCGAAACATGCTCTGGAATAAGCTGTCTGCACTAGGCCTACATGGTAATATTTTTAGTAGTCTTATTGCTTTGTATGAAAATGTCAAATGTTGTGTTCAGGTTAATGGATGTCTCACAGATTGGTTCCCAGTTGAGATTGGAGTTAAACAAGGGTGCATCTTATCTCCCATTCTGTTTGCCATGTATATAAACGATCTGTCTTTAGCAATTAAGGCCTTAGGTAAAGGTGTCTCTATTGGTGATGAAAAAATATCCATACTGTTATATGCAGATGACATTGTTTTGATTTCTGAAACTGAGGAGGGGCTTCAGGAGATGCTCAATCTTGTCCATAGCTGGTGTCTGGACTGGAAATTGAACGTAAATCCCGATAAAACCAAAGTGGTGCACTTTAGAAATCCATCAATGCCCCTGTCTGAGTTTAGTTTCTCCTGCGGCTTGTTCTCCTTGGAAACAGCTAAAGAGTATAAATACCTGGGTTTGATGTTAACTGAATTTCTAGATTATAATAAAACTGTCAAGAATTTAGCAATGCATGCGAATAGAGCTCTAGGTGCTATCATAGCAAAATGTAAATGTATGGGTGGTTTCCCCTTTAAATGTTACACTAAACTGTTTGAATCCCTGGTCCTGCCTATTCTGACCTATGCTGCTGCTGTCTGGGGTTACAAAAGTTATTCTACTGTTAATGCTGTGTTTAATCGGGCATGTAGATTTTACCTAGGTGTGGGTAAATACACCCCAAATGCTGCTATACAGGGTGATATGGGTTGGAAAACTCCATGGCAACATCAGTGGTCTTGCATCTTTAAAAACTGGCAAAGACTCTGTGGTATGCCTGATAACCGATTATGTAAACGTGTTTTTCAGTGGGCGGCTCATTTGACAAATGTAAAAAATTATGTGCAAATGGTAAAACGATTTTTTGGTTCTATGAATTTGTCTCATCTCGCTCGTACAGATATGGTTTACTCAAGTAACGATCTTAAATGTTTTGATATGGCAGTGTCAAAGGCAGACGAGGAATCATGGCTACAGTTAATAAACAAACCAGAAGGGAATAAATTACGCACTTACTGCCTATTTAAGGGTGCATTTGAGACAGAGCCGTATGTAAAAAATATATTTTCAAGACAACTTAGAAGTGCCCTTGCTAAATTTAGATGTGGAGTTGCTCCTTTAGCAATAGAAACTGGTAGATATACGAACATCCCAGTGGAGAGACGCTACTGTACTTTATGTGATACTGGCTCCATTGAATCAGAAGCCCATGTTCTTTTACACTGTGTTATTTATATGGACATTCGCGCTGAACTATTAAGTACACTTTCTAAGTATGTTAATTTTAATGATCTTGATGATACAAATAAATTGTGTGTCATTTTAGCTGGTAAACATTGCATCAAGGAATGTGCCAAAGCCTGCCACCTCATCCCTCATAGAAGATTGTTTTTCATGAATTCCAGTTTATAAAACAACTGCCTTGTGTTTTTGTCTGTATGGTACCATAATGAACGTTTTTACGTATCTTTTTCATGACTTTTTATTTTTAGTTGGTGTCTCACAACTCTTTTTTGAGTGGTCCCCAACATTTTTAATTTTGTAAAGGGGGGGGTTATCTATAAAATGAAAACTGTATTTTTATATTGCCTATGTATTTTTAATGTGTGTTGTGGAGTGACACCGAAATAAAGTTTATCTATCTATCTATCTACCACTATGTGTCAAACCAAATTTCCAAATTGCCACTTTTTTAACCCATGCAACAGAATCAGCAGGGCTAAACAACATGACCAAAATGCTACTGTAATAAAATTAAAGAATAGCCTTCATTTATAAAGTGCACCCACAAATGTCACTCCTCAAGGGGACAGACTGAATATTACATTCACAGTTCCAGTACTCTCAGTATTCTCTCTCACTTTATCTCTGTCTCTCACACTTGCTCATTCCCTCCTTCACAGTCTCATTTCCTCCATCTCTCTCTCTCCTTTGCCTTACCTGACTTGCATATTTCTCAGAAGATGTATTTTCCTCTGGATGGCTCTGTCTTTGGCCAGAATCTCCATGAACTTCTCACAAGGGAGATTGATGTTTGTCTTCACAATAAGCATGGCCTTGATGGAAGGCACAGTGAACCTATTTCTGCTGTCTGTCCATATATCATTCATTTGGGAGAACACCCTCTCTACTGGTGCATTACTTCCAGGTAAGCACATGACAACAGACACTACTCTAGCCGGGTTAGTGTGTGGGATGTCATTTTCTTTGAAGTGGGTGAATACTGTGCTCCATCTCTGACTGAGTGGTGTCTCAGATCCCTTCCATTCATTGAGTGATTCCCCTTTTAGGAACTATTGCAGGGCAGCAACCTCATCAAACATTGATCTCTCATCTGACAACATTTTTCCTGCAGTGTGGCTGTTGCCCTCTGGATCTCTTCACTCTGAGGTTTCTTTTTTAGAAGGAGACAGTGCAAGTTGTTTAAGTTGTCTAAGTTCTCTGTGTTCTTTCCCCAAGGGAGAAACTTTAGTTTCAGAAGTGGGGGGGACACAAGTAGGAACGGCAAATTTGTGCGCGCATAGTGTGCTCGATTTCTGCCTGCGTAGAGCTTAAATCATGCCATTTCTATTTAACCTTAGCCTACTATTTTGTCATTAGCCATACTGCCAGTGGCGGAGCGTCGGTCTCAGCACAGAGAGGGCGGAGCATTCTCGATGGGCCCTTATGATAGTTATTTAAACATTGCATTAATTCCATTATTTAAACATGCCAGTCACACTAAATATTTCTTTTCACACTAATATTATAGCCAATCAGAACGTCCCTGAACTTCCTAGGAGCCAATCAGCGCTCCGCATGCAAATGTTGAACGCTGAGGAGCACTGATTGGCTCCTGGGAAACTCAGGGACGTTCTGATTGGCTCTGAAGCCGGCATGAGCAGAGCATGGCACTGAGCCAGAACAGTGCAGAAAGAGTGAAATACACTCCGAAAAAATAAAGTTTGAAGAGCACCGTCTTCGTACAGGTCTGCGGTGTGGGATCATTTTGGATTCAGCGTTGACTACGATGAGAATGGGAAAAGAACTGTCAACAAACAATGCTTGCACACCGTGGTTGTGCAAGCATTGCTTTGCAAGCATCGGATCAGCAGGTAACACGACCAATATGTCCTCTCACTTACGTCGCCATCACCCGTCTCTTTCACTTGGAGCAGCATGGAGCAGGTCAGAGACATAACTGATTTGATTTTTTTTTTTTTTTTTTTGCAGTTTCAAGCAGTGCAAGAAGGCCCAAGCAATGAGCAAGACCAGGCATCATCAGTATCCCCTCCTCAAAAGAAGACTGCCATGTCAGAGTTATTTGGGGATCTTCTCAAAGCAGAGCAGCAGACCAAAGCATTTCCCCAAAAGATTGAGGTTTCCTCATACAAAGCAGCTGATGGCCTTCATGTGGATGCTGATCCTTTCCATTGGTGGAAAGAACATCAGGTCACATTCCCCCACATTTCAAAGATTGCACAACGGTACCTCTGTGTCTCTGGCACCTCTGTAGCAAGCGAAAGAGTCTTCTCCACTGCAGGTGACATTGTGAGTGCCAGCCGTTCTCGCCTTGATCCAGAGCATGTTGATATGCTCATTTTTTTGCAGAAGAACCTCAACATAAAGAAATAGATCTTTAACTGACTTGATGTTGCACTTTGTGTTATGTTTATATTTTATATGTTACCTATTTAGGGGCGGCTGTAGCTCAGTGGGTAGAGCAGGTGATCAGCAGCCAGAGGAACTGAGCTACGCGCCGAAGCATCCTTGAGCAAGATGCTGAACCCCTTAACTGCTCCTGATGTGCAGTTGGCACCTTGCAAGCTGCAAGGCAGCCTCTGCCATCAGAGGGCCCTGGATGAACTGGCGTCTCATCCAGGGGTGTACCCTGGCCTTCGCCCGGTGAGAGCTGGATTTGGCCCCAGTAGCCCCGCAACCCCCCGAAAGGGGGGATAAAAGCAGCAACACCCCGCGACCCCAATAGGGAAATAGCGGAAAAGAAAATGAGATGAGATGAGAGATGAGATGTTACCTATTTATAACTGACGGTTAGCAGTTTCCTTTAAGTGTGCAGGTTGTATTAAGCCCTCTTGTTCAATTATTTTGGATGCTGCACTTTACATTGTTGTTTACATTTTGTATTATTCATAACTAGAGGCCTAGGCAAGTACTGCCTTCAAGTGTGCAGGTTGTAATAAGGTTTGTTCAAGTATTTTGAAGGGATGCTGCGCTTTGTCATGTTCACATTTAATTGTATTTGTAGTTGTAGTGTTAAGTATAGTATTAAACTTTATGTTTAATTTGTGTTTTATGTTTGCTGTTTAATTTGATCTGATAGTCCACTGTTTTTTAATAAAGTTTGTGGTTTGATTATATATCTGCTTTAATTATTTTTACAATGCAATATTGCCTTTGCTAGTCTGAGTAGTTTTATATAGGGCTGCCCCCAAATAGTCGACCAAGCACTGGTCGACCAAAAAATCACTAGCCGACCAAAATTTCATTGGTCCATTGGTCGCAGGAAAAAAAAAAAAAAAAAAATGGAGCCATGTTTTGTCAAAATTAAGTCAAAATCTATGTGACTGGCGGCTGGCCTGTGTATAAAAGGCTGGAGGGCTTTTAATGTGAAGGGCCAAATACAGGAAGTCGTGACACTCACTCACTGTCAGTGTTTTGTTTTTTTTAACGCAGCAGGTCCCTTCGACATCGCCGTTAGTTAACAACCATGTCAGGGAAGACCTCTAAAATTTGGGATCATTTTGACAAAAAGAAGGATGACCCCAAGAAGGTGACATGCAAACTCTGCAAAAAAAATTCGCCTATCACTCGTCCACGACGAACATGATGTATCACCTGAAACATGTAAGTAGCCTAGCTACCTGCCCATGGCGGCCCGAACGTTTGAAAGCAGAGATAAATACATATTATTATTGTTATATGCGCTAGTATTAGACTATTCGTGTGTACTGGGGAGGCTAAATTATCCAGCTCACTGTGTTTTACTTATTGTGTAAAACTCTCTACAGGCGCATCCACTTTACTGCGGAGATGACACAGCGGCCTCCACCTCCACCTCCACGGCGTCCTCCACTTCATCAATGATGCAGCAAAAGCTCGTTATGAAACCCCCTCTTTCCAATAAAAGGAAAAGAGAGATCATGGACAAAATAGCGGTTTTCATTGCTCTCGACATGAGACCAGTAAACATTGTCAGCGATGAAGGTTTTAAACAACTGGTTGAATTCCTCGAGCCAGGATACAGTCTCCCTAAACGTGATACTGTGATGCACGCGATTACAAGCAAATACAACACTACAAAAGAAACACTTCTGGACAAGATTGAAAGCTGTACAGCACTCAGCTTCACAACGGATATATGGACATCTAACCAGATGGAAAGTTACATGACAGTCACAGCACATTTCATTTCTGATGACTGGCGACTGCATTCATCCGTGCTGGAAACTAAAGTGTTGGAGGTGAGCCACACAGCTGCTAACACAGCAGAGCGACTCAGCGCGGTAATGGCAGACTTTAAGATCCCTGCAGAAAAAAGGGCCGCTCTTGTACATGACAATGCCGCGAACATGGTGTTGTGCGCGGATCAGTTATCTCATAACCCGTCCTGGGGTAATGTCCAGGGAGTTCGTTGTGCTGGGCACACTTTGCAGCTGTGCATCAATGCGGCTCTTAAAAAAGATCCGATCTGCAGAGTCATTGCAGCTGAAAAAACGTCTGAAAAAACGACCGCTACCCGAAGCTGGCCAGAGCAGCTAAGCGTGTGCACTCCATCCCATCCACGTCCACACCATCGGAGCGCATCTTCTCCAAGGCCGGCTTCATTATGAGCAAGACGCGGAGCTCACTTCCCCCCGACAACGTGGACAAACTTGTGTTCCTTTCTCATAATATGAGAAAACTGAGAGCCGAGGGGATATGACTGTGAGTAATATGCTTGTGCAAAACGAAATGTGTGATTTACATTTTCATTTTCGTAGGCTACTGACTTACTGATTCGTTAATTCATGATGTTTGCCTATTTTATATTTATTGAGTTTTTATTTCATGTAAGGCTACCTCACCGTTGGTCTGTTTATTTGCACTAATTATCCTAAGTGTTTCAGTTTTGCCGAATGCTTATTTATTCATTTTTATATGAATTCTGACCCTAATTTAATTTTTTATTTAATGTTGAAGCTACTTCTTAGTTGTTCTGTTCTATCTTTGGAATGACAGCCTATATTTTTCTTTTAAGTGTTTTCGATTGATCTAGAGCTATTTTTTCGTTATCTACATTTTAAAAAGAAACGTTTTCAAGGCTGTATTTTATTTTTGTTTTGTTACAATCATGTTACATCAAGTTCATAAGCTGTGTGATGTGTTTAAATAAATATTCAGAATGTTCCGACAGTCAGTCTCCTTGGTGATTTTTTCTGACACATTCAGAATTATAGTCTGAAATAATTTGCCAGTGTCATTAACAGGCAGCAGACTTATAGCCGCGGCTGTGCGCACTTGTAAAATTAATGGTTTTAAGGCTCATAGTTTATGTTATTCAGTCGCTGAGGCTAGTATACTTGGGAAATATATATATATTATTATGTAATAATTATATTTATATATAATTATATATATATATAATTTTTAAATTTTTTTTAAAATATATGCGTCGATTAGTCGACTAATCACTCTAAATGACGAGCACTGGTCGACCAAGAAAATCCTTGGTTGGGGGCAGCCCTAGTTTTATATTAAGATATCGAAACCGTACCGTTACCGTGGCCCAAAAACCGTGATGCATACCGAACCGTGGGAAAACTGTACCGTTGCATCCCTAGTAGCTACCATGTTAATTGTAGACTGTCTGTGTCCATTTAATGTTTATGTTGTAACAAAGACATGGTAGCTACTGACTCAGACCGACATCAACCTGCTTGAGCTTTCAGCACCATAGACAGTGTTGGTCAAAGACTGACAGTCAGTCAGACACAAATCACTTGTGAAAATCACAAACCAACAGCTGCTTGTCCTGGATGACATCTTCACCTCCCGCTGTCTGAAGAAGACACACAACATTCTAAAGGACTCATTCCCCCACGCCCTGTTTTAACTACTGCCCTCAGGAAGGCGCAATCGGTCAATAAAAACATGCACCACCTGATTCCGAAACAATTTCTACCCTTAAGCCATCACCACTCTAAACAACACACTGTAACCATATTAAACACAGCACCTGCACATGCAATCACTCCACACTATGAGCACTTAATAATGGACACTAATGGGCAATACTTACTGTGATGCACTGACTGTGATGCATATGATGGCAATGTGTGTAGAACTGTGGATGTGCAGTGTGTCTGTGTGAGAGTATGTGTGTGTGAATGCGAACTAGCTATTTATTTTAATATGCTTTTACTTTTTTTAGACACTTTTCTACTTTTTTTTTTAGATATATGTATTATTATTATTTATTTATAATTGTGTTGTGTGCTATACAATGACAATAAAGAATCTTGAATCTTAAGACCTCTTTCTTTCCGGGCATCCTTTATTTTTCACAACATGCCACATAACAAAAAAGAATGCACATTTTACTTTACTTCATTTTACTTTACCTTCTCCTCACTTGAACGAACCAAACACATGCTTACTGTACTCATTTGCAAGGATAAACTCCTGGCAGATTTTCTCCTTGCTGACTTTATCCAGCATTTCTTTGTGTATGTGACAGATCGCAACATTGTTTAGGCGCATTTGCACCATTGTGCTTCTCAGCCAGGTCTTCAATCTTCGCAGAGCACTGAAGCTCCTCTCTGCTTCAGCAGAGGCTGCTGGAACAACCATTAGGAGTCGTACAAGTGCTTCTACTTCGGTGAATAGGCCACGGACCTCAGGCAACTGACTCCTCAGAATGGCTGTGGCCTCTGAAGTGGTTGTGTATGGGTATTGGAGCTTAAACATACTCAGCTGCACCTCCAATGATCTCCGGCCCAACTCTGGATACTGGTCCACCACTGCAGTGTCCATCTCCCCAGTTAGGAGGACTTTCTTCAGCTTTGCCAACACTTCCACGCCACTCTGATCAAACTTCTCCTTCATCTGCATGTCCACCATATCCAGGACTTTGAAGAAGTCAGCTCTGTAGTATTCTTCTGGGGTTGTGGATGAGTAGGCAGTAGCATTGCCAGTGAACGGCAATTGGTGGACGGCGGATGTGGGGCATTGTTATGGGCATAATATTTAGCTTGGTGATCATCTCCGTTGTGTGACTGTACATCTCCTGGAACTTCCTCGGTTCTCTTTGCCCTCAGGGTGGTCCTCACACAATCTACTGCAGACAGCATTCCATACACAGTTTGTGTTCGTTTCTGCAGTGTGGAATTAAGGCATTCCAGCTACTCGATTACTTCATTGACCATCATGAGTCCTAGCACTGTGGTGCCTCTTCCAAATCTCTCCAACAGACCTCTTGCTGTCACACCAGTGTTTGAGGCATCTGTTTTGGCCATGTCCTCTAAGCTGAGTAGCACAGATTCGTACTGATGTAGCACAGATTGGATTGCTGGAGTCCTGGTTGTCCATCTTGTTTGACTCAGGGGCTGCAGGTTGCTAACTGCACCTGATGCAGTAGATGCAATGTTCACAAATGTTGTTTTGTACTTGCCTGATAATTTGTGAAGACAGCCAAGTTTGTGGAGCCATTCCAGGGCATTAGATGTCAGTGATGAGGCTGTACAAGCAGCTTGGGCAACCAGATTTACACAGTGGGGGCCACATTGTACATACAACGCCCGTGGCTGCATCTCTCTTATCCTGGCCTGTGCTCCTGGCCTTTTGCTGGACATATTCACAGCCCCATTGTATGTCTGTCCACGCAGACCAGACAGCGGCAGACCCAAGCGCAGCAACACATCTGTGGGGACTTTAGCCACGTTTTCTCCTGTTGTGCTTGCTAACTCCAAGAAGACCTCATGAGGGACCAAATCATGATCTACATACCGAACACATATGGCTTCCTGTTCAGTGCCTTCTATGTCCTGTGTTCCATCGATCATAATAAAGTACTGGAGGAGAGGCAGCTTATGAATTGTGCTAATGATATCCCTAATTATGCTGTTTGCAAATAGATGTAAAATTTCATTCTGGATTTTGGAGGACATGAAGTCATGTTTTCTTGTTGACAGCCATTTCGCTAGGCCAGGGTCATTGTCACTTCTTACTTTCAATAACTGGCAGAAGTTTCCCTCATTAGCTACATGAATTTGCACATTATTTTGATTGATTGATCTCATATTCATGTTCTTATTTGACAAATAAATCAGACGTTACTCAACAGTTACTGAGTACTTGAGTAGTTTTTTCACCAAATACTTTTTTACTCTTACTCAAGTAATTATTTGGATGACTACTTTTTTACTTCTACTTGAGTAATATTGTTCTAAAGTAACTAGACTCTTACCTGAGTACAATTTTTGGCTACTCTACCCATCTCTGCACAGCCTACCTGCAACGCAGTGCTGCTGCTTCTCCCTTCCTCTCCCTGCACCGATTGTGCAACCTCATCTGATCTCTGATATGAAAGCAGTTGACATGAACAAGGTAACGTTATACTGTACAACAGTGCTGAGCAGACGTAGTTACTATGCTAACTAAATGTTTAACACAGTGGCGTAGGCAGAATTTTTATTTTGGGTGGGCCAGTAAAAAATTGGATGGGCCATCTTTTTTCAGAAGGACAGTGCATTTCATCTACAGCGCACACCACTGTTAACCATGTTATTGCACTACTTTTTTTTCTTTTTAAATCAACAGACACAAGCAGTAACTTGTTCTTGACCAACACAATATTTGATACATACAGATGAAATGGTCTTTCCTGCCACTACACTATTATGATAAACTGCATTTTACTTTTTAAATCACAGTAGCATAAACTGATTTGTTGCAGCCTGATGTAAACATTAAAGTGTAACTAAACCCCCAAACCACTTTTTTCTGCTGAAAACAAATGTATTTGGGTATGTTGGTGATTGATTCTGGTCCAACTCTTGACGTCTTAGTCAAAGTATTTCAATTTGGCAGATTTTGTTGTAAAAATGTAAGAGTGACTGCCCTCTATAGGTTGAAACCCGGCTATTACAATCGAATTTAGCTGTTGGCTGAAATGGAGGCCGCTGACGATTTGGAGGCAGCTTTCGTCACAAGCCACCACTGTTCACCCCGCCCCTCCTACAAAACTAGCAGCTGTCGACTCTGAAATCTGTGGCGAGTAGGTTGGATTGAGAGAACTGCGAATAGAGAGGTATAGTGAGAATTAAGTAAGTAGTTAGCATAGCATAAATTGTTTTTTGGAGATTTTATAGTTATTAGGTGTGAATTTATAGTATTTAGTAGTTATTTAGCAATTTAAGATAGTTAGCTTGTTTAGTTTTTTGTGTTCTAGTAGTTACTTGTTAGTTAGTTAGTAAGTTCGTTAGGGTGTAGGTTAGCTTTAGCTTGTAGTTTAATTGTTTTAGTATTTGTGAGCTAGTGGCCACAATGGGTCGGCAGTGTAGTTTTCCCGGTTGCAAAAACGTCTCGGGGCTGCATCGGTTTCCAGCTGACCCAGAAATTAGGCGCCAGTGGTTGCGCGCATTGCGCCTACCGGACCGTGATCTCCTGCCTAGAGCCGGAGTTTGCAATAGCCATTTCTCCGCAGAGTGCTTTTCAAATTTCACGGAGGTGAACATGGGTTACAGTAAAGTGCTCATGCTGAAAAGCAATGCGGTGCCGAACGCTGCTGTCCCAGTGCCGACAGCAGGAATGACATCACAGCACCTGCCGCTGCTGCCAGCAACTGTCCGGCATATTGAGGTGAGTACAAATATGTTTGTAGCCTAATAACCACCGTAATGCTAGTGACATGACTAACAAGCTAACAAGACATGACAAGCTAACCTGTCTCCTAATTGCAATGTCCAAATCCATATATTCAGACGATCGATAGGCTTGTAGAGTGGTGTATATTACAGTAGCTGGGCTGGGCTGTAACACAATTATGTTATATTTCAGCCAAAACAGACCAGGGAGATCGGGTGCCAAACGTAACCAGTCAGCACAAAACATGCTGCTGGACAGGCTAACATAAAGCCTCTGAGGAGAAGCAAAGGTGAGTCATAATTAGGACTGCACTTTTGGTGGTATATGCTCTTAGGTGGCTGTGGGACAGGATTCATGGGAAGTCTATCGCGTTAGATGCCGCTACCTTGTGATCTTTCCTTTCCTAGTCTTGTGTTAGTTAGCCAATTATAGTACCAGTATGCAGCCCTACAGTCATAATACTCGTCGGAGGTTCTATGACCACATCGAGGAGATTGTGCTCTCACTGACACCTTTATAATATCACAGCTGTGTGGGACTCTGGATTGTTGTTAAAATGTCCCATCACAAGATCTGACAGATTAGCTCTGACCACGTCATTCTGCATAATAATTAGCCATGTGCTTCTGTTTGTTTGAACGGAGGAGTACATAGACATATGAATATGAGTGCCTCATAGTGAATTCAATTCTTATAAACGAATTTTTTTGAACAAACAACAGTATAAGCTGTGTGTTACACTTGATTTTTCTGGGCTGCAACTAACAATTATTTCCATTGTCAAATAAGTCCACTTTAGTATAATGTCAGTTTGTGCTTCTACATTTTGCTCAGTGGATATAAACCTTATTGTGGAATAATTTCTTTGTGCACAGCTACTCAGGCCCGACCTCCTAACAGGATAGTGTCTTGTGACACGGGCATGTTGGTGGCTGATCCTGAGGCTGTAGCCATCCCTGAGGTTCCAGTGGCAAGCTCCACGCCATGCAAAAGGACAAGGTGTGAGGTGTCAACTGATGACTCCAGCTACCAGCTTGATGTCACCAACAGCACCATGAACTGTACAAGGTAAATGATTTAGTACACAAGGCTACTGCTGTTTCTATTATATAGAATTCTGCCATATAAATGAGTAATAGAAAATTGCAGTATAATTTCACATTCGAGCTTGACACGCTCTTTTGTATATTGCTAAGACAACTGAGGATAAAGTTTCCTGGTGTTTGCATCAAATATATTTTCATTTTCATGTTATTGAATTGCACTGTGTCCAACTACGTCAACAGTTATTTCAATGAGTATTAAACTTCTACACTGAACTTGCTTTTAGTAACATATAATACAACATATTTTCTATTCATACCTACCTTTGAATAATGCCTGAAATACAGTAACCCAAGGCAACATTTAGACAGTCTGTACATGCTATTCCTCAACATGACTCCTACTTTTGCATCACGTTTTGTAATTAACCAGCATTTTGTTAACGTTGTGTGAATATTTACTGTAATACTGTAATCTCTTTTCACATCATGTCATTTACCATTCATATTTTTTCTCTTCTAATCAGTAATTCTGATGACATGGCACCCCATGCAGTGACCAATCAATCAATCAATCAATCAAACTTTATTTCTATAGCACATTTTATACAAATCAATGTAACACAATGTGCTTTATACATAGCGACAACATGAATACAAGACAAGTGCAGAAAGTCTGTGCAATTATACAAAGAACCAGCGCATGCAGCTAAGTACATACCAAGTACATTGTCCATGAAGACAAATTAATGGACCTGTTCAAAAAATGTCCAGTGTGCACCCGGAGCTGTGAGATCACAAAGAATGTCATTGGGACACTTCTGCAAGTAAAGCAGAGCTGCTCACATTGCGAGTATGTTCACCAGTGGTCCAGCCAGCCAATGGTGAACAATATACCAGCTGGGAACCTTCAGCTGTGTGCAGCAGTCCTGTTCACTGGTTCATCTTTTGTTCAAATTTCAAAGGTGAGACAGGACCAAATTTGTAATGCCAGGTACTTTTACATTATTTGATTACAAGTATGTCATCACATCATATTGTTTTTTTTTCTTTCTTTTAGTTCATGGATGCTTTCAAGATCCAGGGCATCTCGGAAACAACTTTCCACAAACATCAATCAAAACTCCTTTTCCCTACTATCTACTGGCAGTGGAACCAAAACCAGGAACACCTCATCAGAGACTCTATAGCTGGTGGGGATGTGACACTGGGTGGTGACATGCGTGCTGACTCGCCAGGTGAAAATTTACTTTGATGAGTACGTAACTGTAACTATGACAATTATTGTCAACCAAGGCATACTCAAAAATATATCTTGTTTTTTCAAATATTTTAGGACATTCTACAAAGTACGGGGGCTACACAATGATGGACCTCAGATTAAACAAGGTCATTGATATTCAGCTAGTCCTGGTAAAACACTGATACACTGAAAAACTGTTCATTCATATTCATATTCATATTAGTCCATCTCTTCAGAAAATGTGTCTACTTTGTGTTGTATCAACAGAGCAACGAAGTGGGAAACAGTGTTTGGATGGAGAAGGAGGTGCTTTGAGCAAAGTCTGTCATTCTTGGAAGGCAAAGGCATAGTAGTCAAAGGCATTGTCACCGACCGACATACAGGGGTACCAAAGTTCTTGCGGGAACAAAGACCTGGGATCAGCCACTACTTTGACCCTTGGCATATGGGAAAGGGTAAGTGTTTGAATTGAATCAAAATGATAAATGCATAAATAAAATATAGACATAAAGCTCATAGCACAGACAAGTGCAAACATAAGTGCATTCAGATACATGTAACACAATCTCTTACTTCTCATCCCATCCCTTTGTCTTTTGCCGAGGGATTGGCAAAAAAATTGATGCCATGGCGAAGACAAAAAGAACACAGGAGGTGGGCTCATGGAGGAAGAGTGTTGTCAACCACCTCTACTGGTCAGCGTCCACCTCTGCATCAGGGGAGGAGGTTGTGGCCAAATGGGCCTCAGTTGCCAACCATATGCAAAATGTGCACACGCATGAGAATCCACTCTTCCCCAGTTGTCTCCACCAACCCCTTGTTGATGAGCAGACACGGCAGTGGCTCAAGCCAAGTAAGTGTAGTAGTAGGCTACACTAACCAATATACAGTATAATAATGCTATTTAGTCACCCCTAAATGGGTGCTGGTTGTGAAAATGTCAACTGCACAGTGTGGAAACTAGTAGGGCATAGTGATGCCGCACTACGCCCTGATTCGCATCAGATTTAAGATAAAGCCCAGTGTTATGAGATTGCTGACTGTAAGTTTGTTTTGGTGGTTTATGTTTGATCATGTTTACAATTATTCATTGTCCTCAAATTGGTTTAATTATATAACATTATTCCTGTGTGTAGGTACAGCAGCATGTGAGCAACTGACAGCAGTTCTGTTGGCTCCCAGACTGCTGAAGGATGTGAAGAAGATCAGCCCACAACACTACACTTCAGGGATTGAACCTTTTCACAGTCTGATCCTGAAGTTTGCCCCCAAAAATGTGGTGTTCTCCTTCACAGGGATGTTGTGCAGGTATTGTAAGAGAACATTGTATTGTATTGTATTGTATGGTATTGTACAGTATTGTGAAGGTAACCTTTTCTTGTTTTTTTATTAATTAGTCATAGCCTATAAGGTGTTTGCTGACCATATAAATGTAATGTGTTTCTTACTAGAGTCCAGCTGACAGCGATGCACTATAATGAGAATGCACAGAGAGCTCATGCATCCACCGCAGCTGGAGAACTACGATATTCTATAGTGTACCCAAAATATAAACATGGGGACTTCACTGTGCGACCACTGCGGAGTCATCCTACTTCAGGTAATTTGTGATTAGACAAAGAGTGGCATCATGATTGATTTGTGGGGAAATGTGTTACTACCCTGTTCTATCTGTACACTTTAGGCTACATTGACACACTGATGGAGCTTCTCTTCCACTATGTGGTGAAAGACCCGGGTCCATACCAGGACTTTCTGGACACAGTCCTTGTGCCAGGGAAACTTTGCTCCCAGTTCACCAGACCTGACAAGAGGGAGGCAGCGGCCAGACACAAGTCACGATTCTTCAAGAACATGTGAGTTTTGGCTCACTACATAGCATGTTGTAAGAATACATTTCTGTTATTGATGTTTATTTAATAATTTTTGCCAGTTCTAATTCCATCATTTGATCAAGCTAATTTTCTTTTTTTTTTGACTTCCTGACTGGGTTTGGGGTTTGCACTACACATATGGACAGACAGCACCTGGCCCAGACAACATCAGCAGCCGTGTCCTGCAGTGCTGTGCAGAGCAGCTGGGGGGCGTGTTTCAGCTCCTGTTTCAAATATCCATGAACAGCACAGTCCCCCAGCTATGGAAGCACTCCACAGTGGTCCCCATCCCCAAGAAGAGCTCTGTCAAGGCTCTGAACGACCTCAGGCCTGTGGCTCTCACCTCACTCGTGATGAAGGCTGAATTGAATGGATCACCGTATGCGTATGTGAGACCACACACATAAATGAACTCAACTAACCTGACACCTCTGTTGTATTGCTATAACTTTAAACACCTTCAAATTTGTTATCAATGTTTTGAAGGATTAACTCATTGACTAGTCTTTGCCTTCCTGAAGCTTCTGCTTTCTGTTTCCCACCAGAGGTTCTACTAAGAGGTGATCAAGTGTCTCCTATAGGTTGCTATACTTCTACTGAGGGCCATGTCATCCAGCTTGTCATCCACCTGCACAGGCTACCCATCAACACATCTACATTTACACTTTATTCCTTAGCCTGCTCCCCATCATCACATGTGTATCCCTTCTTTTTACTCCCTGACATCATAAAAACATGGTTGCTATATTTCTGAGTCTCATCTGTATTGCATTGCATTCTGTTATGTGATGATGAAACCATCCTGCACTGAAAAGAAAGTGTAAAATTGACAGCCGAAGGCATTGTAGAGTTCAAAAAACATTATTATCAAGTGGGGAGAGTTGACAGGACCTTGTAGAGCTAAAAAAGAAATAATCAAGGGGGGGGGAGTTGGAACCCTGTGTAGTTTTCCCCATTTTCAGGGAACTCCTGGGGAGCGTACCTATGTTCCCCGGGTCCTATGTTCCCCGATCGGGGAACCCTATCCCTAACCTAACCCTAACCCTAACAGCGGGGAACATAGGACCCTTTTTCAAAAAAAAGGTCCTATGTTCCCCGGTCACATACACAGCAGGGAACATAGGACCCTTTGGGTGAACAGCGGGGAACATGTGACCCTTTTTTAGAAAAAGGGTCCCATGTTCCCCGGTCACATACAAAGCGGGGAACATAGGCCCCGGGGAACATAGGACCCGGGGAACATAGGACCCGGGGAACATAGGGATGATCCCAACTCCCTGCCTGATGCGGGTGAAGGCACAAGACGGGATGATTACCCTGATATGCCGGCCCAAGTACCCCCAGCACCACCGCACAAAGTTTCTGTATGCCAGGTGTCTGTAGCAACTGTGAAGAATGAATATGTTATATTAATGGTCAACCATTTTGTTTTTAGTTTGGTCAAACTTTTCGTTTTGTAAGACATGTGCTTCCACTGATTATTTGCATCTTCATGTATACAACATTTAAAATTATATAAATAAAATAATGTAAATACTATTCTATATATGAATGAACTGATTCCTGAAACTGACCTATGGAGCACAGGTTCCTCCATCTGTCCAAACAGCTGCAGGTATGTTCCATAAACAGCCCGCAGCACGTAGGGGTTGAGGGCAACAGGCTCAAAACCTGGGTGCACAGTCACACAGGCTGCACCCCCAATCTGCTCACACCTATGCATCACCTATGTGTAATTAAAAACACAGCATATTTTATTTATTGTGGTGTCATGTAACGATGAATGTATTATAACCTCAATAGTCCAGGTGGGTAAACTAATACTATAATGTGGAATGAGCCAGTACACAATTGTTTTTGACAACACCTTTTTAATTCAACGGGTGAGCTAATACTGCAATGTAATTCATAGACTGGTCAGTCAGGTATTGATATAACTTTTTTCAGGGTGTGATGTTACCTGAGCCACCTCCTTGCAGCAGACATTCTCTCTAGGAGAGAGAGATGTGCAGTGACCACAAGAACACCTGTTACAAATAGAAATGTAATCTAAGTGGTGTGGCATGAAATTCACCATTATAAAGTCCAAAAACAAGGCTATTTTAAAATTTGTTCTGCTACAATATTAACCACAACATTAAAATCTTGTGGGTTAGGGGCATCATCTACCACTCTGAAACATCCCCCATCCTCTCCTGCAACTCCATCTCCTCAGCGCCGGCTGCTGCCTGCGCTAACGTCTCGAACTGGTATGGCTCTGGACCACCGTGGTCATGATTGATGGGAGACTCTGGAGGCGACAAGTCCTCAACCTCAAATGACCTTTCTTTGACGAAAGTTTGCGCGCTACTGTCAGAGTTGGTGCTCATGGTTAACTCGTTAGCTAGCATCTATTTGCTAAGTGTAGTTGTATGTTTATGATTTTTTACTTCGTTTGTGTGTGTTTTTACGCGTGTGAATGTGGTGGGTGGGTGGCTGGTGGGGGCGGGCTGGCGGGGGTGGGGGGGGAGCTGCACAGAGTGACTGAGCCCCGCCCAGTATCAGGGCATTTTTTGAGTTTCCAGCCTAGATGCACCTCAGCCAAAACCTTGGGGTTTAGTTACCCTTTAATAAAACTCAGTAACCAATCACACAAGCAGCTCCATGGCTCCATGTTGTCCCTGTGTGATGTTCAGGACAGGTGAGGACAGTCTGAGGACAGTTGAAGTTTATAATAATGAAATGCACCGTGAGACTGTGACAGGTCTGTACGTCTTGACCACATGTCAGCTGTTCAGCTGTAGTAGAGAAAACTCCGCTGTTCTCAGCTCCACCGCGACGAGCGTTTTTTTTTTTTTTTTTTAATTTAGCACCGGTAGCGACCTGGCTGAAATACGTGAGGATACGCGGATCCAGTGTATTCATCAAAGCTTGGTCACTGTGCTGAGGCACCGGGTTGGTTTGAGCTGCGTTCATGAAGTTAGAGGCTACTTTCAAACTCGTTACTCACTGGTCATTGGCGTACAGCCTGACGCCAGTATACATTGTTCTCTTTTCACCTCCTCTCTCCCTTGTGTGATCAGTGCGCTGCACACACGTTTTAAACAGAGATTACTAAGCGCCTGGTTTAACATATTAGTTAGCTAACGTTAGCTACAATAGTGTATAAAGTAACGTTGAGTACAATTTTTAGCTACTCTACCCATCTCTGCACAGCCTACCTGCAATGCAGTGCTGCTGCTTCTCCCTTCTTCTCCCTGCACCGATTGTGCAACCTCATCTGATCTCTGATATGAAAGCAGTTGACATGAACAAGGTAACATTATACAACAGTGCTGAGCAGACATAGTTACTATGCTAATGTTGCTAACATATTAGTTAGCTAGCTACAATAGCATATAGAGTAAAGCCTAATTTATACTACTGTGTAAAGTACTGTACATGGACACGGAGAGCCCTCTCCGTCGCCGGAGAGCCTGTCAGAGACCCTCTCCGTACTCTCCGGGTGCATGAAAGATTTTTTAAGTGTCCGTCACTCCGTTGAGGGGAAATGGAGACGGCAAGGGCTGTGATTGGTCCTCTAAAAACATCATTTCCGGAATTACTTTCAAAAGAGTTTGACCGGTTCGCAATCAAGACGAGAATGAATCCGATCGAAGAACGCCTAGCCGAAGAAATTAGAAAATACGAGAACCTACGCGGTCAGTACGCGCAGGGTTTCTTGTTGTTTTGCAATTACAGCCTGTGCCTACTGTTAGTTTTCAAACTGTAAAAAGTGGGGGGGACAAAAACATGATTTTGAAAAGTGGGGGGGGACATGTCCCCCCTGTCCCCAGTGGAAATCGTGCCCTTGTCTTTCCCCAAGCTTGCAAGTAGCTCACAGCTGTTGTAAAAAAAAAATTATAGTTTGAGAAAGTTTTATCAAGTGATTTCTGCAAGTTCCTTCAGAAGTCCTCTGGCCAGAACTGGAATGAAGCGGTCATCACGTCTTGCTGTCAGTTTTACCTCCAGGTCTTTCAGGATTGCAGCTGACTCCACAGCACAATGGTCCTGGCCTTCAAGCTTCCTAATCGTGTCAAGGGTCAGCCACAATTCAGTCAGTGGATCTTCCAACATTCTTTTCAAAACAACAGGGCATTTCTCTTCAGAAAGGAAAAAGGCTTTCAGCGGTGTATACCTTTTCAGTACTCTCTCAAGAGCAGGCAGCATGGACAGCCAGTGCACATTGCTGTGTCCTAAGATGTGATACTCTCGTCAAACAAACTCACCAAAGCTCTTCAGTCTTTCCACTCAGTGAAACAGTGAAAATATGAAAATATCTTTGTGAGCAGGTACTCCACATCAATGGGAACGAGATCCAAAGCTGTTCTGGTTGCATTATGGATGATGTGGGCAGGACAACCCAGGCCAATCACCTCCCGCTGCAGAGCACTTTTCACTTTGGTGTGGACATTGACTCTCCCTGCCCTATTCAGCCCTCCAAAGTTGGTGTTTGTGTTGTCAGCAGAAAATGCCACTACTTTATTTTCCAGTGAGAATTTTTGGATTACCACTATGATCTCAGCTGCAAGTTCCTCTGCCTTTTCTCCTTTGAGTTCAACAAAATCGAGCAGTTTCGTTTCTATGGACATGCTGCCATCATTTTCTTTGCAATACCTGACCATTATTGGCAGCAGCTTCACATGTCCATGATTGGATGAATCAATAGACAGGGGCACAAATTCAACCTGGTCTAGGTCCTGCGTTACCATAGCAGTTGCCCATGGTGCAAACACGTTATTGACTATGGTTTGACCTTTGGTCCGAGCACATGAAAACTTTGTCTCGTGAAGCTTTTTTGTCAGCTGTGCTGTGCAGTCCATAGACCGGAAACTATGATTGTGTCTCATAGTGTGGTACACCAAGATGCCCTCCTGCACAGCTAATTCATACTCCTTTTGGGAAGGTGCTGCCTTCTTGTAAAATGTGGTGATGGATGGTGTATCAGCATTGGCAATCATAGCGTTTCTATGCTTTTTTGCACGCTGATGCTCCACCACAGAAAATCTTCCCCCACTGGCAATTGAAAAAGAAGATTGGCAAAGGGTGTAGTGGACCATTGTGTCATCTTGGCTTTGGCGACAGGGGCGTATAAATTGAAATTCCTCTTGGATTTTTTCAGTAAAATGGCATTTGCGTTTCTTTGACAGAGCCATCTTCCTGTCTGCTCGTCTTCCCTCACCTTGTCTCACTTCTTATCCTCTTAAATTTCTTCTCCTAAAGTGCTTTTCTTTTCTTAACCCTTCTTTCTTTTCTCCTTACTCTCTCTTCACTTTACCTTTTCATACCACTCCTTTACTCTATCCTGCCTTTACTTAGTTTGCTTCCTCTTACACTCTTCTGCTCTTTTCCTAGTCTTCTCTCTCCCTCACTCATCACTCTTTCTTTACACTCTCTTATTCTACAACAGAGCAAAATAAAGTAATATTATTGTCATCTCATGGTTATCTAATCACACATTACACCTTCACCAACACCAGTGACAGTTTGGCGTTAGCATTGTGGCTTCAGTTCAGGTCTTCAATTCAGATAAACAGATGCACTGTACTATAATCATCCTGATTTTACCTTACCTAACCTACACACAGCCAAGTCTAGTTCAAGCTCACAAAATAAATGGGTTCATACTACACAACTTACCTTAACACGGTCGCCTATCTCTGTCTTCTGATCTTCAGCAAGCAAAAGTAAACAATTATGCCATATATTCTGTTTCCGGGTACCGCGATGTAACATCAGTACGTTAGTTTAAAGCTGGAGTTTGTAGAATATGTGAAAAACCCCATGAGACTGGGATGGAAACAACTGCGCTCCCCCTCCCCTCCCTGTTTCAACTCCGTAGCTCCACACTTTCACTTTCCATTCTCGTGGACGCGCGCTAGCGCTAGCAATATTCACGTCAATTACCCCAGCATGCACGGACTATCGGAGACAACCACTTTATTCAGACACATCCATATCTACACGACACACGTCCTCTGTATGTCGTGTACATATAACGCTACTGATAATACATCTGACGTTGACTTTGGCTCTGACTTGCTTGTAGCTGTCGTGAGCCTTTGGCTACGGTTAGCATAGAGCTAATCAACTTACAACATTACTCATCAAGTGTGACCACAAACCGCCTGCTTTATTAGATTCACGGTCATTTCAACTACACAGCCAATTACTACCACACATTTAGATTATCAGCTACTAAAACTTGTATTGGAGGCTCACCTGTCCAGGAGAAGAACAGCAAGCTCAGTGTCCAACTTCAGCCCGATGCTATCGCTCAGCTCTCTCCACCTCGGATATGCTTGTCCAATGTTTACACATGATTTATTCCATCTATTGTCACTCTCCCTCTTAGACTCTCGTTTCTCTACATCGGTCTTCCTTTTTTTGGCTTGCTTAGCCGTGTATGCCTTTGTTGATAATGCCGGGATAGCGGCTTTTGCTGCCGGGACGTCCGCCATTGCATCTTCACCACCGATGGAAGGTGAACGCGCATCGTCTTTAGTCGAGCAACCAATAGGAACGGCCAAAACAGCTTGCTCTGTAAAATTAACTGTGATTGGCTGAACACTGCCATCACGGCACTGATTTTTTAAAGCCTGAATACAGAGCCAAGAGGAGACACAGAAGTCCAGTGTTCTGTCATAACACTATGAATTACAATATGCTCAAAGGTTATTATTGATTTTTGACCAAATGACGCCAGAAATAACTGACACACTCCAGCTTTAACTGGCAACCATAATAACTGGAGTTTGCGTCTGCGCGCAACTTTTTTCTTTCCCATTCAAATCAGGGAAATTTTCAGGGACAGTTTTAACCGGGGACAGGGCGGCCTAATCGGGGACTGTCCCCGGAAATCGGTGACGTCTGGTCACCTAATTATACACTCAGTGAGTCACTGAGGGTTATTAAGGACCCGACTCACCCTCACAACAGCCATTTCACCGTGCTGCCATCACGGGGGAAATACAGGACTCTCAAATCTCAAACCAGCAGACTAAGAAACAGCTTTGTTCATCCGGCCGTAAGACTACTCAATAAATAACACACATTGCACACAAGCACTCTCCCCTCCCTTGTTTGTTTATTTATGTTTTGTGTTGCTAGTGCCCAGACCCAGGGGAGGGCGCTTGCCCATTTGCAGGTTTGTGGTCTGTCCTATGCCTACTCCAAGACCGCTAATAGGGATTCTGTTCGCTGATGACTGACATGCGTTTATTTGTTAACTGATTTGTAAATATGTCTTTTCTCTCCATCCTCCTCTTTTCCTCCTTCAAAAGCAGAAGCGCCCTGTCATGTATGAGGCCACTTTGCCTAATGAGCTTAACACATTTTTGGGTTTCCAGAGGACCAGCTAGTGTCAGTAACCAAAGCGGATGTGAAAAAAATCCTGCTGAGTGTGAATATATATAAAGCTGCTGATCCTGATGATAAACCTGGCCATGTACTGAAAACATGCCAATCAGCTGATGTTATTACTGACAGGAGTCAGTCAGTCATGGTTGTACAGTGTAAACAAGTATGACTGCACTCCCAGACATCAAGAGAACACTATTGGGAAGATAGATCATTGGCTGCATTATAAACAACAATGAGAGTTCATATCGGGAGGAAATCAACAGTGGTGCAGAGCACAATCTGCTGCTCAATGTCAACATAACCAAGGAGCTGATCGTTGATTTTTGAAAAAATGGGGCAAACACACACACCTGTGTAGTGAACTGATGTGGAGCAGGTAAACAGTTCTAAGTGGTCTTAACTACAGTTTCAGAGAGGACTTTGAGGGCCCAGTATATAAAATGAATTTTTTTGTTTTCAACAAGTTTAGCTCTGAAGGTTATTTATTTTGGTCACTATTTCCACTAAAAAAGAAAAACAAACAAAAATGTTCATTTTATATACTTGTCATTTTTCCCGCTTTTGCTTATTATTATTAAGGCAAAATAACACAATTTATGTCCATCAATGAATAGGTTATAGGCTAAAGCTTAATATGCATGCTACGTGGATATCGTTATGATGCAGCTGCTACTAACATAATTAGGCTATGTATTTTTTTTCTGACTGTGATATTAATTTGAACATAATTTGAATAAATTTACCTACATCCCTACAGCCTAGCTATGTTTTGATGTATTACTTTGTTTTATTCAAAAGAATCATAATAAGGTAATAATTTAATGACCGTTAGTTCTGCCCACAGAATATGGTTAAGACCATATCATCAGTAAGGCACAAGTAGTCCACTTTGTAATACCCTGCGAAATATACACAAAAATATTCCTTCAATATCATATAGTGCTCATCAGTCATTTCAAGTACAAGTACAATGTGTCGAAAACTGCTTAAAAGTTACAACTTTGAAATTGGGTGCATGCTTTAAAGGGACACTATACTGTATATTGCAATGTTTAATATAAAAACAGATCATGAATTTCTGCATTAGTGCAACATAACTCAATTATATCGTATGAATATTTGCTTAGGATCTATTTTGCTTGGTAACCTAAGGAGTTTTGTCTTTGCAGGAGCAATTCTGAAATATTTGGAGCCACAGACCAGGAAGCAGCAGGGCAGTCTTCAGCACCAGCTGACCAGGAAGCAGCACGGCCATCTTCTTCTCCTGTAGACTTACAAGATCAGCTGCCAGTTTTTGGTCAACCAATTTTATATTATATATATAGTTACATATATTTTATATATATATACAGGGTTCAAAATTAGCGGTCGCCAGTGGCGACTAACTTTGAACCTTTGGCGAGTAAAGGAAGCCGGCTAACCGGCCACTCTGGCGAGTGAAAAAAAAATAGGGTCCGTCTATGGTCCAACTACTTTGATGTTCCTCCCGCCCCGGCTGTGACGCATGGGTTGTGCGCAGATGTCGTGCAGATCTTCAAGCTCACAACATGCTGTAAAGCAAGGATTTGTGAGCTTGTAGATCTGCGATCCGCCATTTTCTCTGCTAGTCCCGCCCCGTATCCAGGGAGACCGAGACGCGATTTGTGTTCAGCTCCGACAAGCGGTAAAGGAGAGAACAAACAACAGAAAAGAGGCCATAAGGCCAGTGGCCATAACCGTTCCCGGTCGAAAAATGTGGAGGCACATTCCGGGAGTATGTCCACCCTCCAAATCCCCGAGAACGGAAAAAAAACACCAGGCTCATCACCGTGACGACGTAGCGACCACAGCCGAGACTGCTGTGAGTTACGCTAGAAAGTTCAACCAGAGATGGTTGTGTTGAGGAGTCTGATGAAGAGGGTCAAGTCCTCTAGACTGAATTTCTGTGTATCTGTTTTAATGGTTTTAGATTAAGTGAAGTAAAGTTGATTAGTTGATTTATCTGCTTTAATGCAAGTTAATACATTAAATGTTAATACTTTTCAGCAAAGAAAGTATGTTTTATAAATAAACCTTTAAGGAAAAAAAGGCAAATTTGACTCATTCCCTTATTCCACACAATAATATTCTAATATTGCTATGATATGTGTTAAAAATGCTTATGAGTGTATTATAACAGTTAAACACATTGAAAAATATACAATACACGATGAAAAATATACAAAACAGCTATACATAATTTTTGGCCAGTGAAAAATCTTTCTGGCCAGTAGATTTTTAAAGCTTACTAGCCAGTTGGCCAGTGAGCAAAAAAGTTAAGTTTGAACCCTGTATATATATATATATATGTTTAATGTTTAAGAACCTTCTTTTTACAATTCAAAATAAACATTTTTGAGGAACACTGCATCAGTTTAATTTATTGACATATATCCCCATTGTTTACCTTGTATTATCATTTTATATCAGTTCAACTTGCTTGGGTGGGTCAACTTAAGATGTTTGATTTTAATGGGGTTATAAATCTATCCATCGTAGTTTGACAAAATAGGGGACCCAAAACAGCACCTAAACATGCCTTCTTATCAATGGGCGATCAGTGTTCAAGTTAGAGTCTCTGCAAAAGTCTCAGCCTCACACGGGGAAGAAAACACCTTGCTGGAGTTATTGTGGGTGACCTGCAGCCGCGCTGGGTAACTGAAGCCGCTCCTCACACCCGCAACCCGAAGTAGATTTTGGACAATGTCGAAAGCCTGGCGCTACTTCATCACCGGGTAGTCAGGGAAGAAGTAAATCGCTTTGCCGTTGTAGTGGAGAGGAAACTGCTGGCGGGCCAGTTGTAATATTTTCTCCTTCGTTTGGAAGTGGTGGATGCATTCTATCATTACGCGCTGGCGCACGTCTCCTGCGTGGAGCTGCCTCCCCAGATGGTGCGCTTGATCCACTTCCAGGGTCTTGGAAAAGTTGTCTGCGCCCAACAGCTCAGGAATAAATTTTGCCAGGAACTCCGTCAGTCGTCCGTTCTTGATCTTCTCAGGTAAGCCAACGATTTTAATATTCTGTCACCTGGAGCGAGCCTCAAGGTCAATCACTTTCAGCTGAAGCCCTTCGATCTCTGCCCTGCCATTTTGTGCATGTCTGCTCAACATGGGAGAGGCGGCAGTCATAGTCCGAACTAGCATCTTCTTTTATTCGGTTGCTGAATGTCACCAAAGACGCCCGGGTAGCTGTTAGAGATACCTCTAAATCGTCAAATGTTTGGATGTTTGTAGAATCTGCATCGGACTTGTTAGCGTCACCTAGCTCCACAGTATTAGCGGCTAGCCCCACTAGCTCCTGGCATACATCATCTCGCTTCCTTCCCTTTTTCGGTTTAGTCATCTTGAGGCACTTACACACACAGATCTCAGAGGTAAATCCGGGACAATACGTTAAATATTTGATAAATGACCAAATTATTAGAGAGTGGAGAGGAGCCCTGGGAAAAAGCGTCTACTCCATGCTTGTGTCCACACATGTCTTTGTTGCCTTCCACTATTGTGTTGTACAAGTTACTCCCTGGCAACTTATATAGAAAGAAATCACTTCCCCCCGGAAAACAGAATCTCTCTCCGGGAGTATGAGCCAGACGGGGACAGCCTTCCATTCCTAAACACCTCCATTGCGAAACCCCTCCATTCCGAAACACCCCCACTCCGAAACACCACTGTTCCGAATCCGACTTTCAAGTTCCCATTACTTCCCAATAGGCTTAGGGTTAGGGTTAGGGTCAGGGGTTCCACAATAGCCTTTTCAGAATAGCGGGGTCTTTAGAAAAAATGGGAAACCACGCCATTACGAAGAATGGAAATCTATTTTCGGAACAGCGGGGTTTCGGAAAGGCGGGGTGTAACCGAGCCAGACATGGTCCGCTATTTACTGATGGTGATGTGATGTAATTTAGAGCAAAAAATGTATCTTTCTCGCTTGCCACAACACATGGTGGGTCAGGATCTCAATCATAACATATTATAACAGCATCCACGTGATTATAAACAGTTTGCTGAGGCAATTTTTAGATTTACAGGTGGAAACCAGGTGAAAATATATATAAAAAATATATTTTGTGCTCAATAAATGTATTTGCATGTAGCCAGCAAGAGTTTGAGTGTGTTAAAATTAAATAAATATGCTAAATATATTTTTCTGTGCTCAAAATTTCCCATTGTTCCTTCACAAATGGCACAAATATCATGCCATATTAAACTCTTTCACACAACTATAATGCAAGGGAAACCCCTTGCATTATAGGAAAAAAAAATTAACTGCTTTTTCTGTCAGCACTGCGTGTTTGGTGGTGAGATGCCGTTTGAGATGCGATGGTTTCATGCTCTCACTGATCAAAACATCAGTACATACCACAAACTGGGGCCTGGGCTCTTCCTCTGTCCCGCTCCACCTTAATCCAAATTTAATAATTATAATAATAATAATAATAATGCATGTTATTTAAAAGGCGCCTTTCAAAGCACTCAAGGTCACCACACATAGCAACAACGATACAACAAAAAAGAAAATCAGAAAACATTTGAGTGCAATTGTGAAAGGTAGGTAAATAAATAAATTAATATGGATGTGGGATTACATAGTGCAACAGTACAATATAGGAAAGGGTGTGGTTGTATGATTAGTCTGATACAGAATAAGCCACTCGGAATAAGTGCGTTTTCAGGCGGGATTTAAAGATGGAGACAGTGTCGGAAGTGCGAATGTCTGGTGGGAGAGAGTTCCAAAGGGTGGGGGCAGATCGGCTGAAAGCTCTAGACCCCATGGTGGTTAGGTTGGCAGATGGGGCAAAGATTAATGTAACCGGCGTCATATTTTCTTACAGTTTTTTGCTGTTTGCATCTTGACGGTGCTGTGGGGATGCTGCTGTGATCACTGTCATCCACTGCCGTAACATTATTATCCTCCTGCTCCAGACTTCTCTTCCGAAGAGATCCTGTTTGGAGCCACGACATGGTTTAAATTTTTTTAAAGGCAGGCTATTTTGAAGATTCCTCGGCGTACCACTAGAGGGAGCCCTATGGCGTACCATAGTTTTAGGAAGGCAGAATTAATCAATTGATTCAGATGACTGAACATGGCTTATCCCTGGCCCGTGACCAGGAAAAGAAACGGCCCATCCTTGGCTGCTGTGCAGTGGATATCTCTGCAATACAGTACATTGGCATCTTGGACATAATGCCTGATCTGTTACCTTTTTTTACACTCTGTTGATAGGGTTAGTTCATTTTTTAAATGGTTTAAATTAAAATGATGTCCAGATCTTACAAAATGCACCTTTAAGGTATTGCTTTTACCTTGTTTTCCTTTGATACACCATCTGATAATGAATGTATCTACTGCTCTAATGATTAAAGTTTCTGTTAGGTCCTATCTTTATTTGAAAGACACCTTATACCACGTTTGTGGTGAACATTGCACTGTAGGATGGTATTACACTATATTGCTCATATCACGTGTGTGTCTCTCTGTGTGTGTATGCTTTCTTGTAATTGTCCCTCCTTCTAATAAAATATGACCTATGTTTTCAGGAAAGATTGCAAAGCATGAGCCACTGGGAAGCTGCAGGTATGAATAATGGAAATCATTCTGTTTCTGTTTAAACTGTAGAGAGGTGTTTGTCGCCCCTGCCAGCCTTTTATTTGCATTGTGCTTGTGTGATTCAGTTGTACATGGTGGTGAGTACAATATTTGTCTTGTTCTGAGCACTTGTGTAGTAAAGTGAGCTTTTTAGTTTTAGTTCAGTTCTGGTCAAGTTATGACCGGCATAGAGCTTGGCCTTCTAGAGTAGAAAATGTATGATTAGGCTGCATGTATTATGTCACAGGGGTCATTCTTTTTATTTTATCCTTTCTTTTCAAAACATTCTGAAAGAATGTCTATTTTGTCTTTTTATCAGTTGCTTCAATTGTCATCGATTGAGCAGTGTTTTACACTTTCACATTTCCTTTACAAAACACTAAATTTAAAATCTTATTTCTGAGTTTATGAGATTAAAAATATATACGGCTGTGTAAAATCAAAGGCCACACTGTAATACATTCATGGATGTTGTTGTTCAACACGTCTCCGCCCACCCTGCCCTGAGGTCAGCCCATTCAAATAGCATGCAAATGGTGGTTGAGTAAACCCTGTGAACAGCAAATTGCTCCTAATGCCTCTGCCTCATTTCATTGTCTATGTAGAAAGCCAATAATGCAACATTGACATTGGTATGTCAACATTGCATTATTGATGATTTTATAGCACGTCAGTGTCACTGCACTGCATGTACCATGGATTTATTGCCTTTATCAGTCACCATTATGTAGAAAGCAGCTGTAAGTGAAGTTGTCTCAATCACCCCAGAACTGGAGCTAGGCCAGCCTTTAGTTCTTTGTGATGTTGATTCCCAGGAACCTAAAACAGTTCACCTACTCCACTCAGCTCCACTAATATTGGATGTGTGTCTTTGTCTCCTATTTGCTAAAATCAACTACTAGTTCCTTGGTTTTGCTGTAGGTTATTTTCTGAACACCAATCTGCAAAATTGTTGATTTCCTCCTGATATGAACTCTCACCAATGTTTGTAATGAGGCTGTTGATGGTGGTGTTGTCCGCATGCTTCAGAATAGAGTTCTCTTGATGAGTGCAGTCATGGGTGTACAGTGTGAACAGGAGGGGACTGTGCACACAGTGCAGTGTTTCCCCTATATGCATCTAGCAGCAGCACACCTTCGCTGCTGAAATGTGACAGCTGCTGCTGACATGTGACAGCTGCTGCTGATTTTTTTTTTCTTTTTACGAGAGGAGAGGAGAGGGGAGGGGAGCAAAGGAGAGGAGAAAGGAAGGGGAGGAGAGGAGATGAGGAGAAGGGGGAGAGGGGAAGAGATGAGAGGAGGAGTGAAGAGGGCAGCGTTTTTTTCATGGGTAAATGTCAACACTGAAGCAAGCGAAGCTGAACGGAGTCAGGATCATCATTCTTGCAGAAGGGAAAAAACTGCTCCACAGCTTCACATAAGTGTTGCATGTGTTGATTTGTAGTGAGTGTTAGGTACAGCAAATGCATTCATGTGTTGGGAAAACTGTGACATAAACAACATTTGGTTGATCCATGTTGATACAAAGACAGTAGCTATTCCTCATGCACTGATTGCTTCTTCGTCCTCTACTGTGCGTGAGGAGCACTGTGATGAGCGACAGCTGTCAATCAACGACAGTTGACAGATTCCCTCAGAGATATTAATGATTTGTTAGACAGAATTTATAGATGTTTAAAGTTATTTTGTCACTGAAAATGTTTTTAAATTCTATCTATTCTAATCTATCGATATCTCTCTATCGATATCTTTCTCTCTCGATGTCTCTCTCTCTTTCATGCCAATTTGTGAGCGTTTGGAAAAGTGTGTCAGCGAGTGGATGCGCTTTTTGTGCGTTCTTCCCTAATGGTTTGATAAACTGTATAATTTTACTGGTGATAGTCACAACTTCTTACTGTTCACACATCTTTCCTAAGCGCGGTTTATCGGGGCTGATTGGTGTGCTGGATGGCAGCAGCCAGTGTGTGGCTGTGTGTTGTGGCAAGCGGCAGACCCAGTAACAATGTGTCTACAGGTTTCAGAAACCTCACCCATCTGCACGGTATTAAAATACTGGTCGGTGTGGAATAAGGTGGAGGACTGTAGTTTGGCAGTCGGGGAGGTTGTTGGATACGAAAGTTAGAAGGCAGCATCAAGGATGAACAGTGCAGTTGTGATTTTTCTGGACTCAATCAATAAGGTCAATACTGTCATTGAGTGTGGAGTTGCTTTCAGAAACACGCTTGTCACAGTTTTTCCTCTTGCCAGTCCTGCCAAAAAAATCATCTTGTCTAATTTACCACCGTTTATCAGTGAGTGGGTGTTGGAAACAGAGCTTCCACGCAACGGTCAGTTTGTGTCAGTAGTGTACACGATTTTGAAGAATGACAGTGTTGAGCTGAATCTGGTGATGAAATTTGAGGGGTTTGACAACATCTTTTTTGCAACAACCCAATCAATGAAATGTTTTGGCTGTGGGCTGGAAGGGCTGCTGGTGCTTAACTGTCCTGAGAAGGCTTGTGAGCCAGAGGCAGAGCCTTTTCTGAGCACGGGGGGTGCAGGGGATGCAGAGGGAGGGGGTCAGGCAGACAGTCAAGGGTTGCAGAAGGAAACAGCAGCTCAGAGGCCTGACATGCAGCTGGATGGTGAGTGTGCCACCACCTCTGCTGCAGCCTCTGTTGATCAGAGTCACACCAGTGTAGAATGAGCGAAGCAGAAAGAAATGAACATTGATGAGTTAATAAAGGATGGGGAAAACAGTGAGAGATGATGTTTTTAAAGTGCCAAGCTCAAAGAGAAAAACAAAAGCACAGTCACAATGGGTAAAACCAAAGACAATGCCTTTAAAAGAAAAGACAATTTCCTCCAGCAAAAAATATATTCTGCATATTTTCCCCTTTTTATCAGTTTGTGTTTATTAATGAGTAGCTTCAAAGCCACAACATCAGAAATCAGAAATTCCTTTATTAGTCCTGCAAACGGGGAAATTTGTGCGTCACAGCAGCCAAAGGACAGTTCAATATAACAATTAACAATAATAATAGTATTTTTTAAGGTTTTCCATGTTCCAAACCCAAAACAGATCTTGTACGTTATAAGATCTGTTGAATGTCAATACTGTATACTGTAGGTTAAATGTGTTTTTTTGGGTTCATGATTCAGATATTTCACACGGCATATATGTACGAGCATATGGTACAGTTTTTGTCAATTTAACAAGCTAACAAGTGTTAGCTTTGCTGCTGTGTGAGCGCACAAAAAGCCACATTTCTTTCTGGAACACAAGTTCCTTCACCGGCCACTGAGTGATAGAAAGGCGACTATTGTGTCTCCATGGTCGCTAGCACGTCCTCTGAGCATGAGCTCTTTTCCTCTCTTCCTTTTTCCTCTGTACTAACCCACACATAGACACACACACACACACACACACACACACACACACACACACAAACACTCTGGTGAACAGATTGTTTGGAGCTAACTTAGTCTCCAAGCCGTTGTGCACTCAGAGAGTATGAAACTCTAGTGATGTTGTGATGCATCAGATCAGTATGATCCTCTGCAACATCCAGTCAATAACTAAGGAGGTGTGTCGGCCAGTAAAAAGACTTCCATGAAGGCTGCTCTCATGTGTCATTTACATTACATTTACATTTAGGGCATTTAGCAGACGCTAAAAAGCGACTCCAAAGTGACTTCCAATAAGTACATTTGTCACAAGAAAGAAACCATAACATATCACTGTCGATAAAGTAGAAAAGAAAAAATAGAAACAGTTTTCAAGCCCTCATCTGAGCATGGTAGCTGCTATTAATCAAGGATACCTTAAGTACATAAGTGCTATGGTTTAAGTGCTAAAGGTAAGAACATGCAAGTGCATTTTTTTTTTTGGGTGGGGGTCATGCTATGCAGGGCTTAGGTGAAGTCTGAACAAGTGAGTCTTGAGTCTTTTGCAGAAGATGGCGAGCGACTCTGCTGTCCTGATATTGGTCGGAAGTTCGTTCCACCACTGGGGCGCCAGAACAGAGAAGAGTTGCAACTTAGAAGTGCGAAGTGCTCGCACTGGGGCGTGTGGTCTGACCAGTGTTTGGAGGTAGATGGGTGCAGTTCCGTTGACGGCCTTGAAGGCCAGCACCATCATCTTAAATCGGATGAGGAGGAGGGGTGTCACATGGGAGAATTTGGGAGAAAAACGGTTTAGTCGCAGAGGCTGGGAGTCCAGGCAAGAGCAAGTCGCAGTAGTCCAGGCGGGTGATGACCAGGAGTTGTGTTGCATCCTTTGCGAGGAAAGACCGGATCCTGTGGATGTTGTAGAGGGCAAATCTGCAGGATCAGGCCACCGTGGTGATGTTACGGGTGCAGGATAGTCCGTCGTCGAGGATTACACCCAGGTTCCTCGCAGTCGATGAAGGCGATACTGTGACTTCCTCAACAGTGACTGAAAGGTCCATGTGAGGGCAGTCTTTCCCTGGGATGAAGAGGAGTTCAGTTTTACTAAGGTTGAGCTTGAGATGATGCGCAGTTGTCCAAGCGGAGATGTCTGTGATTGCAGATCCTAGTGATCTAGTGTATAGTGAAAACAGAAGTGGTCCTAGTACTGAGCCTTGAGGGACACCAGTTTCCAGAACGCAGGGTATGGACAAGGAGCCATTCCACGTGACCTGAAAGGTGCAATTTGTCAGGTATGATGTGAACCAGGTTAGAGCAGAGTCAGCGATGCCAAGTTTGGCCGGAGTGGAGAGGAAGATTTGGTTTTAACTGTGTCAAACGCAGAGGATAAGTCGAGGAGAATGAGGACTGATGAGTGGGACAAGGCTCTGGCGGCACGGAGGGACTCAGTGGAGAGAGCAGTCCTGAACCCTGACAGGAGGACAGTTGGTTGTAGACGCCGTGTTCCAGGGTATTAGAGAGGAGCTCATCGCTCCTCAGAGATCGGTCCTCAGAGCACAAATAAGAGAATTGAGATGGCCTGCAAGACGGAGGACAGGAACGACTTCTGGTTCAAACGAGGAGCAAGAAAACGACAAATAAGAGAATTGAGACAGACCTTGTATTTCTCTCTTACTGTCAGTTCAGTTTTTCGTCATGCTTGTCCTGAGCTCCTGTTCTGTTTCCCCATGAGAAAACGTAACAACATCATTCCCTATGTCGCAGGAACATCTGAGAAAGTCAGGAGGATCTTTAATAAACATCATATTCCGGTTCCCTTTAAACCTACCAACACACTGAGGCAGAAACGTGTCCATCCTAAGGACAAAACACCGAGGCATAAACAGACTAATGTAGTTTATGCTGTTCAATGCAGCCAGGACTGCACAGATTTGTACATTGGGGGGACAGAACAACCTCTCCATAAACGAACGGCACAACACAGGAGGGTCAACTCCTCAGGTCAAGACTCTGCTGTCCACTTACATCTGAAGGAGAAAAATCATTCCTTTGAGGACAACAATGTAAACATCTTGTCCAGAGAAGACAGATGGTTTGAAAGAGGAGTAAAATAATCCATCTATGTCAAACTGGAACAACAGTCTTTGAACAGAGGAGGTGGCCTAAGACATTACTTATCACCCACCTACAATGCAGTACTGAGTTCTCTCCCCAGACAGCTTAATAGCCATTCACTCCTGGGCTCACCTAGCCTTATAAACCCACATGAAGGCCAGTTTGACCAACAACCCATAAGTGACCCTAACGACTCTGAAACTCAGAGCTCACGTGTCCTTAACGACTCTTTAAGGACACTCCCACACAGAGTTTAAAAGCCTGCAACTCCCCTCCAGTTAGTTAGAACTGAAGAAGCCTCTTGGATGAGAGGTGAAACATCTTCAAGAAACTGAAACAAGTCCAGTTGACTATGGTACAGCACCTTGATTTATTTTAATAGTTCTTTAGTACTCCGATTTGCCCATGCCAGCTTCTTGTGTTTTTTGCCGTCTACCTTTTTGTTTCTTGAATTTTGACTTTTGGATTTTGTGTTGTTTCACTTTGGATTTTCAGCTTTATGTTAAAGTGTAACTAAACCCCTAGGTTTTGGCTGAGGTGCATCTGGGCTGGAAATTCAAAAAATGCCTTGATTGTGGGCGGGGCTCCAGGAGCAGTTAAGACACATCCAGTCACTCTGTGCAGCCTCCAACAGAACACAGAGGGGCGGGGCAAACAGTGGTGGCTCGTGATGTAAGCTGCCTCCAAAACGTCATTGGACCAGAATACATCAACAACACTACTTCATACCCAAATACATTTGTTTTCAGCAGAAAAAAGTGGTTTGGGGGTTTAGTTACACTTTAACAAAGCTTGCTTTTTCTTCTGTTACTTGCCTGCCTGTGTGTTTTGCATTAGGGTCCCTTTTTGTTAAATAATGACAATTGTAAGCGCTGGAACTGCAGGAGGAGAAGGGCACATTTTGACATGCTAATGTTGTGACAATGTTAAAATGACAGGTGTGGCAGGGCATTTAGTTTAGTTGACTCATTGTTTTCATTAGAACATGTTAGGACTGTGCTTATTTCAGTGTTAACAGCGATATGATCTGGGTAATATACTACACTATAGTGTTTTGAATGTTTCTGTAAAGTCCTTTCTGTAAAGCCTGGTTGTCTCTTCATGAGGGTAGCAGCCGCAGCTCCTCCTTGTTCATTCCTGGGGCAAGAATTTCATGATTTACTAACAATATCTAACAGTGTCATTGCTACAGCGAGACACACGTAATAAACCTTATATGTATATCAAAGTTTTCCAACCTCAAATCTCTCCTCGTCTCATAACAGTAATGCCAAGTAGTTACAATATGATGAACTGAACGATATTGGGTCCATACAATTGCAATTTACAATCATCTGTTATAAATAAAGGCAACTAATAACTGAGAGCAAAGCGAGAATACACAAAACTTAACCGAACTGCTGAACCTACGACAGCTGGTCAAAAGTAAAATAGTTTACATTGTAGCTTACTTAGCTTAGCTTTAGCAACGCTAAGAGTAAATTATACCAACTTAACCAGGTTTTAACTACTTCCCTGTTATATATCAAGAGTGTAAGAGTAACTTTATTTTTGCAAAGAAAAAAGTCAAATTCTGAGAAAAAAGTCCTACATGCAGGGCAAGGCTGGCACCAATGATTTTCTCTGCAGTACTGACTGTCTGCTGTAGTCTGTTCCTCTCCTGTTTAATGATTGATCAAAACCAGACAGTGACTGGGTTATAGCATAGTAGAATTGGATCTGCAGCTCCTGAGACAGGTTGAACTTTCTGAAATGGTTCAGGAAGTGCTGGGCTTTTTAATATTTGTTATTATTAATTTACTTACATATTCATAGCAGGTAGGTGGAGTAAGTATCATTTTTGAAAATTTTAACAGGTGATTTAAAGTTTTATGTGGAACAAGCATTATATCTTAAATCATGTCAGAGTGGATCTTGTATGTAGGTGATAAAGCAACACTCGGTCCAAAAAATGTTAAGGTTTCATTCTACTGAAGAATGAAGTAAACATAACATTGTCTGGGCTGCTTTTAACAGCAAAGGGGATAAGTAATTCCTTAATTCAACAAAGACTGCCAACATTTCCTCTGTGAATTTAACAGCTCAAATTACATCTGTTGGAGATCAGGTTACACAAATGTCTGCACTATCTTCACAGTTTGATGAGAGCCTCTCCCTTTGTGCCCTCCCCCTTTGCATCTGCTTCCAGTGTTATGTAAGAGCCAATGACACGTTACTTCAGGAGCACTGTGGATGAGAACACAACTGGCCAAGCTATTACCTGAGGATTTTCTTTGTTCTCAATGCTTTTGACTTTAAAAGGAAGCATAAATCTCCCACCCAGATGCCTACTGGTTAAGTAGATGTAGGAGTAGAAAAAATGTGTACTTTTACCAAAACAAAAGGTATGACAGTACAGAGGGAGAAAGACTTTTTTGTTCTTGACATCATGCCAGTGTCAAATGAAGTCCTTGTCTGAGAGAGGGAGGTAGGGGCGGCTGCCAAAACCCAAACATCCTCTGGAGGAAAAAAGAAGAGGAGGGAGGGAGGGTGAGAGACAGACACACATAGAAACACTTTCCTAATATAGCTCGAGGAGCCTTGATACCAGAATTGGATGTACTGACGTTCAACCAGCAGAAAATCCATGAGATGTTTCCTTGTGGTCTGCCTTCCTCCTTTCCTGATGTTTCCCTCTCTGCTTGTGTAATTTATGGCTCCGCATGCTCGGTTTGCGGCCCCGTTAGGATAACATGACTTTTCTCCTCTGCAGCATCTTTATATTTTAAACAAGGAGTGAGGACAGTCCAGGAGTTTCTGTGGTAAGGACATCTCTCTTCTTGTCCTCATCTCCTGTCAGATGTACAGAGCCATACAGCCAGCAGTATACAGTGAGGCTAAACTCTAGCCCGTAGTGCAGCGCTAGAATTCATTCGAACACAACTGTTTGTTACACATCGTTGGAAAATTATTTAATATTTTTTAAATCAAGGTGTAATTGTTTTTGATCTTTGATAAACTTGAAAAGCTTAACATTTTCAGATTGGAATTATTTAAGGTTTGATTATCAGTTTAAACAACTACAACAGATTGTAAGTGCAACAGAATTAGAGTTAAATCATTTTTTGCATTCAATTGAACAGGTGCATTTTGCAAAGACGGCAGAATGTCAGAAACCTGTGAAACTCTTAAAATCTCCATTAAACCCATAACTTTTATACAATTCTTGGATCAACAAACATATATTATGTCAATTCTCAGTTTTACACTTGAATGTTGGTGGAACTATCCTAATAAATAGAGCTGCAGAATTTCACGTTTGTGTATTAACACCTTGAACTTTCTTGGAGACCACCATCTGCTGTGTTCTGTTATCTGTGTTGAGCTGGACTAAGCATATGCCATGATTTAAAGAACAAATGTCTTCAATCAAAGATAACATAAGAATGTTAACCTTGCAGCAGGACCTTTTCTCTCTCTGCCGCTGGTTGTTCACTTCATATTATGCAAACCTGAGGCAGTAGACTGTAACATGGCTTTTAAAAGCCCATTGTGCTGTCGTTTTCCGAATACCACTGAAAGCTATCTGCAATACTTTCTATAAAACCCAGATCTATAACATATTCAGCATACCATTATAACAGACTATTTGTTTTATTATAAAATTTCACATTAGTCTTAATTATAGTATCAGGCCAACTTTTCAGAAAACCTTGGAATGAGAAATTAACATATAAAATACAAATGATTTTATATTAGCTGCCATATTAGTTTTAAAATAAAATCCAACTGACAACATGTGATGGTGATTAGCGAATGAGAGAAACTGCAATTTGGGGATAACAAATCCTAATCTCGCCCAGGGCACCAAAATGTGTAGCCACTGCCTGCTCTGACAGCGCTGTGAGCAGCCCAACAGGAGAGGAGCTGTGTGTTGTGCTGAGTTTTTATAACTGAACTATGGGCAGGAGGCACACTAAATTTCTCCGACCGAGTGGAAATCTGATGTTTTCACATCACAGATGCAGAGGCTGCATGTAAACATAATGATGCTGGCTGATAAAGAAGTTTAGTGTCCTGGTGAACTGAAAAATCTTTAATCTTAATATTGAACTGCAAAATTAAGATTCGACTGATAAAATCCTGAGTCGGGTACAGCCCTATCACATCGTCCTGATACAATTTCCTGCGTCTCCTGAACGGCAAAGCATCATCCATCATCATCATCTTGAGAGAATTTAAATTGATCAGAGCTAATTATTTTTTGAAAGTGACACAGTTTATTTACCAATAATACCAAGTTTCTATCTTTGATTATTAAAATCTTTGTTGAGGATTAGTCTTAACTAGTCTTAAATGCCACATAGTGTGCAGATGTTAGAAAGGGTAACTGTAACCAATAAGCAGAATTTATTCAGAGTTGTGATAACAGTTTTCTGCCAATCCAGTGATTACAAATTGCTGGACTGAAGAACATCCAACCTCGTCACACTTCAGATAAACGCTGTGACTTAACCAAAGGAAACTTACACTTTCAAGAAAATAAGGCCCAAGTTCCTAATATGGTGGCATATAAATGTAAATTACCTTTAACCTTGGTCTAGTATTAGAACACAGAACATTTACCTTATAAGGACATAAGTGAACTGTAATATATATACAATCCACTAATATATGTCATAAAGAAATAAAAGAAGAAAGAAGTATTTCTTCCAATTTTTTTTTTATTGAGTTGACAGCTCGGATAGTATCATGTACATAATCCTGATTCCCATGAAAGTTCTGAAGGTGTTATGATCATCACAGAGTTCTCTCTAACCATAATGGATATAGATTGTTGGTGTCTAGTTGAGGTTTACCATCAAATGTTTATGTCAGCTCACTGTCTGCTCATTGTCTGTTGTCTTTTAGGGAAATATAGTGTGCTTTAATGGACTTCATTAATCCCTAGCAAATATAAGCCACTCAAACATATATTCTTAAAAATAATCAGGAAGAGAGAGAGTGACATATGTTACATAACATTCACTTGAAGCAGCCAGTGAGGCAGTGAGTTGTCACAAAGGCATACAATCTGGTAACAGAGAGCACCACTATGTTGAGAAGACCTGATACCCTTATGTAAAATGAACTGACTGATTAGAAGACAATAACTGCCTCTGTAATGTTTTATTGCCAGGAGCTTCGTAGAAAGTGTTGAAAGGACATGGTACTCTTTTTCTTTTAATCATCTTTGACCTTATTTTTTAATGAATAAATGTTCCTTGGTTGATTTAAACACTATTATTAAACACTATTCTAGTGTGTCGTCTAGTGTGTAGTTTGTCTTCAAATTAAGGTTGGTTCAGACTGTAACTGCTTCTAAACCTGAACAGATAGACACGTAACTACAAGCCATATTTACCAGGCAAATAAGCCAGACCTACCCCTTGTGCACAACACACAGTGAATTTTGCATAGAAAGCGAAAGGATCAGAGGAAAGTTTTCAAAGTGCTTGACAGCTGTACAGAAAATATGAATCAGCTAAGGGCAGATGGGAAAAGTATAAAAGATCAAGGACAGCATGTTCGACAGGGTTCTGATCAACAAAGACCAGGAGCAAAATGTGAGTATGCGACAGCTGTTATTCAATATGTGTAGGCATTTTTTCTGTTACATATAGATGATCTATCTTAATTCAAAGCTTACACTTTTGAAATGTATCCTATTCAACAACGTGTTTAAACATTTGGCTTCTTTGCTCCTGTGCATGGAGAGAAATTCATACAAGAGGCTGCAGAACCTCTGACAGTTGGCTTTGAACAATACAGCACCACAGGATGCATTGTGTTCAAATAAGGTAATGCAAGTAAAGATTGGCTATAATATTTAATGACTCAGGCAATTGATTATCAAATAAAAACCTACAATTCAGCAAGTCTTTGGTGCTACTTTGTGATTGAAATAAGTGGGAAATTAAATATAGGAATATAGGGAAAATAATATACAGTCATGGTTAAAAGTTTACATACACTTGTAAGGAACATGTACAGTCATGGTTAAAAGTTTAAATACTCTGGAACTGAGCTCCAATGATTTCTACAACTCTCATTTTTCTGTGATGGAATGAGTGGAACGCATACTACTTTCTCACAAAAATCATTCACAAAGTTTTCTTCAAAAAAATCAATTTGTTATATGTCCTCTGAAAATGTGACCAAATCAAGACTACCATGATACATTGTACATGCTTTTTTTTTTTAAAGTGTATGTAAACTTTACTTCTACGTACTCTGTAACATCAATGGATCTCAATAAGGGGCCCGAGCACCAAACGGTGCGAAAAAAATCATGAAACTTTGCACACACATCAGACATGGTGAGAATGTAGGTGTTTTATGATTGTTGGCAATGGTTCAGGCAAAATGGCCCGCTAACAGCCCCTGTTTTAACTAGACGTATGAAATTTGATACAAGTGTGTATCCCACCTAGACCTACAAAGAAGAAGTACTGTGATCTCAGCCCAATAGGAAGTCGGCCATTTTAAATATAGTGCTCATTTTTGCTGATTTACGCACATTGTACTTTCACAAACTCCTCCTAGAGCTTTAACAGGAAAAAATAAAAATTTTGTCAGGGCTATCTTAACACCTTTTTAATGAAAAGTTATCAAAAGCTTGAGTCTTTGTTGAGGGATGGCCATGAATATTGATGGTTTACGAAGACACAGGAAGTTGCTGTGACTCCACTGTGTATGGTTGAATCTGCTCCAGATTTCACAAATTTGGTAACTGTCCTGGCCTGAACACATTAAATGCAATTGTTCTGTTACAGTCATCGCACCAGTTAGTGGCAAGAGGAAATTTTGTTTTTTTATACTTCTTATAACAGCTAGTTTGATGTACATGCATGGAATTCGGTGCACACCTACATCTACAAGAAAGTCTCTTGGGGCCACTATCTCAACCTAACAGTAAGTCAGCAAATTTTTATTTTTTTATATTTTTATGCTCATTCTTGTGGCTTTGCATGTGTTGTACGAAGTCCACCTACTTAACCAGATCAACTTCAAATTTTCACAGGCCAATTTCAAAGATTTTTAAAGCTGTGGTGGCGTGGCAAAGGTCAATGATGATGATGATGATGATAAGGATAAGGATAGGAAGTTGCTGTAACTTGGCTGTACATGTTCGAATTTGCACCAAACTTTATAAGTTTGATAAAGTCCTGGCCTGAACACATTTACATGCCAACATTCAGTTTCAGTCATAGCACACCTTAGTGGCAGCAGGAAATTACATGTTAAACTGTACATGGTCCAATCTGACCATAACTTCACATGCTGCGATGAGTCCCAGTATGCACTTATTAAAATGCCAATATTTGCTTACAGTCATATGTAAGGGAGATTATCCTTCTTAAAGTTTGAGAGTTGATAATTCTCTGAAGAATTTCAGATGTTGCATGGAAAGAAGACCCACTGTGTGGACTAACCCTTGTCCTGACTTATATACTGTCAGGTAACAACAGAACAATGGTTTATACCTCATTACATTGTTAATCATGCCTTTATGCCAAAGCAATGACCTTTTGATGTTTTACAGGACAATAACTGTTATCCTGTTGTTATCCTGATATGCCCCTCATATGAATTCCTGACTTGTTCTAACCCTGACAACTCCCCACACCTCCAGCAAAGAAGATCTCCCATCCTCTCAAATCCTGATATGTTCTAATGAATACATTGATTGATTTCATGGGGCCCATTCTGACATAGGGTACAAATCTGGTTCACTATTATTGGTTCGTTGTCAAGTGGTTTTATAATGATGACATATAATGATGTTTTCTCCTCCAACTATCCCGCCTATCCATCTTTACATAAGGGCTAGCACAGAAGTACAGGTACAAAAACATAATGTAATACCAAGAACAATCAGGACAGTGATGAATACATGAGTGTTCAGAGTACCCCAGGGGCTGAAGTGGTCAATTGTCAATCAAGTCACCCCTTATAAACTGCTCCATTGTGGCTGGTTTGATGTCATCTTCTTTTGGGGTCTCCTGCCCTTTTGTGGGTGGCATGCCGCTGACACTTTACCTAGCTGTGTCTTCTTTTGCCCTCGACAATAACAGTTAATTGTCATTCTTTTTTGGAGTCCAGTGGTTGCAGGCTTCTGGATTTTCAGTAACAGTTTGATTGGACTACAACAGCTGTGGTGACCGAATATGGGGTTCAATATGTTGCCCAGATTGCACAGGCCGGGAGTCAAGCAGCTTCCCCTCTGATTGGATGACGACGTCTACCTCTTGAGTCACACCTGCCCCTTTAGCAGTGTGTTATGATGGGGAAAAAGCAAGGAGGAGCCGTGTTTCTGTTTCTGTTTCATGACCACTTTGCTGGGGCACAAGTGAGTTCTGGCACATTTCTTCCAATGGGAATTTGAGTTTGAACAAATCTCACACCTGAAGGACTCTTTGGCATGGTTTCATCATTTTCATGCTTTGCTGGTGCATAGAGACCCCAAGCTAGGCTTTGGGGTTTATATGTAGGCCTCTCTACTGTGTGAACATGTGGTGAGGCAAGAGTGTGTTCATGGTAACAAAGAATGTCACAAAGTGCAACAGTGTTGTTCATTGACATGTTTTTAAACATTTTTGGACTATGTAGCTCCATGGCACAGATGATTCAGATATATTGGGCTTTGGGAACACACAAAAGGCTTGTTAGTGACATGAATTAATTGCTGGCTTCATAACAAAAGTGAGTCACTGGAACAGTGACCTCTTTGTTGTGTATTGTACCTGTTCAGGTGGAGCAGGTCAAGTACAACTTTCAGCAGGTGGAACAGCTTCAGCTCAGCGACTTCAGGTCACTCTGGGCCACTCAGGTTAGACACAGCCTCACACACAGACACACTTCAGATGGAATTGTTTCATAGTGTACAGTGGTGTCACAACACACTCAGTTCCGTGCATACGAACATCCTTCTCCCCTTTTGGCAGTGTGATGGACATGCTCAACTTGTGGAATGATGACCCGGAAGAGGTTCTCTTGGACCTGGGCTTTGGCTGTGATGAACCTGACCTCTCTGGACGCATCCCAGCTCGATTCATCAACCATCAGTCCCAGGCAAAGGGAATAAACCTCCAGGTTTTTCTGGAGGCCCAGAAGAACCGGCTGGACCTTGAGAATCCAGATGTCAGCAGTAAGTCTAACTTTTAGCACTTTCATTGTTCCAATCGGCCACAAGAGCATTAGGTCTAACACTGATGCTGGAATATATGGAGAAACAGACCTATGTCAAAAATACACTAAAGTAAGTGGAGCCAGGTGCAAGTGTAAGGATCTCAGCACAGAAAGACAAGGGATGCCCAAAGTCAAATACAATTTACAAAGTTCTGAAAGTACATCCACTTGTTTCTTCCTGTGTCTCGATCAGTACGCTTATATTTTCAAAAATGGTTGAGGCAACTGATATATAGCCAATTTCTATCAGGAGAAGCAACTGAATGAAGTTCAAATAATCCCTTATTCTAACAGATGAAATGTCATGATTAAGTCTTGACAGAAAGTCTTTGGTGTTAGATTCGCATCATGGAGTCTGAACAATGGTGATTTTGATGGCAGATGACTCTGCTGAGACTAATGGGTCTGATGAAATAATAAGCTGCTAAATCTGCAAAGTTTGAACGGTGATGGGGAGGTGGAAAGCACGCATAACATATAATATCATATGTTTGCTTTTTTGTTTGTAATTCCCTGGCCAAGTTATTTATGTCAATGCAAAAAAACAAACATAGCAAAGATCAAGGTTAGTCAATAAAGTTTCCATCAAATACCTCTTTTAACATTTCATTCATTCGTTATGAACAACTACAGTAATGCATTTTCCTGCTGAAAATACAGTGAATGCTGAAATGCTGCCTTACCAAAAGCCAATGCACTGACAAGAATTCTATGCTTAATCATCTTGGCCTCTGTATATTGGGCTGATTACCGTTACTGTTTGGATGAACTCTCTCCCTTCTTTCTTTTTCTCTCTCTCACCTTGACTATCTAACAAAAAGAAGCAGGCTAAGAAACCAAATTAAGTGTCATGTTCTGTCTGTCTGTCTGATCGATCACCTCATTTCAGTGCTATGGAAAGTGTTGCAGATTTGCAATTATGCTCAAATATCTTAAATCAACTGCATGGCTACTGATTTCATCATATAACAGCACAAACGGCCACTTACTAATGGGGTTTACAGTGATCATATGCCAAAGTATTTAGACACTTAAAAAGCATAAATCACATGCCAGCATTAATTACACTTCAGGCGTCACTGTGTGACATGATCGTTCCCTCTAAGGAAAGTATAGATAACATTAAATATTAGGGAAAATTGATTTGATAGTGACCAAGGAGGCGCAGGATCCTATCAAAAAGGTGTCAGTTCCAATCCAGGAGGTCCCGGATCCTGTTCCAGCAGCATTAGGTACAATTAAATTAAATTATTAAATTAAATTAACAATTAAATTGTGGCCACAATATAGCTATAACGTGTGCACAAAATACTAATCCGTGGCCACAAAGTAGGTATAATGTGCACATGAAATACTAATTCATAATATTAATATCATTCCTGGACAGCTGGGTAAGCAAATTGAGCGCACCTTCACCTTCAACACATGCATAGTTATACTTCGAGAATATACTATACGTATTATTATAAGAATTATTCTGAAATGGACCATTTGTTTATTCAGTCAAGAAACGAAGACAATGTGTTTATTTATTTTGTTTCTCTTCTGATTAAAACTTCTTTCTCTAAACTACATCGTGGACCTTGAATGAGTAGGCTTATAAAGTTATCTATCTATCTATCTATCTATCTATCTGTCTATCTATCTATCTATCTGAGAGGCTCCTCATTTCTCTATTTTGTGCCTGCCTGTGAACTGAATATTGATCTCTGCATTCCTAAAATATCTCAATTTCTAAAATGCTCATCGAGGAGAGAGGGGCAGGGTCAGAGAGGCTTTTCAGAAGAGCTATAAGCAAGGATGCACAGGTGTATCCTTTGTGGACGTTTTTTCAGCTCCTGTGACATAAAAGAGGCGAGAAAAACAGCTGGAATCTATGGTGGAGGCAGGTCTCTACTAATGCGTTCCTTTGTATGCTTAAGTTGCATAACTCATTTTAAATAAGTTTATCATTCAAATGCTGTTCTCAATTCTCTAAGGGTGCTCCAATTAATCAGCCATCGATCGATGTCAAATCATATTTGTTTTAAACAGTGGTTGGTGGTCTCTTTGGTTAAATGGATGGTGGTCTCTATAAAGGCCAATCAGAAGAGATGATCAGATAAACACATTAAACAGTTTATTTACATTTTGATAATGCCATAGGATACTGCACTATTAAGACTAACAGCCCCTGTTGTTTCCCGGCAGTGGACTTTGCATAGTCTCTGTATTTTCATGTTTTTTCTAGTACAGGTGTTTTGGGCCGTTGCAGCGCTTTCCTGTATTTGGTTGTGTTGTGTATATTTGCAGTGCATTTTCTTAATGCTGTTCATACATTGTCAATTGAACTGATTGGTTTTTATTTGCTTATATTTAGTCTATTTGCATGGGATTTCTTAAGTTGCAGCTCGTTTGCTTTTTTTGGACTGGAAAATGAATTTAAAATTGAATGGTATTGGGGGAAAAAAATGTTACAGCGGTATTCTTCTCTGTCACAAAACACTGGAGACATCATTTGATTATTCTTTTGGAGCAAAACCAACACGTTGTGTACATTTCATATGTAAATGATACATTTCGTGTCTGAATTATGCAATTTATAACCAAAATATCATGTACACATGCATGGGTCATGGGTGTATATGTCTGGATATATGTATGCATGCACAGAGCCATTGTCAGTGTCTGTAATTTAAGATCAGTGCTGTAATTGTTATTTTCCCAGGACATGGATAGATGTAACAACTTGTTTCTTCTTTTCTGTACAAGAAGACAAACATCAATATAGTGGGTTATTCAAAACTTTTAAATGGTAATATACATTCCTGGTCAAAAGTTTACATACACTTGTAAAGAACATGTACATCATGGCAGTCTTTAGTTCCAATGATTTCTACAACTCATTTTTCTGTGATGGAATGAGTGGAACTACTTTGTCACAAAAAACATTCAGTTTGGTTCAATAATTCATTTATTATAGGTATTCTGAAAATGTGACCAAATCTGCTGGGTCAGAAATATACATACAGTAATTCTAATATTTGTTTTAATGTCCCTTGGCCATTTTCACCTCAGTTAGGTGCTTTTGATAGCATGCACTTGTTTCTTCAGCACAGTCCACATGTTCTCGATAGTGTTCAAGTCAGGACTTTGGGAAGGCCATTCCATAACCTCAATTCTAGCCTGATTAAGCCATTCCTTTAACATTTCTAATGTGTGTTCATCAGGATCATTGTCTGGTTGGAACACCCAATTGCACCCAAGACCAGATTTCAGGTTTTCCTAAAGAATTTGGAGATAATCCTCCTTCTTCATTATTCCGTTTACTTTCTTTGGAGCACCAGATCCACTGGCAGCAAAACAGCCCCACAGAATAATACTACCAGCACCATGCTTGACAGTAGGTTTTGTTTTCTTTGGGTTAAAGACCTCACCTTCTCTCGTCCAAACATATTGCTGGTCATTGTGGCCACTCAATTTTTGTTTCATCTGACCACAGAATTTTCCTCCAGAAAGTTTTTTCTTTGTACATGTGATCAGCAGCAAACTTCAGTCAAACTTTAAGGTGCTGTGTCTGGAGCAACTGCTTCTTTATGGCACGGCGGCCTGTCAGCCCATGGTGATGCAAAACACTGTGGACACTGACACCTGTCTTCCAGCAGCTTCCAATTCATTGTAGGCTTGCTTTTTGGTGGTTTTTGGTTGACTCTTGACCATCCTGACCAATTTTCTCTCAGCAGCAGGTGATAGTTTGTGTTTTCTTCCTGATCGTTGCAGTGACACGACTGTGCAATGCACTTTATACTTACAAACAATTGTTTGCACAGTTGGTCTTGGGACCTGTAACTGCTTTGAAATAGCTCCAAGTGACTTTCCTGACTTGTTTAATTCAATAATGCGCTCTTTCAGATCAATGCGGAGCTCCTTAGACTTTCCCATTGTAGTGTTTATGGCTGAGTCTAATGGATGTATCAAACAAGCCCTTTTATCAAGCCGTTATCAATTATAATCACTCAGAAGAAGTTCTGGCAAAAGAGGCCAAACTGCAAAGAAAATTTGATTCACCCAACTTTCTATAATCACCAAAAATGATCGTTAAAGTTGCTGTATGTATATTTTTGACCCAGCAGATTTGGTCACATTTTCAGAAGACCTATAAAAAATTAATTAATGAACCAAACTTCATGAATGTTTTTTGTGACAAAGTAGTTTGTGTTCCACTCATTCCATCACAGAAAAATGAGAGTGGTAGACACCATTTGAACTCAAGACTGCCATGATGTACATGTTCTTTCTAAGTGTATACTTTTGACCATGACTGTATGAGAAGGGAAGTGTGCTAAACTACTATTGTTTAAGTTTAATATCAAGCTTAAATGTAGTGGATTGGTATTCTAAACTTTACAAAGTACTGTTTGATATCTGCGTAATAACTATTATACAATTATCAACAACAATGGCAGTAATGCACAGCTCGCTGTTAAACATTGAAGACATCATTTTCAAGCTGGTGGTGATGCTGGGATGTTGTTGAATAGCATAGCTGGTGGTACTTCTTGATTAGGTTGGTTATGTCAGTGATGATGGTATCTGATATTTTCTCTGTGACATTAGATGTTGGAAGAAATGTTTTTAGAAATGTCAGATCTAGTATAATATCAGTGAATGATGCTGTACTTTTTAACTGTAATCTCTCTTCTCTTCTGTCTCCTTCAGATCGTTTTAAACAGCTTGAGGTTCTCCAGCAGGTAACTACAGCCTTCTCCTCTTTGGTGGGGTCCTCCTGCTCCCCTCTCGGAACACCCCAGGGGAAAGAACTGCCTCCTGAGGACCAGGAGAGAAGGAGGCGTATAGGCATGCTGTTCAGACGAGCATCAAAGAAGTCACTCAGCCAAACTCACAAAAATAAAACCCAGGATTCACTCACGCCTTCTGCCATCTCTCCTATCTGTGCTTCACCTGAATCACTGCAACCTCCACCCAGCCATGGCGAAAAGAGAGTAAATCCTGGACTTCAGGAGAAGGTGTCTCTTTGTCCTTTGGCAGAAGAGCAAGGAGCTGGTCCAGACCCTCAAACCCAGCCTCTGGTGGCTTCTTTGATAGCCCAGGAACGGACACCAGGAACAAGACTTCCAAATGACCTGAGGGGAGGTCACCCCCTGACACCAAAAACTTTTTCACAAAAGAAGAGGTGTCTCTCGCAGGTCAGGGAATCAATTGAAACTGAAGAGGCAAGTTGAACAGCAACTGCAGCTACTAATCAAAGTAACCCTAACACTATCATGGCTGGAGGGGTTGGACATGAGGCCATGCACATGTGGGGTCACAATAGAAGTAATAATAGTAATAATATTTAACTACAATCCCAAATCTAGTTGTTAAATATCAAACACTCACTCCATGTAGACTTGAAAACATTTGTACTGACTCTTCAAGGAGAACAGAGGCTGTGATCAGACAGTTACCAACATGTCCATGTTTCAGGGCAATCTTAACAGCAACTTATACTGCTCTTTTTTGACGATTTTCATGTGTTGTATTCCTAGATTTAAATAGAAGAACTAGATACCAGATGCAAAGATGTCGTCGTTCAAACTGATGAGAATTGCTCGCCTTCCGAGTTTACATGCTGGTTACTCAGCCCATTGAATGTGCACAGTAGAGTTCCCCCTGCTGGCCCCATCTGCAAGTTTCCGCTCGGCCCATAGACTTTACATTGAGATGACGCCACAGGCTTTTAAATCGCTTTTCTCTGCTTATTGAAAGCTTTTCAAATAAAAAACCTCTATTGATCAAAAAGAAATATATAGTCATAAATCGACCTTGTTTGCAGTTTTTGGTGTCCAGGCACCTCTTTTATAATGGCGGTCTATGGGGAAAATGCTTTTTGGGCTGCAGAAGAATTTTTTGCTGCAGTATGGTGAGTGGCCACCATGCCAGTTTGGAATCAAAGCTGAGCAGCACCCTCCGTGGCTTGGTTGTAATTTGACGACCACCTAGGGCTTTAACCTGATCAACTTGAAATTTTCACAAACAAATCTCAACAGCTTTGTGATGAAAAGTTATTAAAAGCTTGAATTTTCGTTGAACGGCATGGCCATGGCGGCGCGGCGAAAATGAATGATTCACCATAAAACAGGAAGTATCTCAACTGTACATGATTGAATCTACACCAAACTTCACACATTTGATAAGTGTCCCATTCTGAGCACATTAACATGCCAATATTTGCTTACAATCACAGCATCCCCTAGTGGCAGAAGGAAATAACAAAACACTTAAGTCCTTCGATACTTTGTTGTGAAGATTGTGAGTTTTCTTTGATGCGTGGCATTGGCAGCGTGGCAAAGGTCAATGATTCACCTTGAAACAACAAGTTGATATAACTCCACTACACATTGTCGAAGATACACCAAAATTTGCACGTCTGGTAGAGGGCAAACTGACTGAACACATTAACATCTCAAATTTTGCTGACAGTCATAGCGCTACCTAAAGGGCAACAGGAAATATCATGTTTTCTTTGTACCTCATTTATTCCTGCTAGAGGGTTGACCAAATCCACTTTTGATCAGAAAATCCTCAAGGCTAAACATTCTCTAACACTCACCAAACTTAGCACATGCATCGGTTGTAGTGAAATTTTGTGCCTGATATGGGTCGTGCATAGGGGTGTGACTAAATTAATTGACCATGCCCTTAAACAGCAGCCCCCCCAGGGTCATTAGACCTACAATCGTTAAAATTGGTAGGCACGTTTATCATAGCCAGACGTACCAACAAGCCTCTTGGAGCCATTGCCTCAACCCAACATGAAGGCAGACTTTTTGAATATGTGATCATTTTTGGAGATTTGCATGTGTTGTACTTTAACAGACTCCTCCTACAGCTTTAATCCAATAGACTTAAAATTTTGTCAGTCCAATCTCAACACCTTTGTGATGACAATTGTCAAAAGCTTCAACTTTCATTAAAGGGCGTTTCCATGGCAGCATGCCAATTTTTGGCGATTTGCTGTGAAACAGGAAGGGCCTGTAAAGCCACTGTACACTATACTGTTGAATCTGCACCAAACTTCACATGTTTGGAAAGAGTACCACCCTTAACACATCGCTATGCAAATATTGCCCTAGAGGCAGCAGAAAATGACATATTATAAACAGCGCTGTACCTCTCCGAGCCAGATGACCTGATCTGCCTCAAACATGGTGAGAAAATACTTAAGACCTTGACTATGCTTTATTATAAACATTGTGAGTTTTCGAAGGGCATGGCTGTGGCAGCACGGCAAATGCCAATATGTTGCCATAAAACAGGAAATTGCTGCAACTTCACTGTACACAGTCCAATCTGCCCAAACTTCACATGTTGGATAACAGTCCTGGCCTCAACACATTTACCTGCCAATATTCAGTAACAGTCAAAATGGCACGTAGTGGCAACTGGAAATGGCATTTTTCTATACTTGCTGATGAAGGTTCTCAGTCATCCAGGTCATGGTAATTTTAAGTGCCATATTGTAGGCAACTAGACTTGTTTCACTTTCTTCAAGACATTTCACCTCTTATCCAAGAGGCTTCTTCAGTTCTGAAGTTGCCTACAATATAGCACTTAGAATTTTCTATACTTCTTACAGCAACCTCAGCAGCTGGTTTGATGTTCATGCATGAATATTTGGTACACATTTATTTGCCTAATAAAAGTCTCTTGGTGGCACTACCGCAACCCAACAGGAAGTCAGCCATTTTCAATTTTTCTGCTCATTTTTGGCAGTTTACATGTTTTATTTTAACAAACTCATCCCACAACTTTAACCCAATTGCCAATTTTAACACCTGTCTGATGGAAGTTATCAAAAGCTTTGTTGTCTTTGTTGAATGGCGTGACCATGGCAGCATGGGGAAGGTCTAGTTCACTATAAAACAGGAAGGTGCTGTTGCTCCACTGTGCATGGTTGAATCTGCACCAAACTTCACGTTTGATAACCAACACGAAATCGGCCATTCTGAGTTTTTTGCTTAATTTTTTCGATTTATCTTAACATTGGACCTTAACAATCTCCCCCTACAGAGTTTACCATGTGGACCTCAAGTTCTGTAAGGGCAATCTCAACACCTATGACATAACAAGTTATTAAAAGGTTTCACTGAAGCATGTGGCCAAGGCAGGGCGGTGAAGGTAAATGATTCGCCATGAAAGGGGAAGCTGCTGGAACTTTACCATGCATGATCAAATCTGCCCCAAACTTCTTATGTTTGGTAAGGTCCCAGCCTGAAGACATTAACATGCAAATATTCACTTACAGTTATAGTGCCCCCTAGTGGCAACAAGATTTTTTTTTATTTATTTATTTATTTTTTATATACGTCTTTGTACTCTCTTTGTACTGTACAGGTTGACTAGATCCACCTTAGATTTGCTCAGAAAAGCCTTAGGGCCATGATGATGACATTTTGACTTCTTATTGGATGCAGTTGCAACGTGTTAGTCACCTTGAAACCGGAAGTCATTGTAACTTGACTGTACATTGTCCAATCTTCCCCAAATTTTACACATTTGATCGGAGTCCTGCCCAAAACACTCTGTGATTTTCTTTTTGCCTCTGTTTTTCTTGTCACACACTTTTTCACAAAAATGCTGACATTGTGTGTCCACTTAAAGAAGGTGCATGTTTTAATATATTTCCTGTTGTAGTCACATTTCTACTCACTTCCCTGCAAAGTTTATTAATGTTTATTTTATCATTTCATATCTCATTCCAGATATCCAGTTTTGAGGAAAGTAGTGTCACTGGGAGCTACATGGGAAGAGCAGTAAATAATTTAGGTGGGTCATACGTTTTCATTTTCTCACTCACTTTCTATCATCCCTGCTTTAAAGTTCAAGCACACATTTTCATCACAAAAGTGTTTATCTGGGAGCTAAATGAAACTGTCATTTTCATATCGGGATCATTGCCAGTTATGCACGACACAGGTTTCCTGACAGGGCAAGATGTTACTTCTATCATCTGTCTCTCTCTCTTTCTCTCTTAAAGGGACAACAGTAAAAAGTACACTACAAAGTTTTTAGAGTTATATTTTAGAGCGTCCAGGGGAATTATCTTGATACTCAGAGGCATCCTAAAACCCATTTTGAGATGTAGGGAAGTACTCCTACAGTTAAATGAGGCCAGTAGTTTTGAGTCTTTGTCCTAAACTTAATACAGTCTGGGTCCATCTCTGTACTGACTACACAGGCATGAAACTGGTATCCTCTAACGTGCTACTTAAAAAGAAGGAATACACCCACACTTTCTAAAATAGTGAACTGTTGCTTTAGTTAAAACCTTTGCAAATTGTTGTTTCAGGCTAGAATCACTGGGTGTTGTGTTATGATTATGATGTTCTGTCCATCCTTCCTTTTGTTTTCCCTTTCCTCACTTGTATGTGTAAGCAATGCCAGGTGTAATACGGATCAAAAGCTGCCAGTCACACAGCAGTGGTTTTCCAGAGGAGCTCTTCATCCCCTCCCTCTCTCAGGCGTCACCAGGACCTGATCTCACTAAGGTCTCCTTACTTACTACTGCATACTCACTTCTCTCACAAGCCCCCAACTTGATGGAGGTGCAATGCTAAATCATGGTACCCTTTAAATCAGTCACTCTGACTAGATGACAGAATGGGCTTGGTCATTAAAATGAGATATATTATATATAGGATATATAGAAGAGTAACTCATGCTGTTTGACTGTATGTATTGTTCTTTTGATTGCAGGCTCTGTCAAGCCTGTCAGGAGGGAGCAATGACAGCAAGAGACCTGAGAGGCCCGGCTCACCGCTTTTTCACACCTCCCCATCGTTCCTGCTCTCCTCATCTCTAACCTCTCCTGGTGTTGACAAATCTGTCCTTTCCTCACCCTGTCCTTCACCAGGGCATTCATTAGTCTTTGACCCTCACCTATCTCCTGTCTCATTGTGTCTCCCAAAATCTGACCTGCAATTGTCAGAGACGGAGAAACCGCCAGATCAGTATCAGTCTCAGCCTGCTTCATTGTTTGCATTAGTATACAAGTACCTTTCTGAGTTACAAAATGTAACACACTTCCAATCTCCTGTCCTCGTAACTCATGTCCTCTCTAGTGAGGATAAGGACGCCCCATCCCCCAACCTCTGTACTCTTTCTAATGACTCTGAAGGCACAGCATGCTTTCCAAGTTCCCCTCTACCTGCCTTATCACTTTCACCCTCTCCAAATTTTAATCATCCATATTCTGCCTTGGATGCCATATCTTCTAGCCAGTCTAACTTCTCTTGTGGGAGTCCAGGGAACACAAGGTCAGAATGGGCTGAGGTTGCTCCTCATGAATACTCCCTCTCTGCTCATGATGGCTCATCATTTCTGCTTCCCCCTTCCTCCTGTTTATCACCCTATACCACTCCTGATTTTCATTATCCATCGTCTTTACCATCTCCCCCACTATTTCAGTCTCTCTCACGGAATACAGAAAACAATCAAAAAGATTCCCTTTTCCCATGTTCAGGTGGAATCTACCTCTCTGATCCACCTACCAATACACAGATAAAAAAGGAAGAAAAACCCTCCTCTCTCTTCATTCAAGTGGACAAGGACAATCCCTTAGCTCCATCCTGTCTCGTTGTGGTCTCTGCTAAGGTTAAAACGGGGTCTACCACAGTGCCTTGCCTGTCACATAACTCTTCCATTCCAATTTGTCAGTCTGATTTGTCATCACAATCTCAGGATCCACATGATCTTATAGATCCAGCTGTTGAAAGATTTTCAGACCCAACAGAGCAGTCCATCTCCCAACAACAGGACAGATCATGTCCTCTCGATGATAACACAGACCCTGCTCCAGCCTCTCCTGTCCGAGATGTTATTCATGTAAAGATGGATCACCTCTCATTGGATACCCTTCAGGAGAATGGAAAGGGAATGGTAGGGGGTGACAGACATACTGACACTTTGCAGACTCAAGATGCTCTTGTTTATAACTCAGATAGAGAGCATTCCGCTGGTCTGTCAGAAGGCTCTTGTTCAGTGTCTAAAGAAGTATGTAACCAAAAAGAAATAGATCCACAGGACCATTCCTGTAGTTTGCAAGAAGTTTCAACTGGAGTTAAATTGGAAGAGTTAAGAAAAGTCTGTCAATTGGGAATTAATGGCAAAGAAAGTGAATCACTTAGAAGTGCTTTAGTGTTCCATGATGACATTCTAGAGGCACAGAGCATAACTATAGTCGAACAAAAGGATCTAATTGAGATTGACAGTTTACATCTGGTATTTCAAACTTCAGTGGATGGCTCTGATGTTGAAAATGGAGATGTAGATGTCATTTTTCAGCAGCTTGATACTGAAGGAAGAGTCTATTGGGCAGAACCAATCAATATTTCCAATGCAACTTCTGTTCTTGAAGAGTCATGCAGCTTTGAAACTTCAGATGGACCTCCTGAGAATCCACAGTGGCCAAGAGGACCAGCAGCTCAAGATTCATTTTCATCTATGCCTTTCTCTTATTCGTCCTTAACAACAGTTGACACTGAACAAACCTCAAGAAGTGGAACTTCCTCAGATACACCCTCCTCCTTCATTCTAGCCCCTTTTGAAATCCCAGACCTCAAGCCGTCAGGCTGCTCTGTTTCTGTTCAGATGTCTTCATCTCCATCTTCTCATATTGTCCATAGGAAGGATATTCCCTACATGAGTGAATCAAAACGCACTCTTTTCCAAAGTGTTCTACCTTTAGACACTTCAACCCCTTTCCGTGCTGTCCAGTCATGGACAGATCTGCAGATTCAACGAAGCACTGTCACCAAGAAGTTATCACATGGGGCTCTTCATACGGTCCCAAACAAATTTGCTGTATCCACAGCTGCCTCAGAAACAACTCAAAGACCTACGCTGATTTTCTCTTCATCTTCTTCTTTCCCTCTGCTGTCTTATGATGAGCAGTCACTTGACTGTCTCCCTGGGATGGGTAGAAATTACAATGCTATGTCAGTCTCTGTGGATAAAGAGATGTGGCCTGATGAGGAGGAGGTGGACAGGAGTGAAAATGAAGATGAGGAGAAGCTTTGGGAGGGCAACCAAGTAGCCACCATGGCAGGCTACTGCGCCTGTGACCATCAGTGTACCTGCTGTACTCAGAAGAGTTACAACAAGCAACACACTCTGGGAAACATTGCTGTAAGTAAGACCACTTTATCTGTTCAAACACAAAAATCATGTGTCACATTCCAACCGAAATCTGGTTCAGTCAGTGGGTCTGAATGTCATCCACAGTCAAGGTTGCGGAATTGAGGTCATGCTTACAATGTAGTTTAAAGTTGTTTTGCTGACGTTTTTCACTTGTAACAGCGTGAATACTTGTGGCTCAGCTATACGTGGGTAATAGATGCTAAATGTCAATATAGTCAATCTAACAGCAAAGCTATTGTCATTAACCTGTATTTTTGTGTCTGATGATTATCAAGATCATGGAATAACAATTTAATTGCATACATGTAATAGTGTATGGATACAGTGAGGAGTTCCAAATCAGCTTGTGAATTGACTCGCACTCTTTTAAAAATATTTAAAAATATTACAATAATTTAAAAAAAGTTATACTTCCTTAATAAAATCTATGAATATCACTGAAGTGATTGTTTGAGCTGGACATACCAAAATAATTGCCTAAAAATCTAACAGTTAACTTTATCTTACAATTACATCAAGTTTATTTCACAAACATTTGAGTTACATTTGAGTAACACATTTTTTATATTTACTTCATATCTTCTGTAAATTTTTGTTGAAATATTTATGGGTATGATGGGTTGTGAATATCAGGACTTTAAGGGTGTGGTTCTCCAATCAGGAAAATAAGGTGTAACAGAATATTAGCTTACTGTATAAATAACCATAAAAACACAAATAACAAGGAAGGTACTTAAATTCCCTTGCTGCTACAAGCTTAAAACAACAGTGTGGTGTGAGTATCAGCTGTAGTACCAAAATTCCACAAGGTGGTGCTCCAACACTCCAACACACACGCTGGCAGTCGAGAGGGGAGTCGATGGGAACTGTGAGGAGCTGGCCCTTAAACTTCTGGCTTGGAAGCTGGAACCAAGCAGCTCTCAGACAACCTACACTTGCACTCAGTCATCATTCACTCAGCCAAACACACCTGCAGCCAATCACACTCACGCACTCACATTCAGGTAACAGAGAGATCAGAGAAAATTAAAGCACATTCATTGATAAAAAATGTTAATATGACCTATAGTGTCATGACATTGGTCATTTTCAAGCAACCCTGAATGCAACAAGAAGGAAGATGCATTAACCTATGGGTTCCCAACCTGACCACTGTAGTGTATTTTTTGTAGTATTTATAATGATTAAAAGTATTGATCAAAAGAATCAGTCTCAGAAGTCCTTTATTAGTCCTGCAAATGGGGAAATTTGTGCGTCACAGCAGCCAAAAGACAGTTCAATATTACAATAAATAATAATAATTGTAAAAAATAAACTATAATAATAGGGTAAGAAATACAAATAGGATCAAATAATATGCACAAATATAAACAGTGTAATTATAGACAGTGTGGGCAGTGTATTGTTATTAATAAATGATAAATATGATTATGAAAATTGCCCAGTTAGTGCAAACCAAAATGAGAAATGAGTTATGTATACAGTTTTTATTGCACAGTGCACAGTGAGGTCTACTGGGAGCAGTGCTGGTTGTACAGTCTGACAGCAGCAGGAAGGAAGGACCTGCAATACCTCTCTTTCACACACTTGGGGTGTATCAATCTATCTCTGAAGGAGCTGCCCAGTGCTGTGATAGTGACCTGCAGGGGGTGGGACTCCCTCACCACCTGCACTGGGTCAAGAGGGCATCCCAGGATGGAGCTGGCCTTCTTGATAAGTTTATCAAGTCTCTTCCTACCTGCTGCTGAGATGCTGCTGCTCCTGCAGACTACTCCATAGAAAATGGCTGCTGCCACCACAGAGTCGTAGAAAGTCCTCAGGAGTGCCCCCTGCACTCCAAAGGACCTGAGCTTCCTCAGCACTTAATAAACATTCAGCTCGAACTTCGCTACAGCTGCGAGTATGATATTATATGCAAAGTTTATTGCCTGTGGTCTGTCTGCTGAGAAGAAGAGACTCATGTAAATGACTTAAAAAATAAATAAATAATCCAGCCCCTTTCTTATCCCACGATAAGAATAATAAAGATATAGAATGACAGTGTTCATTGCAGAAATTCCACAATAATCACACAGAATGTCATAGTGTCGCTGCCCACAATACCACAGCAATAATAATAAATACATAGAATGTCTGATTGCTTGCAACTTCACTGCCCACAATCCCACATTAAAGACGTAATGTGATTCCCACAAATAGACACGACGACAGGCTACATCACTTCACGACCTATTAACAAGCAGTGACACAGACTGGCAGTAAGATGCAGTAAACATGGAGTTAAAAAACTGACATCTTCATAACCAAAACGTTTTGAAGACTAATTATGTTCAGCCTGTTGTAGTTTAGTGTAGTCCTTTAATACACTGCTCAAAAAAATGAAGGGAACACTTTAAATACACATCAGATCTTGAGGAACAAATTATTCGAGAACATTTTTACTGATGTACATTGTATAATTTGTTGAAAACAAAATGACATAACAACAGTCAATAGGAACCAAAATCATCAACCCTTTAAGGGCTGGATTCAAAATCACACTGAAAATCAAAGTAAAAAATTGAAATCACAGGCTGATCCAACTTTGAATTGGACGTGAATTTTATCAAGGACCCATAATGTGACTCAGTAGTGTGTATGGCTCCCGTGTGCCTCTATGCAACAACGTCTGGGCATACTCCTGATGACTCTATAGATGGTGTCCTGGGGGGATCTCCTCCCAGACGTGGATCAGGGCATCAGTGAGCTCCTGGACAGTCTGTGACTGTACTTGCCGTTGTCGGATGCACCGCTACGTAACGTCCCATAGGTGCTCAATCTTTCAAATTCTTTCAAAAGTAATTCCGGAAATGATGTTTTTAGAGGACCAATCACAGCCCTTGCCGTCTCCGTTTCCCCTCAACGGAGTGACGGACACTTAAAAAATATTTCATGCGCCCGGAGAATACGGAGAGGGTCTCTGACAGGCTCTCCGCGATGGAGAGGGCTCTCCGTGTCCGTGTACAGCACTTTCTGCAGTAGTATAAATTGGCCTTTAGAGTGACACATTAGGAGCTCATGTCAGAGGAATGATGAATGTCTACTGTGAATATACAAAAGGTAAAAGCTCTGGATAAAGTGAAGTTATTTCTCATACTGTCCCCCAGAAAATTGCAGTTGGTCAAAAGCAAGTCCTACACAATAATAAGGTTACTTACAAAAGAAAATATAAATAAACAACAGTGCCTTTGTGGTCAGTGAGACTGTTTCTTCTGACTAATCTTGATCTTTGTTATTCAGCAATGTTAGAAACAGAAGTGAGCAGTGAGCCATGACTAGTCCTCCAATGAGTCACATTGTTTGCCGCTCAATATAAATGTATATTTGTTGTCATGTTAACATAATTCTTGAGATGGATGCTTTACAAAGGCAGGAGGATATTAACATATGAATGCCTTATTTGCATGCAGAGCCTGTGGAGTACGTCCGTTATTCTGTCTCCTACTCTCTTTTTTTGTCTCTCTCTAATTTAATCTAACTCATTAGCATCCATAAATGACACCCAAAACAACTGTGTGTTGAATTAATTTCAGAATACAGGAAAGTTGGTACTGAATGTGAAAAGATCTGTCATATAAGAAGATTAAAAAACGTTTAGCCAAAGAAGCCAATGTAGTAAACAGGTAGTTTACAAGTGCTAGTTTTATAGCTGCAGTGAGATATATTATAAATAGCCCTAAAAATAAATTAATAATGTGGTGCACAGAAGCTGCATGCTGCTTCTCCATGTATAGTTTTGACCCCGGGGACAGTAAACAAACATGTTCCAGACTATCTGACAGGTCTATCTGGTTCATGACGTAAAGGCAAATCAGAAATGTACTTTGGCCATTCAAAACATTCAGCGCTGTAGAAACCAGTAGTTTCAGTCAAATCTTTGACAAACTGATCCTTTGGGTTTCCCCAACTCGTCAAATACTGATGCAACCCACATCCTGATGCTGCAGTGTGAGCGCACAATAAGCCACATTTCTATCAAGGAGCAATGACCAGTGGAAGGTGATCGAGCCTGAGTTTGTTCACAGGCCGCTGCGTGATAGAAAGGCAAGTATTTTCTGTCTCTCCATGGTTTTGTGTTGCGGTAGAATGTACACCAAATTTGGAACCTCAAAGTTCAGCTCTGTCCGAAACCACATCATGATTAAAGGCATGTGTTAGGTCGGCAGGTGCTGTTCCGCCATTGTTTTGTGGTCACCTCCATTGACCAGCCCCTGGCGTGACATACCTACGTCCGCCATCTTGATCACATCGCATGATGTATCTCCCACAAGATCATGTCCACCATCTTGAGCCCTCACCTGACGTGGCTCTCTTACTTTCTCTCTCTGCCACACACACACACACACACACACACACACACACACACACAAACACACACACACAAACACACCCATTGATGCTTGAGTTATTTCAGTATTTAGTTGCTGCAGCTGGATAATAGATGTTATTGATTATAGTGCTTATTGATTAATAGAGTTGGGTTGTGACATCATATTAGCATTCTGTAAAATGAGGTGCAACCCCTATTTTTACTTCTTAAAAGGGGATTACCAAATAACTGTTAAAATTTGTAATCCGTTCCCAAGAAGTGTGATGCTGCACACTGCTCAAGGGCTGCTGGCAGGGGCGCCGCTAGGGATTTTGGGCCCCATGAAAAGAATCTTTACAGGGCCCCCCAACACAGCGGCGAAATTTTTTGATGCTATTTTAGCATATAATTTCATCATCATTAGGGGCCTCTCTGGGCCCCCCTCAATCATGGGCCCCTAAAATCCGTCTCCTTTACCCCCCCTTTTCGGCGCCCCTGGCTGCTGGGGGACAGCCAGGAGGAGATACACTTGGTTGGTTCCCACTAGCTAGGAGCTGGCTAGCTACAGCAGTTTCCATGGTGCTGAGCTGTGTTAACTATCCACTTAGCCTCGCCTACAACATTACATATTATTTATTACATGTACCAGTATCACAAAATGAGGCGGAGGAATAGCTGGACATCTGATGCATCGAGCGCAGGAGAATGTAAGGGAGAGAGAGAAGCCGTAAAATGATGAATACATTTTTAGCATCACAGACCCCTTATAATGACTCTTTATTATCAGAATTTGATCCATCCAGTCCAAAAACATTTTAAAAGTTTTAGAAGAACCGCATGAATTAATTATTTGAACATTACATATTATTTATTACATGTACCAGTATCACAAAATGAGGCGGAGGAATAGCTGGACATCTGATGCATCGAGCGCAGGAGAATGTAAGGGAGAGAGAGAAGCCGTAAAATGATGAATACATTTTTAGCATCACAGACCCCTTATAATGACTCTTTATTATCAGAATTTGATCCATCCAGTCCAAAAACATTTTAAAAGTTTAGAAGAACCGCATTAATTAATTATTTGATCACATTTATTGGGAGATAAAAGGAAATCAGATGGCTAGGCCAGTGGAAGTCTTGGTTAAGCTAAGCAGTTCTCAAATGGCTCACCTGGAGAAAGACAACCTAAAAGAAAAAGAAGTAGTAGAATTGCTTTAGAAATTTTTGTTTGGGGGATATATTTTTTTTTTGTTTCTATAAGTTTTCATATTTTCCATGATTTGGATATATTGTTGAAAGGTAACTCTTGTACTTCCAAACTTGCTCTTACTTCTCTACAGTACTCTCTGGACGAGTTGGAGGAGATGATGCTGTGTCTGCAGCAATTTTTCTCTGTGCTCAGCAACATGGAGGAGCAGCTCTCTGAAGACCAGGCTGCAGTTTACGGTGTTCTCTCTGACCAGGACAGGTACACACTTCAGCTTATAACGCTCTGTTTAGACCAAAACTTGTACAGGCTGCAGCTTCCACTTTGTGTCAATATTAAGGTTAACAAATTCTGACACCAGTTTACAATTACAATAAGTAAGTCATAGAATAAAACAATATTTTATGGTACAGTGTGGAGGATGAACTGAGGAGTCTTACAGCCAGAGAAAAGCTGTTTTGTAGTATTCTGATGTAGTTGTTGTTATTTTCAAGGTGTTTGAACACTGGGTAGAGTGCAGTGGATCTAGCATCCTCTGTGGATATGTTGGTTCTAAATGCAAACTGGTTCAGGCTGATGTCTTTGATGATTTTCAAAGCAGTTAATCTGAGTTGGGCTGACTAACATAGGGCATTAGTTGTTCAGACTAGACACTGAAGAGTTTTTGGGTACAGGGACCATGCTGGCTGTCTTAAAGCATGTGCAAGCACTCTCCTGTTGACAGAGATAAAATTAGCTAGTTGATTTGCAAAGGTTTGACAGTTTTTGCCGAATGCTTACACACATGTTGCAGACTTTGGCTCACTGTGTCATAACTTAACACACAGGCTGAGTAAGACACAGCACATGAAGATAAACTCCTAACTTATACGGCAAAATGAAACTCTTGAAACAAAACCTAACAATCCCATTTCAAAACTGTTTTTAGCATCAAAACATTAAACACATGCACCTTTGAATTACTCTTTCCTAGCAGCAACAACACACAGATGTGCTTTATGCAAAACACAGCTGTATTCAGTAGTTTGGATGGTTTTTGACTTTAAAAGACTCCTACAGATTTTTTTTTTTTTGTGAAAGATTGATCCACTACAGTTGATCTAGACACATGAACACAAAATTGAAACACTTTTTTGCATAAGTAAACAAGTTCCAGGAATCTCTAAAACAGAAAAATGCAGATAATGTACAGTGAATATAGTGAGTGTAATTGAAAACACAGGACTATCGCATACACATTTACACACAATACTGTAATGAGTATGTGTGTGAAATGTTGTGCTTTTTTTAGGATGCAGGAGAGTGTAGATATGCTGACAGTGTTGATGTCAGCAAAGGTTATTTGATCTGCGACAATGTGCTCTCTCAATTCACAAAGCCAGATTTCATTATTTGCCAAAACAATGTTAACTATGGCCACCTCCTGTTCATCACTGAACATAATCTGCCTTCCACCCTGTGCAGGTTGTCTGGCAGTTCTGTAGAAAAAGAAACATCATACATTTTGTACTTTAGACCCATAGACCTACAGTAATACAGCAATGTATTGTACTGTGCATTTGAACAATGTGTAATTTATTTGGTACAGTTTAGTGTGGAAACTTTGAAGGGTTTGCAGGGTTGGTGCTTTTGTTTAGGGCATGGTCACCAAAGTTAGAGGTAGCAACCACTTTTAGTGTTTAAGCATTAGGCAAAAACTGTAATTCATGGTCATGGATGTTATCAGGTCTGGTAGTTTTACTCATATTCACTGTCATCAGGATTCTTAACACATGTACTGTGGATACTGACATAAGCAGGCACTGTTGCCAACTCCTCAGTAAGGAAAGTCGCTATTGGCTGTCCTAAAAGTCGCTAGAAGTCACTAAATGACATCATCACCTAATTTGCATAACTGGTCATGTGCATTTACAGTTTTTGCCTAACGCTTAAACACTAAAAGTGGTTGCTATGGCCAAAGCATCGCAACCTCTAACTTTGGTGACCATGCCCTAAACAAAAGCACCAACCCTGCAAACACAATATATGCTTTGCACTGTGTTTGAAATTCTCCAAAACACTTCTTGCAAAACACTACACACTGTTTTTTACATAAGACACATTGTTCAAAAAGGAAATCTCATGCAATCATTGGGAAAACTCATCTATTTAAAACACAAAACACAACTAAAATTGGGAAAGCACGCAGAGTCTGCAATACTGGTAAACACAAGTGTCAACAATCAAATACAAAAAGAGAACACGTCATTGATTACAGTTTCTCAATTGCTAAAACACAATTTCTGAAACCTTGCTCCATTTTCTGAAAACATCAAACACAAAATCTCAGCTTCAAGCACTATTTACAAAACCTCTGACTCATGCAAAATGAAACTTTCGCCTCAAAACAGATTTACCTGTGCTCAAAACCAACACTGCTCTCAAATCATAAACAAAGCAATCAAAATGATATACACTATCAAGCAGTCATTAAACAATACACCAAAAAATAGAAAACACGATGTTCAAAACATATAGTTCTCAGGGAAAAGTACATTTTTAATCTCAAAACAAATTTCATATTTTTCCGTCATTGTGTTTTGATGAATGAAAACATGTTCTTGCCATGAACTAGACACAGGAAGGCAAGGACCCAATTGCACGACTAGGCACAGTTAAATGTTCAAAAAGCAGGGTTTATTACGGGCAGGGTTTGGTACACGGGCAAGCAGTCAGACAGGCAGAGGTATCCAGAGAACGTCAGGCAAAAGGCAAGGTCAAAAACGCTAGAAAGCTATGATTTAACTGTGAGCAAAAAGGCTGGGACGCAATCTGAAGAGAATCAACAAACTGGCGACGAGACAAGACACAAAGGGGGAATATATGCAGGGTTGATTGGGAGTGATGAGACACAGGTGAGGGAGGCACAATCAGGGATCAGGTGCACACAGACAAGGAGGGGGCAGGGCAGACAGGAACCTGAAACGGAGACAGAGGTGAGTGATCACAAAACACAAGAAGACAAGACATGAAATAAGAAAATAAAATACAAAACCGGGGAACATGACAGTACCCCCCCCTCAAGGGCCGGCCCCTGAAGGCCCAGGCGCATCAGGGTGGGTGGCATGGAAGTCCTGGATGAGGGAGGGGTCCATGACGAATCTTGATGAGATCCACGAGCGCTCCTCTGGCCCATAGTCGTCCCAGTCGACCAGGTACTGGATCCCCCGGCCCCGACGGCAGGCAGACAGGAGTTTCCGCACCGTGAACACCGGATCACCATCAATGAACCGGGCGGGTGGAGGGGGTCTGGCCGGAGGGACCAGAGGACTGGATCTGACCGGTTTAACGTGGCTGACATGAAATGTGGGGTGGACCCGCATTGACCTTGGGAGTTTCAGCTGGACTGTGACGGGGTTGATGACCTTAGCGATGGGGAATGGACCAACAAACCTGGGAGCGAGCTTCTTGGATTCCACCCGGAGAGGCAGGTTCTTGGTGGATAGCCACACCCTCTGACCATTCCTGCAGTGAGGGGCCGGTGTCCTCTTGCGATCTGCGGCTGCCTTGTAGATCTTGGACTGTCGCAGAAGATTCTGGCGGGCTCGCTCCCAGGTTCTCCTACAGCGTCTCACCAAGGCCAATGCGGAGGGCACCAAAGACTCCGAGTCTATGGTGGGGAAAAGGGAGGGTTGATGACCATGAACAATATGGAATGGAGACAAACCAGTGGAAGTGGACGGGAGATTGTTGTGGGCAAATTCGACCCAAACCAGTTTCTGTGACCAGGTGTCCGGGTTCTGGGAGGCAGTGATACGGAGTCCGGTCTCCAGTTCCTGGTTGAGGCGCTTAGGCTGCCCATTGGTCTGGGGATGAAACCCGGAAGAGAGGCTGACCGTGACACCCAGCAGGCTACAGAACTCCTTCCAGAAACGTGAAATGAACTGAGGGCCACGGTCCGAGACAATATCCTTGGGAAAACCATGAATACGAAAAATGTTAGTCATCATGACCTCAGCCGTTTCCTTGGCTGAGGGAAGCTTGGGCAGGGCAATGAAATGTGCCATTTTGGAAAGTCTGTCAACCACGGTCAGTACCACCATTTTACCATTAGAGGGGGGCAACCCGGTGATGAAGTCCATGGAGATGTGGGACCAGGGGCGTTGAGGAATGGGCAGAGGCCTGAGTTCTCCTGTGGGTTTCTGGTGGGAAACTTTGTTACTGGCACACACAGAACAAGCATTGATATAGTCTTTAACATCTTGAGCCATTTTCGGCCACCAAAACCTTTGCTGCAGCACAAACAATGTTTTGTTAATACCAGGGTGACAGACAGTCTTGTTGGTGTGAGCCCAATGAATTACTTCCCCCCTGAGAGCCTGAACAACAAAGAGCTTGCCCTCAGGACACTCTGGGGGAATGATAACTCCTTCAGCCTCAACCTTACCCTCGACTTCCCATGACAGCATGGCAACAAAACAGGTCTCGGGCAGGATGGTCTTGGGTTCGGGGTCGACAAGGTCACGATAAAACAAACGGGACAAAGAATCAGGCTTAACATTCTTGGAACCAGGTCTGTATGAGAGGTTAAAGTTGAAGCAGCTAAAAAAATAGCCCATCTAGCCTGTCTAGCATTCAACCTCTTAGCAGTTTTTAAATATTCAAGGTTCTTGTGATCAGTCCAAACCTGAAATGGGTGGGAAGCTCCCTCCAGCCAGTGCCTCCAGTCCTCCAGGGCCACCTTAACAGCCTCAGCTCGCGGTCACCAATATCATAGTTTTGCTCTGAAGGAGAGAGTTTCTTGGATAGGTAGGCGCAGGGGTGCAACTTACCATCCGTGGAACAGAATTGAGAGAGGACCGCTCCAACACCAATGTCAGAGGCGTCAACCTCCACCACGAACTGCTGGCTGGAACCCAGGAGGGAGGATGAGAACAGGGGCAGAGGTAAAGCTCCTTTTGAGGCCCTTGAATGCAGCTTCACATGCAGGGCTCCAGACAAAAGGTCTGTGAAGGGAAGTGAGGTCATGCAAAGGTGAGGCAATGGAGCTGTAATTGCGAATGAATTTACGATAGAAATTAGCAAAACCCAGAAATCTTTGGACTTCCCTGCGTGAGCTGGGGGTGGCCCAATCCGCAACTGCGGAGATCTTTTCGGGATCCATCCTGATCTCCCCCTCAGCCAACACAAACCCAAAGAATGAAACCGAGGGTTTCTGAAACTCGCATTTCTCTGCTTTGACAAAAAGCTGATTTTGAAGCAAGCGCTGAAGAACAGAGCGGACATGGAGAGTGTGGGTCTCTTCATCAGGGGAAAAGATCAGGATGTCATCTAAATAGACAAAAACAAACACATTAAGCATGTCACAGAGTACATCATTGACCAAATTTTGGAAAACAGCAGGAGCATTTGTGAGACCAAAAGGCATGACCAGATACTCATAGTGACCAGTGGGAGTGTTAAAAGCAGTTTTCCATTCGTCCCCCTCCCTGATCCTCACCAAATGGCAGGCATTACGGAGATCGAGTTTGGTGAAAATGGTGGCTCCTTCTAGCAGCTCAAAAGCAGTAGAGATGAGGGGGAGGGGGTACCTGTTCTTAATGGTGATGTCATTGAGGCCCCGATAATCAATACAGGGCCTGAGGGTTTTATCTTTCTTGTCCACAAAGAAAAATCCTGCACCAGCAAGGGAGGAGGATGGACGGATGATTCCAGCGGTGAGAGAGTCCTTAACATAGTCTTCCATAGCCTTGCGTTCTGGAGCAGAGAGAGAGAATAATTTGCCCCTGGGTGGGGTACTACCTGGAAACAGGTCAATGGCACAATCATAAGGACGGTGTGGCGGTAGTGACGTGGCTTTAGCCTTGCTAAACACCTCAGCTAAGTCATGGTAGCATGGCGGCACATTAACCAGATCAGGGTTTGTGGGGGCTGAGGCAGCAACCGAACCGCTGGACCTGGGAAGACAGGTTTCAGCACATCTAGGTCCCCAGGATGTAATCCTCCCACTAACCCAGTCAAAGTTAGGGTTGTGGTTTTTAAGCCAAGGGTGGCCTAAAATCACCTGATGATCCTCTGAGTCAAACACATGGAAGCTTAGCTTTTCAGCATGGGAGTCAGGGAAAGTTAGCTTCACTGATTGTGCCCGATGAATAATCAAACCCAGGGGGGTGCCATCAACAGCTTTTACCTCAAGTGGTCGTTGGAGGGCGAACCTCCTCAGCCTCAGTCTTCTAACAAGAGAGGAGTTCATAATGTTAGTGTCAGCACCAGAGTCAATGAAAGCAGAAGCCCGCAATGAATCATAATCTGAGGTGATTTCCACCTGGGGCTGAAATCGTGCAGGGTTACTAAAAACTAAACTTCTACTCACCCTGAGCGGTCTCATAGTCTGTGTGCCGGCGCCCTTGACATGACAGGCACTCACTGAATGTCCCAACTGTCCACAGTAAAAGCATCGTCCCTCTCGTTGTCGGCGCAGGCGTTCCTCCAGGGAGAGACGGGTTCGACCCAGCTGCATAGGCTCCTCCACAGGATGGTTACTGGGAAGCAGGCTGTCGGTAGGTGGGCGGACGGGGTTCGGTCGGTCCTGAGAGCCGCTCCTCCACCCGCGGTGTGGTGATGAACGAGCCCGAAGCCGTCCCCGCTCCTGGTCCCGCTCAGCGAGCCTCTTGTCGATCCTAATGGCTAGGGCGATGAGTGAATCCAGGTCCACAGGGAGATCTATGGAAACCAGCTGGTCCTTAACCGTCTCCGAGAGTCCCTGAAAAAACGCGTCAGTCAAAGCCGCCGGGTTCCACTCGCTCTCAGCAGCGAGGGTGCGGAAGTCAATGGCATAGTCTGAAACCTTGAGTTTACCTTGCCTAAGCTTCAGCAGTGACCTGGCAGCTTCCCTGCCCGTCGATGTATGTTGAAAAACCTGCTCGAGGGCTTGAGTGAATCCAGCGAGGGTGGAGCAGGTTGCAGATCCGCGGCTCCACTCAGCCGTGGCCCATGCCCCGTGAGGTGGGAAACAATGAACGCCACCTTGGCCCGGTCCGTAGGGAAAGCAGCGGCTTGTAATTCAAAATGCAGTTCCCATTGAGTCAAAAAGGGTTTCACATCACCTGACTCCCCGGAAAATCTCTCCGGACGGGAGAGCTGAAGGCAGGGCGGCGTGGCGCCGATCGAAGGCTGCGTGACTGCAGATGAACCCGGAGGAGTGGCCGGACTTGTAGCCGTCTCCGCTGGCGCTTCTCGTGGTAGGTGAGCGAGCAATTCATTAAACTGTGAGCCCAGCGTTGTCATCATTGAGTCCTGGCGGGCCGCCAGTTCTCTCAGACCAGCACTCAGGGAGGCTAGCTGCTCTTGCTGTTGAGCCAGCCTTTGTCCCTGTGCATGGAGGGCTTGTTGAACCGGGTTAGAGTCGGCTGAGTCCATTCTGGCCAGTTTGTTCAGTCATGAACTAGACACAGGAAGGCAAGGACCCAATTGCACGACTCGGCACGGTTAAATGTTCAAAAAGCAGGGTTTATTACGGGCAGGGTTCGGTACACGGGCAAGCAGCCAGACAGGCAGAGGTATCCAGAGAACGTCAGGCAAAAGGCAAGGTCAAAAACAAGCAAGGTTCAAAAACGCTAGAAAGCTATGATTTAACTGTGAGCAAAAAGGCTGGGACGCGATCTGAAGAGAATCAACGAACTGGCGACGAGACAAGACACAAAGGGGGAATATATGCAGGGTTGATTGGGAGTGATGAGACACAGGTGAGGGAGGCACAATCAGGGATCAGGTGCACACAGACAAGGAGGGGGCAGGGCAGACAGGACCCTGAAACAGAGACAGAGGTGAGTGATCACAAAACACAGGAAGACAAGACAAGAAATAAGAAAATAAAATACAAAACCGGGGAACATGACAGTTCTATCATAGTAGCTCAAAATTGATCAGAAATTATACTCTGCTTTGCTCTTTGCAATTGTTTTTGTTCTTCCTCCTCCTTGTACCCCTATTTTTACTGTACTGTACCCTGCATCTCACAAACGTGTCCTTTGTTTCTATGATACTGTTATTCTTGTTCTTTGTTGATATGAACCTGCAACCAGTCAACAACTATTGAGCAGTCAGTACTGTAAACAAATGGAAAACACAATGTTCAGGGCCAGACAATTTGTTTATTGTACAGTATACAGCCTACAATGCACTGTACTACAGTATACAATGCAAAAATCAAAGGAGTAAACATGTGATCAATGTGCTTCTTCTTGTCTTTGGGCTGGGTCAGGCAAGAGCACTTTATCGACATCACAAGCAATATTTTCCCTCCTGAGGCGGGGGAAGAAGCCTCTTGTGTGCCGTATCCAGCCCTGACATGGTTCCTCACCTATATCACCACAGGCTAAAGCCATGGCTTGCAGCAGATTTACTCTGGTGTAGGGTTGTCTATCATATACTTTCCATCTCCAAGAAGAGAAAAACTCCTCAATTGGATTCAGGAAAGGCGAGTATGGAGGGAGGTAAAAGTTCATAAACTGCCCATTGATGTTAAACCATTCCCTTACCTGAGCAGCTCGGTGGAAACTGACATTGTCCCACACTATCACATAGGTGGGAATGGGATTCTCATTTAGCTCTTGACCCTGCTGCTCTTGAATCTGCTGCTCAAATAAAATCTCTCTTAGATTGGCAAGAAATCGCAGAAGGTGCTGGGTGTTATATGGCCCGAGTGTAACATGGTAATGTAGAACACCATGGTTGCTGATAGCAGCACAGATTGTGACATTACCACCTCGTTGACCAGGGACATCAACAATGGCCCGCTGTCCAATTATGTTTCGGCCTCTCTTTCTCCTCTTTGTCAGATTGATCACACTGTCGAATCCCTGGAAGTGTGTGTTGTCTTGTATCACTCGTTCCTGGACTTCTCTGAGTTTTATTAGATTATTTTGAAGGACCATGCCAACTATAACAGCCTCTTGCTCCCGAGTGAATATAGCTGTCCTTCCACCTGCATGTGGCAGCCTTGCAATTCTACAAAAAGTAGATGTGCAGTTACAAAAAATATTCATGCAGTACAATACATACAGTGATGAACTTTACAAATGTCTATTGAAACAGCTGCATATAGTGTAGTACAGTAAATTTGCAATTACAAAAATACAGTAGTATACTGTACCTGTTCTCTTCTCTGAATGTCCTTACTATGGTGGACACAGAAAATCGGCTCAAATTGGGTTGCACTCTAAGTCCTGCTTCCCTCATTGCCAGTCCATGGACAAGAACATGGTCAATGACTGTTGCTCGAATTTCATCTGATATTTCCACTCTTTGTCTTCCTCTTCCTCTTTGTCCTCCTCTTCCTCTTTCTTGCCCTCCTCCTCTTCCTCCTCGTCGCCCACCTCGCATACGCACTCGTCCTCGTCCTCTCACATTGTTTCTTCCATCCATTCTTACTTTCTCCGTCCCACCTTCAACAACCCGTTTGCTCTCTGAACTGGCTTATATTGGTTGTGTCACATGATTTGAAACAAGTGAAAGCAATTTTGAGTGGTTGTGTTTAATCAATGACATGTGTTCTCTATTTGTATTTTATTGCTGCCACTTGTGTTAACCAGTATGGGTGACATGTGCATTAGAGTGCAGAATGTGTTTTGAGAATGAGAATGTGTTTAGAGTTCTGCTGAAAAGTGTAAGTGAGATCTGCAAATTGTGTTTTACTACTTGTAAAATGGTTTAAGGTATTGACAACAGACTGCACAATTAGCTAAATGAGTTCAGGCAACTGCGAACTTTGTTCAGCCAATGGGTTTTAGTGTTTTAGCAATTGAGAAAAACTGTAAACACAACCACTCAAAATTGATTTCACTTGTTTCAAATCATGTAACACAACCAATATAAGCCAGTTCAGAGCACAAACAGGTTGTTGAAGTAGAAAGTCTAAGAATTGATGGAAGAAACAAATTGTCTGGCCCTGAACATTGTGCTTTCCATTTGTTTACAGTACTGACTGCTCAATAGATGTTGACTGGTTGCAGGTTCATATCAACAAAGAACAAGAATAACAGTATCACAGAAACAAGGGACACGTTTGTGAGATGCAGGGTACAGTACTGTAAAAATAGGGGTACAAGGAGGAGGAAGAAAACAAAAACAATTGCAAAGAGCAAAGCAGAGTATAATTTCTGATCAATTTTGAGCTACTATAATAGAACATGTTTTCATTCATCAAAAGACAATGACGGAAAAATATGAAATTTGTTTTGAGATTAAAAATGTACTTTTCCCTGAGAACTATATGTTTTGAACATCGTGTTTTCTATTTTTTGGTGTATTGTTCACTGACTACTTGATCGTGTATATCATTTTGATCGCTTTGTTTATGATTTGAGAGCAGTGTTTGGTTTTGAGCACAGGTAAATCTGTTTTGAGGCGAAAGTTTCATTTTGCAAGAGACAGAGGTTTTGTAAATAGTGCTTGAAGCTGAGGTTTTGTATTTAATGTTTTCAGAAAATGGAGCAAGGTTTCAGAAATTGTGTTTTAGCAATTGAGAAAAACTGTAACTTAGCAAGCCAGCTAATATCCTGTAACTCACTAGTCCAGCACGGCTTCTTTTGTGCAGCTTTTTACTATGCAAAGCTGTTGCCAAAGACAAAAAGCCACCTAGATTTACAATTGTCATTGCTTGGTCACTCGCTTTTTCTCATCTTAGCTTCCTCCACCAACATCCTCTTTAGTCTCTTCACCTCTGCCATTATGCCTGGCTGCTGTTCCATTGCATGTTCTGGTTCAGGTGCCCATTCTGGCCCTGCACCTGTAAACCTCCTCCGAAAGCCAGCTAATAGAGCTAATATGTGATTACAGTACGCAGCAGTTACTGGTTGCTTTCAGTAAACTCTGTAAATCACAGAGTACAGGCAGAAGACATCAGAGGGAAAAACCAGAAAACATTTCTCCATAAAATCTGATCCAGTTTCACCAAAGTCAGTGATAGCTGGGGCTGTGTGTTGGATATGCAGTACAGAGTGACACTCCTATGCACTGTGATCCTACTCACCAAGATTAGAAACAACTGATGGGGGGCAGAGTGGCTGAGGCAGAGATACCATTCACCCTATGATAAATCAATGTATCATCAAAATGATTTTACATAATTTACATAGTTACATTTTGTTACTTTTACTTACATAAAACAACTAAAATCATGGCAAACACTAAATAAGGTTGTTTGTGTGTGTGTGTGTGTGTGTAGGGAGAAGGTTCGGGACATAGAGGAGCTGAGGCGAGCAGTGAAAGAGGAGGCTGGAGAGCTGGAGATGCAGTTGAATGAACTGGCCCATCACTATGATGATAGCTTGAAAATGGTAACTCACTCAGTCACACCAACATGCCTATTTGATGGGAGAATAGCCCCAATAGAAAAGATGCATCAAAGAAATTGAATGCAATCAGCACAATATAATATGATAATAACTTGGGCAATGATAATTATAATGAACATACTGCAGGTAAAACAATTAATGTGATATCACTGTGTGTATCATTATTCTATCATCACAATCTGAATAACAAAAGGGGTGAACCAAAAATATTGAGATCTTTGCCGAGAGTTTGAAATGTAAATTCTATGGGTGCCCTAGTGGCCTGACATTTTATCCTGAGGGTGACACGCGAGGAAGCTAGTAGGATGATCAAAATGATGAGGGTTCATCAACTTGGGACACCCCAGGCTAACATCAAAATATGTTATAGCTGCATCAGTCCACAGTGCAAAACTTAGTAGTTTCACAATAATGACTCTAAAATTGTAAGATACTTACAGTACATGTTATTCTGCCCATTCTTTTCTATTGTCCTGTGTCACACTGTCATGTGACTGTCTAGTTTTGGTCTGTGAAACAAAAAAACAGTCATTATCATTATCAGTGGAAAATGCAATATTTCAAGATACAATAAAATATGTTTGATAATATTTTTTGCAAAAAATTTATGTTTTATATTTATAATCTTTGTTCAGTGAATGTGTATGGTCTTTAGTTTGTTAGTTATTCTGAAGTTTTTCTAGGTTTTGCCAGAAAATCTTTAGAATGCAAATTTTTTTGTAGTTGCGATACTGGTTGTTATGGACTCCGTAGTGCCCGCGTTCGAGTCAATGACTTTGGGACATGTTATTTGTGTTATGTTGTGTACCTGTCTGATAATCTTCTTTCAATAAGAAAACAAAGATAGAGCTTAAAAGTATATGTATAAATTCTGCATTAAAATGTCTAAAAACAAATAGACCTTTGTTATATATTTTGTTCAATTGTGTACTTATCGCAGAATATTAAAACTTTACCATTACCTCATCCATGAACATTTGTGCCTGAGTCACATCAGATAGATTTTTATCAGCAGCGGTGGCTGTTTAATGGTGTATACATCAACAGTGAAGCAAGCTTGAAGGCATCAACATTTGTTTATTTGAGTCACTCATGCAATGTTAATATACCCTAAACAGCCAAATTACTTAAAGTGAAACTCTCGCCAAAACGCAACCAAGTTTTTTTTTTTTTTTATGTACCCGAGTCAAACCTTCGTGTAAAAGCATAATTATGATGAAAAAGCCACTTTTAAGATTTACTGTATTTTAGATTTCTGGTCAAAATCATTTTCAATTGCATTATCACCGAGTGCGGTGTAACATGGAGCTTTCTCCTCCATGTTACGCCGCACTCGGGGATCGACACATCTTGACCGGCAGGACGGCTACTGCTGCTGCTAACGTGAGTTGTTCAAAAACCTTCTTTTTAGTAATCTCTGTGTACACAAACAATGTTCTCAATGCTCGTGTTCATGTGTAGAGACCCTGGTGATACTACGAGCAAAGTTTCATGTTGTGTTGAGTCTTCTTAGTGTTTTAAAAATAGTGATTTTGATGCTACCATACAGCTGCCCCTAGCACGCAATTGAAAATGCCCGACAGCCTGAAAACCCAAGGTTCCGACCTGACCTGGCTCGGGTTTTGGGTCCATTTACAAGAAGTGACTCCCGGGCCGGGTCGGAACCAGGAGAGTTTGTCTCGGAGCTCGGGGCTCTTATAGTGAAAGGCCGGGTTATATAGTACCCGAGAGGGCCCGGCGACTGGCGGTCACAGCTGTCAATCACCCCCGCGCTCCCCTTTTCCCCCCTTCCGTCCAATGTGAGGCTGCAAGCTGCCTGTGTGTCATTCTGATGATGACGTCAAAGGTGAAAGTTCAAGCAAAAGTTAGAGCCTAGGTCAGGACTCGGAGCAGTTAAAAAGATTGTTTATTAACGTAACATTTTGGTTAATGGTTCACAATGGTTAAACAATCTAGTTGCCATAGCGTGTTGTTACCGGTATGCTCTGCAAAGCACAATGGAAACTCCAAAATTATAACGTTAATCAAACAAGAGAAAATGTGTTCTGTGTTCTCAGATTTATAATAATAGCTCTGGGCCAGTCGGTTCCGGGAACAATTTTCACGGGTCCATTTGGGTTTGGGTCCGTCAAATTGGACCTGTGAAGACCTCTACCTCAGGCTGCAGCTTGCCAGTCATTTGTTGATTATTTTTTTTTTTTGCCATGTCACAGCTAGCTGGTCTTGTTGTTTAACAAGCTGTGAAATTATATTTACTGTTTGTTGACCGTACGCATTTATTTTGAATCTTGAATCTTTGTAGGATAATGTTAGCTATCTGGCTAACAGCTAAAGGATTCAATGAGCTGAGTGGACTAGTTTATCTACCATTGTGAAAGCTACAGTATAGTTGGTAATGTTGGAGAGCTAGCAAGATTTGAAAGTGGCACCTCCTCTAAGCTCCACCCCCTGCTCCCCCTCCCGTCAGTGCTCCGTCCAAAACCACGCCCTCACAAACTTGAACCCGCATCTGACAGTAGGAGTCAGCAGGGCAGAGGAGAGCCGAGTGTCATATCCTATAACCTCTTCAATACGAGCGCCCCCTAATCAGGGGCCAGCATGAGATGCGTCGAGTACAAACGCTCAATGCTCCGTGCAGGAAGCACAGATCCTGTGAGTTAGATAAGCAGTATGTACCGATGACCTGTAACGTTACTGGCTTACACCGACAGAGAAGCTACTGTTAGCATTGGGCTAATACCAGCTACAAAAGTAGCTAAGTTGGCTAACGTTACATATTTCATGAAAATAACAAATCCCCCCGAAGCAAAACAAATAATTACCTGTCCAACAAAAAGACAGCGACCTCTGCATCACTTCTTAGGCCCTTCAGCTCCCTCAGTGGTCTCCACCGTTCAAAAGCTGAACTGATGTTGACCCTGCTTTTACCTCTGGTTTTATCCAAAGCCTTCTTCGTTGCAGCCTTTTCTGCCTCTGGCTTTCTTTACTTAGCTCGTTAAGCGGGGCGAGCCGTTACAAGTAACGCTGGAAGTGCTACTTTTGGCTGCTCTTTGGCATTTTCACCTATTAGTCAAACTCTCAGGTGTTGGGAAACGGAGTTGCTGCTTAATCCAATCTGTAAAACAAACCAAGTGACCATGGCAAGTGACCATGGTATAAGCGGTATAATGCCCTTTGAGGTGTCCGTAATCAGGAATTAATGGAGTTGGCGGAGGCAACCGTCCAACGTGCAGGCCTCTGTGTCGTCCATTAACTCCTGATAATCAACACCTCATCTGGCATTATTCCTTACTTAACTCACTCCAGCAATGTTCATATAGAAAATGTTAGGCCTTATCAACATTATATGTTGGAATTAATGGGTACACACATTTTTGTAGAAGCTATACACCTTCAAACATAACATGACCCCCTACCTCTCTCTGGCAGCTTGTTGGTGTAGAACAACACCAACTTCATATACAATGAAATGAATACAATGAGGACTAAAATCTTTATGAATACAATTGGGCTCACTGAATGCACAACAGGTTTAGCTTTTCAGTCATATCCAATTTATGAATGCCAAGACTATGTTGCACTTTGTGAAAAGGTTTAGGACCCAAACGCAGAAACACATGAGAAGCAGGTAGGATTAAGACCTGAAAATGAGCTTTATTAACAAAAAGCTGAAATTATTTGAAAACAAGAATCCAACAAAAACCAACAAGATCAAATCAAAAGCAAAGTTCAAACCAGAAATCTAAACAGAAACATAAAGCCAGGAACAAAAACCAGAAAACATACCACAGGGAGACACTAGAAAACACTGGAAGGCACACAGGTGAGAAACACAGGGTGGTAACACAGGAACGAACTGACAAAGACAAGAGGGAGCATAAAGACTACTTACACACACACTGATGACAGATGAGACACAGGTGGACACAGAAAAAGGGCGGGAAATTAAACAATGGGAGGAAATGAAAAGCAAAACAAGACACATGAAGGTAAGATTTCAAATTAAAACAAGAAACCAGAAATACAAACCCATAATCAGGACAGACTGTTTTGTGAAAAACACCAATTTTAGTGAAATTAACACATTTACGCTGCATGAAAAACATTTTATGCTTTTTCAATTTATAAATAGTTTTGGTTTATTTTTCTATTTTACAGGTTTTTAAATGGGATAAGATAGTAACTAAAATTTGGCTAGAATAATGAGCAACAGCACAGTCAGCTTTAATGACATACTGTATTGTTCATCCCAGCTGCCACTGGATCAAGGACTTTCCGGCTCACTGCCCTACTGGACTAACTGACTAGGTCCTCACCTCTCCTCCACCATTACACTCGGCACCGGCTCCCCCAGGGTTGTGTGTTGAGCCCTATCCTCTAAACTCTATACACACATAACTCTGCTCCCACTAATTTCAGCGACATCATCATTAAGTTAATGGATGAGATGACTGTGGTAAGACGCATCTTGGTAAGGACACAAGACTGCCTAGAAGTATGAAGTCCAAATACTGTCAATGTGGTGTTCAGACCTTCAGATCTTTTCCTGAGCTCCTCTTAAACTAAAGAACTCATAATGGACTTCTGGATGAACAGTACAGACCCTGACACACTACATACAGTCATGGTCAAAAGTTTCCATATACCTGTAAAGAACATGTATATCATGGCAAAAGTTCCAATGATTATTCAGATTTTTCTGTGATGGAATGAATGAAATACATACTACTTTATCACAAAAATGTTGAAATGAAGTTTGGTTCAATAATGAATTTATTACAGTTCTTTTGAAAATGTGACCAAATCTACTGGGTCAAAAACATACATAGCAAACAAAACATACAATTTTGTATGTGATTGTTGACATTTGCACATTATTCTATATTTATTGCTTTTAAGGTTGTCAAATCCTCAGCCACATATTCATGGAAATACAATAAGCAGCTCCCCATTTTATGATCACAGGCTCTAAAATTCCTTTTAACAACAGAGACAGGAGCAGTTGGATAAAAATTATGTCCCACTGGCTGTAATTTGAAATGGCATGCCCACACTGGCAAACCCACAACACACTGCCCCCTTAACCCATCTTGCATCATATGGGTACCATATGGTCAATTTTATAAATAAAATCAATTAGTTTGAAGTAAACTATGATTTTGTAACACAAAAGGCAAAAAGGACTGGCTCGGTAACTGAGGATCGTAGGTAATGGGTACATAACATAACACAAAGGACATAAAAGCTTAGATAACTACACAACACAAAGACAATGAGTAAAACGTGGAGACTATGTTGTTTCAGTGATAGAGAGTCCATAGCAACCAAAATGGCAACAACAAAAAACCTAGAAACCTAGATAAATCTATGTAATAACTAACAAACTAAAGACCAAACACATTCACTGAACAAATCAAAGTAAAACACACATTTCTTGCTAAAAATATCTATAAAAACGTATTTTAATGCTTAAAATTATCGTAAAATATTGCATTTTTCACTGACACACAATTTTAGAGGCGTTATTGTGAAACTACTACATGGAAAACTACTAAGTGACATCATACACCGATCAGCCACAACATTAAAACCACTGACAGGTGATGTGAATAACTTTGATCATCTCATCACAATGCGATTTTCTGCTGGGAAACCTTGGGTGCTGGATGGGTGGTGCATGTCAAGTGGCATTCCAAACACTGTTGTGGACCAAGTTCACCCCCTCATCGCAACAACACTACCCGATGGCAGTGGCCCCCCAGCAGGACTATGAGATTTGCCAGAGACACAGAAGGGGAAGTGAGCAGGAGGGTTTGTCAAGCTGAGGCAGCGGGGATTACGCTCTGCGCTCCCGTCAATAGACCTGACGAATGTCCACTCCTTGGCAAATACGATGGATGAGCTGCTGCTTCTCAACTCAAAAAACATGTACTTTCACAGATCCGCTTCTACATAAACAGAGGTTGTTGTACAGATGTCATATTGTTCCAGAAGTCGTGCAGCCCTCACTTAGAGACTCTTTCCATAAACTGTAAACCTTCTTATTCTCTGAGTATGCTCTGGTCGGTGTTTACATCCCACCTCATGCAGCTTAAGGACTCAATGATCATGGTCTGCTCCATCTCATCCCGACCTACAGGCAGAAATTAAAAACTTCTATGCCTGTAGTGAGGACAGTGAGGAAATGAACGGATGAGTCAACACTGGAGTTACAGGCCTGCTTTGACTGCACTGATTGGAGTGTTTTTGAAGTGGTAGCCTCAGATCTTAATGAACTCAGTGACACTGTGACATCTTACATCAGTTATCAGACCAAGACCCTCTGCATATACAACAACAATAAACCCTGGTTTACACCTAAACTCTAGCAGCTGCATCAGGCCAAGGAGGAGGCCTACAGAAATGGGGACTGGACCCTGTACAAGCAGGCCAGAAACTCACTGACAAAGAAGATCAGGGTAGCTAAGAGAAACGACACTAACAAGCGGAGAAACAGCTTCTCAACCAACAACCCAGCATCAGTTTACCCGGGAATTCAGCTGGAGTTGCGAGACCGAGGGGTTCCCACGAAAGTTATGGAATCACAACCGCAGTTATATGTATGTGTTATAAACACAACAACAAGAAGTGTTCCCAAACGAAGGATTAGAAGAAGAGCTTGGATTTGTCTCTTTTTTGAGATTGTTGTGCTAGCGGACTGTTTTATTATGAAAGTTAACCAGATTTTGTTGTTGTTTTGGTGTGTGACTTCCTGTCTGCTCTGTGCTGAATTCGGCTGAATTGATGATTCGTGCTCCGGCATCTGGCAGAAATAGAAGCCTTGTCAGAGCTGCAACGGAGTAGATACACAACACAGTGGAGCCAGTGGAAGTTAGATAGGTTCACCTCTGGACAGCTCTCCCTACTGGTGTGGGGGAGTGGTGAAGCAGGGGATTCATCCAATAGTGCACAACTAATGCAATTAGTAGGCTAAAGTCAATCACATCACAAATTGCTTCCAAATAAAGCATCTATAGATAGATAGATAAATAGATAGATAGATAGGCAACTTTATCAACCAACTTTATCATAGCAGCGGGTACATTCAAGTACAAATACAATCAAAATACAAGGGCAAATATAGATAATAATAATAATAATAATAAAGTACTATATACAATATAGAAAAACAATGAAATACTATGTACAATAAAATGCTTAAGTAGCTATAAAATGAAATAAAATAAAATACTGACGTAGATAAAATAAAATACTGAGGTATCGAGGAATAAAGGTCAGTGGAACATGAAGTGCAAGAGGATAAGGTGCAGTACTTACGGTAATAATAATTTAAAGAACATTGAAGAGCACTGAAGGTGAGGTTTGCCCAGGGCGTCATGCAAGCTAGGACCGCCACTGCTCGTACCACAGTTTGAGAATAGTGAATCTAAAAGAGAGCTAATGGATGGAAATTTTGTGTGTTCTTTAAGTCTGTGCCAGGTTAGGTTTTTTTGTTGACAAAATTACTTTTTCAATCATCTATTTTTCAGTTGTTCTGTCCTATGTAAGTAAAACAGTATTCCTGTGTTACTCATGAATTGTTTTTCTCTAAGGTTTCTAATTATAATTCTTTCTTTTTGACTAGAAGATGCACAGACTGTTGGATGAGCAGTCTCTGCTCTGCTCTCAACTCAGAGTCTTTCTACCTGGAACGGCACCCAGATCATTGCGCCCCACCGGGAACAAGACAGTTGCCACTCAGTGCTGTCTGCTGCCCTGGACCCCACCGGCTGATGTGCAGAATGGCCACGTGCCCTCCTGTATAACCTGGAACATGGACTATGCCAGACAGTCACCTCCTGAATCAGAGAGCACCTTCGAGGGCATCAGCTGTTCCCCCACTAAGGCAGACAAGCTAGACATAGTGGGCATCCTCCAGAGAGTAAGAACATCACATTATGATCTGTAGGCAAACACGTAAAGAGTGAGGAATCCTTTACTGTTGACTGCTACCTTAAAGACTTCTAAATCAATAACTCTGAACCAACATAGTAAAACAAGATGGCATCTTGTTTTAAAAATAAATAAATAAATGTATTCACATTTCTGGAGATATTAATGCATACAGTATAAATAATCTATAAAGCAAGGAATCTCTGTCTGTCCGTCCGTCTGTGTTTTCTTTGGCATATCTTAAGAACCATTCTTCTGATCTACTTTGCACTTATTGCTGAGGACTCAATGAAGTGCAGTTTCAAATTTAATGCAGTTTGGACATGGCACACGTTCAAGATTAATACATTTTGAATAAACAACCATTCTGAGATACACACTCAGCAAGCAGACAACAGTTGGAGTAATAAGTGAGTCACAGAAAAGTCTTTTTTTTTTACATGGCATGCTCTTAAGACAGAAAAGTAGACAGAAAAAACAGTCCAGCAGATTAATTATAGGAAGTATGTCTGTCCCGGTGTGAGAGAGAGGGATAAGCACAATTGCAGTATTATAGTTACTGAAACGATATGTGTTGAGTTCGCTGCTACAGAAAATAAATTAGAAGTCCCTGTTCATCCAACATCTTCTGCATTCCTCACAGCAGAGTTGGACCAGACAATGAAAAAAAAGGGTAAATGGTGACTTAGAACATCAGCCTAGTGTGGCAGGGATTTGACAAGTCCCCAGTAATGTAGTTATTAATAGCTTTAACTTTAAGCAGCAAAATCCAACGTTTTCACCAGCAGTAACTTAACATGACTTCTGAGACAGCTGAAAGTGAACATGAGCTACCAGCTATGAGCCAGGCTTAAGTAAATTAGAATGACATAAAACCAACTACTGTTCAGAACTGTGGCTTGGTAAAGGTAACATATGAAATCACTTTAATCACTGTATCAGATGATTGGGCAGCAGCAATGTATATGTAAGCCACCTAAAAGAGGGCCCACCGACACAAATAAATATTAGTGGTGGCTTTTGCTGCATATTGCTACAGGTATATCCAAAGCCAACAGTTTCCTCTTCACGCCCTTGTTAAATGTAATTTCAGCACTGCTTGCAACCCTAATTCAACATTGCACCTTGTATCACTGTATGTTCTTATTTGACTATTTTATATTTTCATTTAAAAGTCATGAAGAGAAAATAAAGAGATTAATTAAATGCAACAGGTAGATGTTTCAATCTGTAAATTATTAATTATTAATTATTTACCCAGCTCCACACTGTTGCAACAATACATTTGCTAGTGATTATCTTAAATATGTATTACTCCTGTGTTGAAATAGATCCATGCCATAACCATTTTAAGGTTTAAATCTACTTAAGCAATAATAGTCATTATACAGTTCAGGGAATGGGTTTTTGACATTCAGTGGTCCAGCAATTTTCAACAGAGGGTCTGTTATTATAAATGACATAACACAGCAGTGACATGGAAATTAGATGATGAAGATGGTGATAAGATGATTAATATAAAAAATTGGAATATTAATTAGAAAAGTTTTTGATATTTGTTTTTGGTAAATGAATTGTCAAAGTAATAAAGTTATTAAAGAATCATTATCTTTACAATTCTTGATAAATTAGTCGATAGATTAATCAACAAATCAATAAAGAATTATTCGATTAAAGCTACCGTAAGCGTTATTTTCAAAGTATATGTTTAAGTGGTGTAGTGGTCAAATGGCTTTGAATCTGATCTGATTTACGGCTAAATAAGCAAATGTTTCAGCATTCTCCAGCTTATTTGTTTGAGTTTTGGCATGACTAGCATGACTAGCTTAATACTGTATTGATTCCTATCATGTAATAGAATTATATAATCATGTAAGTAATAATGTCTGTATGTAATAATGAATTAATGTCTAGTAACTTAATATGAACGAAAATAGCTGTACAACATTCATTACTTGCAAAGTACAAGTCTTGCACTTGTTCTGGTTGTATTTTTTTAATATATACATTTTTGTCTAAATTAATAAGAGGAATTATTTTGAACTCTACATGACTTATTTTGTTTGGTTTAATTTGTGTTTCATGTTCATATGCACCACTTTTAGTTTATAGTGTAATGCATAGTCGATATGTTATGCAGGTCAGGAGAACCAGAAGTAGCTCTGCAACACATTGGGCCCTATTTATACGGTCTAAAGAGCATGGTCTAAAGTGCAGCGCACTAGTGTGTTTAGGGCATGCCTAATTCTATTTTGCTAGTTAAACGGCGGATAAGCTGGGGCTAAACTGCGCCGCAAAAAGGTGGTATCATAAATCAAACCAATCGCAGTGTCATCTTCCATTCCCTTGAAGAGCCAGGTGCGCCAGGGCCTGACACATATTAAACAGTAGCACTCATCTTTGCTGAGGGAAAAGGAAGTAATCCTCGGCTGCTGGACCCTCTGCCCTGCCATTTCACAATCATCTGTGCCATCAACATCTCTGTTTGACTGCATATGAAAAAAATAACTGAAATGTAACTTAGGAGGAGGAGGAGCACTACTGCAAGTCCCTCTGTGTGTGTGTGTGATTCACAGTCCATGGATCAGGCAGAATAGGTCATAAAAAGTAGGATGAGATGGGTGAAATATGTCCTTAATGAGGAAAATATTAACCTGCATCGATCCTGCAGCAACAACAACAACAGAAATTATACATGAACATGCGCATTTGCGCACAAGGAAGAGATGATCATTTAAAACTCCTAACTCATTTCCTTTGGAGAGTTTATAGCAACAGTTATTAGTTTTGCTGATTAAATGTGCAACAATATTTGTTACAGTGAAATTACTGTGTTCATGGAAATGTTTAAAATGACTGAAAGCAGCCTCTCAAATCATAAAATCAGAGTGTATGGACAGTGTGAACCCACCTGTGTAGATGCATCTAATGTGTCCTTTAGACCAGCTTTTTGTGGGTCTATTGTGCAGTCACTTTCTGTTGCCTCAAGATAGCAATCCACCATCAGTGTGCCTGACCACATTCATTTAATTTTTTTTATTTGATTAAAAGTGAAAACTATATTAACTGGAAAATCAGTGTCCTTACTTTTCCCACTATTTCTGCCGATGTGTCACTGTGCAGAGTATAAGGCTATAGGTAGTCAAACTTGAAGTGCAGCAGACCTTGCTTTTAGCATGTTCACCCATCAAAATGGGGTTAGGGTTAGAGTCCATATGCCTGCCAAAACCGATCACTGCATGCACTGCGATACACAATAACCACAGCAGACATTTTTGACATACAGTGAGGAAAGATTCAGGACAAACAACTATCAGCCCTATTTAGCTGCCGGTTAAATATACTTCTGCATATAACCCTTTTGTATTCTGTATTCCATGACAAGGATTACAAGCATTGGAGAAGTAAAACAGACTTATTTCTATGATCAACTGTCCCAATTTTGCCATAGGCAAGCCAGAGGTAATGTTAATTAGAATATTTAGGTGAACTGCAAAACAGAAACATCCTGTTTCACAGTTCAGTGCAGTGCATGCAGAGTATCATGCTAGATAGCAGCTACTACAGTAAATACATCATTAATCTAATCATTTACATGAGATCAGATGTAAGTTCAGTCTGACTAATTTCTAAATGTGAATGTTGTGTGTCCTGTTTTCCAGCTGAAGGAGTCTTTGCGTCACTCTGTGAACACAGACTCAGTGGAATAAAAGGTGAGTTAGCAACAACTGCTCTTACCAACCTCTAGCCACTTGACCCTTGTTTTTGACATCAATGATTTTCAATTTAAACATTGTTTAACACACCACTCCTGATTCAAAATTTCATCTATTTTCTGTCAACATAACGATCCCCCTCAAATGTAGCTGGACCAGGATTGGCTTTGTTACAATTTATTTAATTATTAATTTTGTAGGCCCCTATTCACATTTTCAGCGCAATGCAAAGACATCCCTCCAGTGTCAAACTCTACACATATATCATTTTACACAGTGAAGCTCAAACATGCAACTGTAGGAGTTAACACTTTACAATTAGGGTACATTAATTAACATAAGTTGATGCAGTGATAAATGTGAACTAACAGTTAATTAATGTGTCTAGTAATCATTTTCTAATGCTGTTCATGTAAACTGAGGTATTATAAAAACAGCTTACACAATAATGTATAATGTATACATAATTAATAAATACATAATATAGTATTTCATAGATGTTTAAATAAATAATATATACATCAATAATACAACTAGAACATTTGTATTTCCTGCAAAAATACAGTGTGAATGCTAATAGTTGCCAAATATATAGAAAAGGGAAGAATAATTGCCTGAAATGCATAAAACTATAATGTATTGCAATACACTGCTAAAAAGCCCTCATGTAGAAGGGTAGTAGTAGATGTAGTAGTAGTAGTACAAAAAGTAGTAGTAGTAGAAGTAGTGGTAAAGTAGTATTATTAGTAGAAGTACTAGTAGTAGTAGAACAAGTAGCAGTAGTAGTAGTTGAATAAGTAGTAGTATAACTACTAACTGAACGTATGCTAAAGCAGTAGCAGAAGTTCGAAAATTTCCCCATAAGAATGAATTGAGTTTGAAATCCAGGAGATGAAAGCCCATGAGTGCCGTTTGTCCAGCTGGGTGCAGATAGTGTTTGCGTGGCTGTCAAAGGGTGTAGCCTGGGCTGCACAAGCATTCAAAGCCAGGAAGCAGCAGTTACGCTTTATCTCTGCAACACAATACATAAATGTCATAATGTCAAAACTGCGCATTCTGTTGATCATTGAGTTGAATTTAATGTTTTTTCAACTTAAATTCTTACACATTGCCCCTTTAATTATACAAGTCTAGAATAATATTGTCGAACTATTGCTAATGAAATATAGAACTATATATGACACAGTATATTTTACAGCTTAAAAAGCAACGTAAATTATTAAAATCCAAACCCACAAATATAATGTCTGGAGTCATTACGTTTACACTAATAATGACTGCAAATTGTATTTTGGATTTGTGCTTCTTACACAAATTTTATATCATCTGTGTTACAGGGGTCTGGGATGCTGCATCAGACTTCATCTGACTAATACGAACCTGCACTTTCCTAATGTTTTCCATCACTAAAGACTCCAAGAGACTGTCTTTTGTTAAAAAATATATCATCTTAGGATCTAAAACAAGACTGTCAATCTGAGTTATTTAATGAAGATGTTAATACCACCTCTGCTCAGAGAATACACAATGTTTAAAATGAATAATACCACTATAATAAACCTTAGAATGTTTTTGTTCTTTGTAAGTTCAAGTTTTCTAAGTTTTATAGTCAAAAAATATGTTAAGGCTGTGTTGCAGAGGAGGTTTGGAACAATAGCTCAAGTGAAGAACAGCACTTCAGGGCAGGATGTGCCAATTACCTGAGTAGGCCTATAATCCCTCATTGAGACTTCAAAAGGCTTTGGTTTCATTGGAGCATCATAAGTGTTTTATTTGTAAGGAACAGAGCTTATATAACTCATCTGCTATTGAAAGGAAATTACCATCTGTTGCTCCTGTTCACTGCATACACAATGTCACTGCATATTTATGTTGGGGTACAAAGGTAGGGCAGGTTTGGTTATTAGCAATTAATAATTACTAATAGTAATTAGTATCAATTAATAATATCAATCATTAATATAGATTAATGTTATGGAGCACAACCCTGAAATCAGGGGCCATTAACCAGACCGAAAAACAGTCTCAAAAGAAGGGATTCACTTTAAATGTGAAGATTTATAAAATATTTAAAAATAAAGGAACAGTGAAGGAAATGAATCCGAGCATTGACCATCACAACCAACTATTATCACAAAGTATATGCACGATTAATCACATAAAAATTGCTCTGTACAATATCATAGAATTTATAAATGTTAGCAAATTGATAAATAATCAATTATACTTCAATCATTCAACTACGGCAGCTAAACAATGAAACTAAAAAACACTAAAACAAGAGAAACAAACAAAAAAAATGTGTGTGTGCGTCAGAGAGAGAGGGGGGAGAGAAACAGAGAGCCAAGATGGTGGACGTGGTGAAGGAGAGCCAACATGGCCGACGCTATCTCTTGGGAGATGACGTCATGGGGGTGTTCAAGATAGCAGACGTGGGCACGTCACGCCACGGGCTGATCAGTGGAGGTGACCACGCAAGGCTTGAACAAAACAATGGCGGAGCAGCATCTGCTGACCTACCATGCCTTTAATCACGGTATGTTTGGGACAGACTTTATCTGGCAGGTTCTGAATTTTGTGTATGTGCTGCGACACGCGTGCCTGATGTTATAGCAGGTTGGTTAACGATTATTTTCCACAAGCCGCTCCGAGATTGTGTGTGTTTACCCGAACATATGTGTGTGTGTGTGTGTGTGTGTACGTGTGGGTTAGCAGAGAAAGAGAAAGAGAAAAGGGGATAACGCTTGGAGCACAGCAAGGAGGAGGAAACGGCCATGGAGGGACATAATACTCTATCACTCAGTGGCCGGTGAATGGACTCAGGCTCGAATCCCCTTCTGCTGTACTTGTTCCTTGATAGAAATGCGGCTTATTGTGTGCTCACACGATGGCAAAGCTAGAGTGGAGAGGCTCAAATCAGCTTGTGATGAGCACAAAGAAGCAACAACAAGCACAATGTTTTAAAGTGCAAAACAGTAGAAAATCAGTCTCAGCGGTCCACAAACTCACATATGCTGTAGCTAAAAAGAACACAATACACACAATAAATCAGCCTGTGTCTGTCTGCCTCGTTAAACAAGCTTGTTTCCTCGGTGTGGATAAATGCTGTTGGCCACTACAGTGTTCTGCTAGCGGGCTGACAGTGGCTGTTCTCGGTGTTGTAGCGGAGGAAACAGCAGAGTTGACGTGGGCCATAAAAACAGGGCCGAACAGCGGGCCGCTTTCTGAGGGGCAATCCTCACTTCTGCAGGAGTGAGAGGCTGGGTCGCACAGCGTCTCCTCTGGATCCAGGAAGTGTAAAGTAAACATGAGGCAGTCTGTGGCTCGTCCAGTGAGGTTAAAGACTGTGGCCTAGGCAAAGGTAAAATCCAAATGTTTGGTTGCTCCCTTTTAGTAACGGATGTGCATGCAAAATCTACTGCTTTGCTAGTTTCTGACTGGAGCAGTTGTTATTTTCACAACCAGTGCTCAATTGGGTGAATAGCAAATGTGCTTGTGCCCACCTGTGCACCCCTGGGGAATGTTGGTCTTGATTCCACCAGGCGCAATATGTCCGATATGGCTGCCAGAGCTGATTGTGGCTGTTCTATACAATGCTTGTGTTTCCACTGGCTGCTCCAGGGCACGCCTCAGCAGTGCCCCAGAAGCGACTCTCCACTCTAGTCTATTTTGGGCGGAAGCAGACCGCAGCCGCGTCAATCTACACAGAGCAGAATGAACCAGACAGGAAGTCAGGAACAGTATAGTGCATCTGGTCAATAAAAAAAAAAACCCACTGTGTTTTTTATTTTTATACAGATCATACAGAGTAATTAGACTTTAATACAGACTCATACAGAGTAAAGTCTCCAGACTCCAAACTCCAAACTCCAGGCACAGTCAGATTCTCCTCTATACCTCAAGCTGTGGTAAATGTAATTAGCTTTTTTGCAGAATACGATTAAACTGTACATCCCCCTGATATAAGGTTTCCTGTGAGACATTGTCTATAATTGCAGTTTGCAGACAATATAGCATTTGTCATGAATAACCCTGGACAGCATTCACTTTCGGTTTAATTCCTCCCATCTTGTTTTCTCTGTTGAAAAACCTTTAAGCAGATTGCAACAGCAGACTCATGTAGGTCACTTGCCTGAAAATATTACATATGTAGGTAAGAAAGAAAGAAAGAAAGAAAGAAAGAAAGAAAGAAGGAAAAAATACACCAGATTTTTTTTTATCAACATCCATGCATTTTTCCCTGAGAAATTACAGAAATGTGGAAAAAACCCTATCTCACAATGTTAAAGAAAGTGAGAAAAATTCCTGGATCGATCCCTTCTTCCAGATCTACACCAAAACTTAATGGGATCTATTCTGGGCTGAGACCCATCCTCCGTTCAAGTTGGTTGCATTCATGTACTAGCATTTAGACATTCATGTAAAATAGACTTGTGCCATGTTTTGAGGGTTAAAACAGCTGTACAATGAATTTTATCTACATGACAATTATACCTTTTATTATAATCAGTATTATAGTATTATAATCAGCTCAGAAACATGTTACGTATACTGTAAGCAAATGAAAACATATGACTTACATTCAACCAACATCACTATGTGATGTTGGTTGTATAATTTTAAGGAAACACTACACTAAGCGTTGAATAAACACTCCCTCTCCATCTCAGTCAATTGTAATTCTAGCTTCAGCAGTTTGTCCAGATGGGCAGGGGGTGTCTGTGGCAGATAACGTATGCAGTAAAGAGAGGATGCTCCTCCTCCAAGCTTCATTGCCCAGAGTTACACTGCTCCACTCTGTCTCTGAGACACTGCTGACACTGAGGTAAGAACACACTTTAATTTTTTTACATGCATCTTCAGTTTATTTTTATTCCTCTTTTGGTTGAAGCTTTGTATGCTTTTGTTTTCTTCTGCTTTGCTGTTCTCATATTTATTTTCAGCCAAATCTTTAACCACTTTTGTTTCTTTTTAGTTCTTTGGTTTCCTTGAGTTCGTTTGATTTGCCATGTCTACAGTCATCCTCGCTCATTTGAAAAAGCAAGTAAAATTAGGACCAAAATTCTTGCACTTACTTGACAAAATGTTGTAACAAATATTTTTTTTTTTTTTGGACAAGTTAAGAGGCAATGATTATTTGCTGTTTAAATGTGGTGGTTTGAGCAGAGCTTGTGTTGATGCTGTTTAATCTAAACATGAGGCAGATGTGTCAATGATGCAGTCCCCTCCACCGAAGTGCGTCATCCTTTGTTAGTGTGCACTAATGAATAATGAATGTATGTGTGTGTGTGTGTGTTATGTGATCTTTGTTGAAAGCCCAGAGGACTTCAGAAATGACAACTGGCTGTGTGAGGTCGACCCTGGAGCCTGAACATCGACTGATGATACAGGAGAGCATGCAATGTAAGCACAGAGGTCTGCTCATTTCAACGTCTTGATTACTTCAGTCATTTATAAAATAACAACAACAACAACAACAACAATAATGATACAAATAATAATAATACATTGTTTAATCAACAGACACATTGTGCTACTGGAAATGTAACATAGTAAATGGCACAAAGTAAAAAATTATCAAATAATCAAAATCTAGCTTTTATCCCCCCTGGATCATTTGACTCACTGTATGTGATGTGCAAAACTAGAAAATAATAGGCAGAAATGCAAAAGAGCTGCTAGACTGAACTGTACAATAGACTTTATATGTGTAAGTCAAAAAGTGATGGCGTTCACAAAAACAGCTTTAATCAATAATTGTGTATGACTTAATATAATTTTTTCTATTTTTGTAAGGATGTTCTTGGCACCAGTAAACTCCCTCTTTTTGGAAGAAAATGAAAATCACAATCCTTACTAGCAAACTGCAACTTTGCCAGAAGGACTTCAACTTTCATTTCAACAGACATTATCAAAGTTTAGGATGGAACACCTGAACATCCACCCATCTGATCAGGCTAAATAGTTGTCTCAGTGTAATATTGGCAAAAGGGTGGCACTGTCAAAAGGCTGTGGCCTGTGGTTGTCTCTCACAATAACATTGTTGTTCTTCACAGTGACATCTGTGGAGTAAGCACTTAAGGTATCATTGGTTTATATGTAGAATTTTGGAAAAGGTTTTTTTTTTTCATCTGGATGAACCCACCCTTAAAAAAGGTTCAGGGGGTTCATTTATAAGCAGGCATAAAAGAGGCGTAACATAACATTCATAAGGCATTTGCCTTAGTGTATAGTGGTCAAGGGTTTGCATGACCATTTATGGTTGTATGTGGGTGTGGAGAGGGCGGCATAAGGGGCTGATCCATGTGCGCACATTTTCAAGTTGATTAGAGATTTATAAAAGGAAATTGCATATTGTTGGGCAGACACCAGGTTTTGTAAATCAGAACATTTTTTAGAGAATGTATTTTAGCAAACATTCAGTGTGGATTCTCTGCAGAATTTTATAAATGAGACCCCATATCATCTCTGTGTTTAAGAGCAAAAGAAAAAGAGCCAGTCGCTATTGAAGACAGGGAAATTCTATAGGCAGAAATCTTTAGATTGCACACCTTGAACTATTTGCATAGGGTTAAGGGCTGTGCACACCAAGAATGATGACTATAACAATAACAAATGATAATAATTTGAGCATCCACACTGATGAACGATAACATTCTGTAAACAGTGGCAGTGAGCACGCAAATCGCTCTGAAATTGATCCTAACATCATTTGCCACTGTTATCCTAGTTATGGACTCCATCATACAGTTGAGTTATAATGCTTTTTTAAATGTTTAATGTCTATTAGTTATTGTTATCGTTCTTGGTCTGGATGACCTTTTAGAGAACCATCTTCTGTACAAGTCTGTTTCTATGGTGTGGTGAAGTTGGTGCACAAGTTATTCTGGTAACAGTTCCTCTGGCTGTGTGACAGACCAGGAGGTGCCTGAGAACCTTATGGATGGGAAATCAAAGATGAAGGATGGTAAAGAGGAGGATGCTCAATGCTCAGAGAATCAAGGGGAAGACCAGCAGAAGAAACCTCGCAGAAAAGACACACCTATCCTCAACTCTCCTCCACACATACCAGGTCAGCAACTCCATCAAAAACCTAGGTGGCTTCACTCCATAGTTGGGCAAAGTTTTGCCATTGTCCTTCATTTTCTTTTACAAATAAGTTGAGCTAATCTAGAGATTGTTTTTCCATTTAAAGCTGACAACATGTTTTCTTTCTCTCTAGGAGTAAGACCGCTAAAGGCAGAGAAGCAGGTGGTCCACTTAGAAGATGAAGAAAAGGATATGAAAGATTGAAGCCTTTACTTAACTTTTATTTTGTTATCAATACATGTTTTTATGTTCACCGTCTCATTAAATATTGCTTAAACCTGACATTTAATTTTCACAATGTCTTTCTGGTTCTGATTTCTTAATCCTCACTGTGAAGGAACAATGAAAGAAAATAGATAATGTTTTTGATATCACTGGGGCTCACTGGCCAAACACACAGCTCTTTGGTCACTCTAAATTTGTCAATTAGTAGCACAAATGCTGAAGAGTGTAGACTTATTTTTGAGAGCCCACATAAAAATGAATACCTATTTCAGGCATTGTACGACTACAGGATATATCCCCAAAAATTACAATTTGTGAATTAAGTATGTGTGCTGAAAATGGCAAAGTTTAAAAAAGGGCTCTATTCAGTGTTGCATGTCAAGTGGTCTGGTCTTTGTCCCGCACCAGCGCATGCAGTCATACAAAGAATACGTCTGACTGTCACACTATGGTGAGAGCATATCTCATACTCCTTTCACACTAGCCAAAAAAACAACTTAGATCTCCTAACATCTGGCTTTTTTTCTGGGTCAATTGACCCTGCAGTAGTCATGGGTATTTATTTCCTCCGTCTCAGCTTGGCTCTGCTCTGCTGTGATTTGAACACAACACCCGGTTGAACATGCTAATTTACTCTCCTTTTCAGGTGTGATGTGTTGAAGTAAAGGCTGCTGGCTTGTTGAAACCTTTCCATCCGTCTCTGTCAAGCTGCACTTCAACATTGTTCAGGCGACACTGAGTTTCAAAGAGAGACTGATGTTAAAGATATTAAAAATGTTACTGTGTCAGTGGCTTCCATGTTGGTGTGAGCCTAGTCAGCTGCCTGATCAGTACTGCGCATGTGCAACTATCATAAGAGATCAGACAGAAGTGTGATGTCTCACTCCTTCACAACTTTCCATTGTCAGCTCCAGAAAAAATTATGTCAAATTCAGAATATTATTAAGACTATTACGTAGTAGAGCAAGTGGAGGATCAGCGAAGATGATGTGTTGGCATTATATATATATATCTATATGTTTATATATAGATATATATATATATATATATATATGAGTGAAACTAGATGTGTAAGTAGACTGGGTTGAAGACACAACTGAAGCAACTGGTATTTACATCACATTTACATTTGTTTTATTTTCATCAGTCTTGTCATAAATGCGACCCATGTCAGAGTGCATGTTCACTGCTTATTGCACTACAGTCAGACTGTGACTTACTGTCTGTTGAAAATAAATAAAGAGAAAACTAGCCTTATGCATTGCAAACCTGTATCAAACTGTGAGCCTAAAACCTAGATCTTACAGAACAGTGACTTTTGTGTATTGTTACACCCCTATTTTCCTCTGATGGTGATTGTGGAAACAATAAGGATATATGGTAAAATAACTCTTATTGTGATTATTTTAACAGGCATTACAATTGCGATATGATTCACGTTTAGTGGGAATGCTCAGTTGCATTTCTAGACATACATACAAAAACAAGAGGGTTGAGAATTTTGGAGCCTCAAACCTGGTTGCCATAAAGGGGGGTTAGGCAAATTTATGCCATGAATTTGAGACCAGAGATATCTCCTTTTTAGTCAATTACTGGAGCTGTTCCGTGGTTTACAGAAGACCCTTCAGACTGACCCTGGCAGGGTAGGAGGAATATAGAGTACTTTAACTAACCTGAAAAAATAGAATTCATGCATTAAATAAAAAAGTACATTCACATATTGAGTCAGCTACAACAATTTGGTGTTATTGCAATAAATAGTGTGTGAAACTGGTTAGTAAGCAAGCAGAGGAGATGACTTTGTTAGCTAAAGGAAATGGCGTAGCTGTTACCATTACGTGTGGTTGTAGTCCTATTTGAGGTTTTACTGCAGGACCTTTACCTGACGGCTGTTAGCCTACAAGTTATTTTACATGCACAACATGATCTCTGCTCCAATGTGTTTCATCCAGGATTATTGTCTCTTTCCATTTAGCCAGCAGCTGGAGTTAGATTTTCCACAATAGCTGACGATCTTATAAAAAAACAATGGATTGTTAAAAATTCAACCAGTCGTTTCCAACCTCTTTGGCTCGTGACTCCATATGAAAAAGCAGAATCTAGTTGGGGCTTCTTGTCAAATATCAGAGGTCTGGTAGTTGTAAGCAGCCCCCCTCTGAACCTCTGTGTTCCATTAAATACCAGAACTGCTGAGCTTTTTCTTAATTGATTACATTGATCAACACAATTAAGTGGAACCATCATCAAAATATTGTTTATACATTTTTTCCCCATTACAGAAGAATAAACATTTGACTCTACTTTTTCATAATAAAAAGAAATGACAGATTCATATGCAATTAAAACTGCAAGCAGTGATGAAAGGGCCCTCGACCCACGTACGTCGGGCTGTGGCGCCGCCAGAGGTACGCGCATCCTACCTAAATAGTAGAGGTGGGAAAAATGATCGATTCTAAGATGCATCGCGATTCGGACGTGCACGATTCTGCATCGATGCAGCGACGTGACATAATCGCTTTTTTTCCCCCTTTATTATATTATTTTTCTGGCCGCGCTTGGACATTAAAGTTGGGAGGTTTCAACTACTTCTGGGGGCAGAGTTGCAATGACATGCGCACTGCGTTGCACTAGCGTCAATACAACAACCGAAATGGCGGACGGGGATACGGCGCGAACCACATGAGTAATCAAAGATGCACCCATTACCTTTAAATCGGACGTCTGGGCTAATTTCGGCTTTTATGAACTTGATGGGAAGCTTGAGAAGACGCACGCTGTGTGTAAAGTCTGCCACACGAAAATAAAGTACTTTGGGAATACAACTAATATGAAGAAACATTTTGAACGTTTCCACCCTATGAGGACTTCGGCAGCAACAGCCACGAAAACAGCGAGCACATTCCAGCCAACAATCGAACAAGCGCTGACAACTTTGCATTTGCATTTCTGTTGCATGTTTCATTGCTAAGGATCTACGGCCCTATTGGTAGAAAATGTCGGGTTTCGCTACCTCCTGAAGACACTTGAGCCTCGGTAAAACCTGCCGACAAGAAGACCCTTCACAGAAACTGCTGTGCCTGCATTGTACGACGAAACCAAAGCCCAGGTTATGGAATCAATGAGTAAAGCTAGGCGTGTAGCCATTACATGTGATTCCTGGACTTCAAGCTGCTAAAAATGTTTTATACAGCACACTTGCAATGTAGAACAAGGAATTGTTTGTTTTGAAAATTGAATATTTGCACTCTTAAATAGGTAGGCTAGGCCTATGCTATTTGTTTTGGTATACTACTTGTGAAAGAAACACTTTGATTTGCAACAGTATTTGTTTACTATTTTGCACAGTCAGTGTGTGATTGCAAAGTTCAGAAGTACCCTGTCTTAGAGCTGCTCTACTGAAAACCTTATTTTTTTATATTATTTAAGTAATTATAGGCAGCACACTTTAAAAATTGTAATTCACTACAGTGGAAAGATTTATATTTTGTTTTTTAGGGATATCGAAATAAAAAAGGAGTTCAAAACGTATCCGACTGCTTGTAGTAAATGATGAAAAATTAGTTGTGCACAATGTGCAGTAATAAACAAAAGTGAGAAGAATCGTGATGCATTGCAGAATCAAATCGAATCGTTAAGCAGATAATCGGAATTGGATCGAATCGTGAGGCAGGTACTGATGCACTCTACTAAATAGCATACATGTCACCCAAAACACAACAGTGAAATTTGCAGTGACTTCCTGTGTCCAGTGGGTGGCGCTATGGCAATGACAAAGTATTGATGCATAATCGTATTCAGGACGAACCCCTCTCCATGTGTGACGAATTTGGTGTAGATGGGAAATTGTATGTTGGAAAAAAGAACGACTTCCTGTTTGGGCGAGAAATTCCACAAAATTAATTCCTGTCTAAATTGATGAAACCTATGAGTCCTGCAAATTTCATGAAAATCGGAGAAAGTTGTTCTTCACATGACCCGGCATTAGGGGACGCTACAGATATGACACAGTATTGATGCATAGACATATTCAGGGCGAACCCCTCTACATGTGTGAGCAATTTGGTGTAGATGGGAAATTGTATGTTGAAGTTATAAGGACTTCCTGCTTATGGCGAGGGATTGAAATAGACCTGCAGCCACGCCCACGAGGTGTAACGGAGGCGAAAGCTTTTGATAACTTTTCATCTTCATGGTCTGAGGATGAGACTGAGTGAATGTGAAGTCTGTGGTGTTAAATCTGTAGGCCAAGTTTGTTAAAGTACGAGGCAGGAAATTTGTCAAAATGGCCGCTGTGAGTCAAAATGGCCGACTTCCTGTTTGACTGAGGATATGGGTCCAGAGGCTTTTCGCATGTCTGGTCATGATACATAATACACCGAATTTCGTTAATGTATGTGCATGTAGAAAGCTGGGCTGATTCCAGGGGGCGCTATAGAGTCGCCTGGCCACACCCACACCCAATAATGTCGAATTATAAAAAATTTCGCCAGATGTGATTTTTATTTCGAGTTTGGTGAGTTTTGGGGTATGTTCAGGCCTCCAAAAGTGCGATTAAAGTCGCAGATGAATAATAATAATCCTTACAGCTACAATAGGGCCTCGCACTGGTCAGTGCTTGGGCCCTAATAAAAAATCTAAACGTACAGAATAAAGAGCACAAACTCGCACTGATGAATATGTAGATATATGCTGTAGGGGTGTGCTGCTTACCCGGCCCCATTGCTCGGTTATTGTGTACGCATCTCTCAACTGTCCGTGTTTCGGACAGTGCAGGATTAAATGTCACTTCCTGTGTCCAACATGTGGCGCATTGACTTTGAATGAATATTTGCCTATGTGTTCAGGGCTGGACTCTTATCAAACATGTGAAGTTTGGTCCAGATGGGAATCTGGACTATTGAGATGCGCACTGCGTTTCATGCGTCTTGCGGCTTGTTCTCAAAAGTGAAGGCAGTCAAGCCATTCTTTCGTCATTTAGCAATAAAAGCGCCACCTATTGGCCGATTTGCACCTAATTTTGCACAACGGTCATCGGGCCATGGAACACAATTAGCAAAAGTTTTGTGGTAATGGGACTGTATTTCGTAATGATATGCAAGACTTTCTGTTGGACCACAATGTGCAGGAAATTGTTGTTCTTGGGCGTTTTTTGGACTATCACAATTGTTTTGATAACTTTTTGTCAGGAGGGTCCACAGATGACACATGCAAAGTTTGGTGCAAATTGGTCAAATCGCCTAGGAGGAGTTGGAAAAAGTATGTTTTTCATTTTTCGCAATTTTGTGAATGTAAATTTAGCGCGTAAGTGGGAGTGGCCTGCATCACACAATTCAGCTGAATTCAGGGAACATAGATATAAGGTTTAAAACTGCGACATATTATGTGGGAGTTTTCGGGCAAAAATGTTTATGTCTTGGTAGTAGTGCCACCTGCTGGTCATTTTGGTGTGTGAGTTACAGGGGCCAGTCTATACCACCCCTATGAATTTTGTTGACGTAATTGTTATGGTGTGGGCAAAGTGCCAAATATAAAATTAGACTGCCACCAGAACGCCACCTAGTGGCGGATTGGTAACACCTTCGTCAGCTATCCTCAGGAGGGCCTTGGCAATAATTGTACCAAGTTTTGTGTTAATCCAACCAACCGATGTGGAGATATAAAATACTTTAATTTAAAGAGCGCCACCTAGTGGTTTATCGTCCAAAATTTTGCACAGAGCCTTAGGGTCTCATGGGGAAGTAGTAACCTGAGTTTCATGTCATTCGGACACACCAATGTGGAGATATGCAACAATTCCTGTTTGGAACAAAATGTACAGGAAGTTGTTATTTAATAATTTGAGTATTCTTTGGAATATCAAAATTATTTTAACAACTTTGTGTCAGGAGGGTCCACATATGCTGTGTGCAATGTTTCATGCAAATTGGTGAAATTGCCTGGGAGAAGTTAGAAAAAGTAGGTTTGCGACATTTTGCGAATTTGCGAGAAAAAAAAAACGGAACCAGGAATGGGCGTGGCCTATATCACAAGATTCAACACAATTCAGGGAACGGGGGGATATAAGGTTTTTGAATGTGCAACAAAGTATATGGAGTTTAAGCCAAAACGCACTTTCCTTGATTAAAGCGCTACCTAGTGGCGGACGTTCACAACGACCATAGATTATAAAAATTTTCGCCAAGCCTATTGTGTTTGCCAAATAAAATCGCATTTTCATCCGTGTTCAGGCAGTGAAAAATGCGATCATTTGGGACAAAGAAAAAAACAAATAAATAAAACAAATAATAATCATTTCAAAAACAATGGGGACCTCGCAGGTTCCCTGCTCGGGCCCTAATAATCCTTACAAAAACAAAAGGGACCTCGCAGGTTCCCTGCTCAGGTCCTAATTAACAGGCGTTCTCCATCATTCAACAAACAGTAAGCATATAAACACAGACTGACTGAATCAGAAAAAGAAAGACAGAACGTGATGCAAACTCACGTCCAGGTTCCAGGTGGAGGAGGTGTTTGAGTGTGGAGCAGAAGGAGTGGAGGAGTGTCAGTGTGTCTGCAGAGACTGTGTAGAAGGACAGAGCAGCATCAGAGCAGTCCAGATACACTGATGATACTCTGTCACATCCAGAGGAACACAGGGATGATGCTGGACTGGACATTGTGTGTGACAGTGGAGCTGATCTCAGAGCAGTTTACACTGCAGCACTGACAGTCATCTCCACTTGTTGTGATTGGTCTGTCAGTCACTGCTGGATGAAGCTCTCAACACCACCTCCCAGTAACACGGCCCAGTCAGAGCCTCTCCACCCACCACCTGATGGTGCTGCTTCAACCTCTCTGGATCATCAGGACACAGCTGACCCTCTCAACACCTCCACCTTTCTCATCACTCTGACAGAGATCACCACAATTCCCAGCTGATGAGAGAAGCAGAGACACAGTAGAAGTGATAAATGAGTGTTTACAGAGACTTCCTCAATCAGCTGTCAGTCAGTGATATAGAGACCAGCAGGGTTTCAGTCCTGTTCAGACCACAAGTGGAGTGGCTGTGTAGCGTAGCCAGCTTCGTCAGCTCTCATGTTAATGTAGTGGAGTGAATTTCACAGACCTGCAGACACTTTGGACAACAAGTCTGTGTACCCTGCAGGTTTCACTGAAGGACACAGTGGAAATAAACTGCTGACAGTCCCTGAATGCATCATTACTGCAGAAACAGAGATACTCACAGCTCACTCTAATGACGGATGGCTGTTTGGGTTCAAAGCTGTTAGAAACCAGAGTATCAGTCACATTTGAATATATCATCTACTTTTAAAATATGGCATGACACATATGTAAATATGGAGTCCTGATGTTTAAAATCTGACATTTATACAGAGTCTGACAAGTAAAACATCAGCTGTGGTTTCTGGACTTTAGCAGAGGTTCTGGTCCGTATACAGACCACATGGTTACTAAATGTAATGATGGTTTTCTGAAATAAGAGCCATTGATTTGCAGACTGATCTGAGAGCTGTGACAAAGATGAACTGATCAGTTCTTCAGTGTTGAAATGAGAGAACAAACACTTTGAGATCAGATTTGATGTTCCGACAATTGAATGAGGACACTGTCTATACATCCTGTGATGCTGTGAGCTGTGATCCAGCTTCATTTCCTGTAGACATGAACACAACAACAACAGTCGTCTTCACATCAACTCAAACACATGATCACAACAAGCTTTAATCTGATTGACTGACTGTTCTCTCTTTCTGTCCAATCCTGAAGCCTGTCACGGATCTCCTCTCAAAGCTTCACTGAGGAAAGCAGGAAATACTGGATCTTTACTTTGATACTGTGTTTAGTACAATACTGCTGAACCAGCATGAACTGACTCCAACCCTCTACTGACCTCAGAGTCTCCAGTCTACAGTGTGGACTCTCCTTCAGATCACACAGCATCTTCACATCTGAATCCTGCAGCTTGTTGTCAGTCAGCTCCAGCTCTCTCAGATGGGAGGGGTTGGACTTCAGAGCTGAGGCCAGAGAAGCACAGCTGATCTCTGACAAACTGCAGTGATACAATCTGAATAAAGAATAAATGATGTAAGTTTAGAAGACAATGTTCCTGCTTGAAATCATTCAGTGTTTAATAATCTGTTCAAAAAGAAAATGAGAAAATGGAAACTCCAAACATCTGAACCCAACAGGACGCAGGTTAAAACCTCTAAAATACAAAAGGTGACAAAGAGCTCTCATTAATATTAATGACAACGTGCTGCTACTTCAATAAAGACGTCGTGACTTCACCTCTTAAACTCTGCAGCTCCACCAGTGGCTCCATCTATACAAACTCATGTTGTGAGGCCAAACAAAGAAAAACTCACAAAAACTGATTTTAGATTCAATTCAAGATCACAAAGTTTCCAAAGCTGCAAATATGTCAGGATGAATTTTGGGGAAATGTGAACAAAAGTAAATCCATAAAATCAAAGTATCTTCAGTTTGAACTAGTGTGAGTATCATATAGTTTTATAAAACTGATGTAAAAAGAAAATACTGAATATTTGTTGTTTTCTGTTTGTTGAAACAGAGATAAGTTATTTATTGTGTTTTTGTATTTTATTGTCACTTTCTTAAAAAACATGATGTGGAATATAAGATGACAATCAAGAGTTGAAGAGGATCACAGTGAATTATCCAGTGTAGATTTTCCTCTTTATATGAAGGTTTTAAATGTGCAGCTCAACACTGCTCTGCCTAAGTCAATGGACTAAACCACTGTAGAAGAAAATAGACTTTATCATTGAGATAGTCAGTGTGGATCAGTATAATAAAAACGTAACATTCAACTCAACATCCCAAAGTTTCCAAAGATGCAAATATGTCAGGATGAATTCTGGGGAAGAGTAAACAAAAGAAATCTACTGTATTTGTTTTTTATTTATTTTATTTTTTTAAGGAAAAGTGGAGTCAGAAAATCAAATCATCTCCAGTTTAAACTATTCAGTCAGTATAAGCATCATATAGCTTCATAAATCTATCATTATCGTTTATCTAAAAAACACGACATTCAGTGTAGATTTTTCTTGTTATATGAAGGTTTGAAATGTGTAGCTGAACATTGAGATACTCAGTGAGGATCAGTATAATATCAGCCTTATGTCTGCAGTTTAGTGTCACCACAACTTTCACATCATCTTAATCTGAGCACAGAAGTAAAAAATGTTGTCTGACCTCAGAGTCTCCAGTCTACAGTGTGGACTCTGCAGAAAATCACACAGCAGCTTCACTCCTGAATCCTGCAGCTTGTTGTAGCTCAGGTCCAGCTGTCTCAGATGGGAGGGGTTGGACTTCAGAGCTGAGGCCAGAGAAGCACAGCTGATCTCTGACAAATTGCAGCTCCACAATCTGAATAAAGAATAAACGATGTAAGTTTAGAAGACAATGTTCCTGCTTGAAATCATTCAGTGATTTATTATCTGTTCAAAAAGAAAATGAGAAAATGGCAACTCTGAACATCTGAACCCAACAGGACACAGGTTAAAACCTCTAAAATACAAAAGGTGACAAAGAGCTCTCATTAATATTAATGACAACGTGCTGCTACTTCAATAAAGACGTCGTGACTTCACCTCTTAAACTCTGCAGCTCCACCAGTGGCTCCATTTACACACACCAAACGAATAAAAACTGACAAAAACTGAGTTTTTACAAATGTTCAGCCAATCCTCTTCTGAGATGGTTACTTTAGCTTCTTTCGCCCATTTAGATTAAATATAAAGTGTGGAAATCCCATTTTGCGACTGTAAACAAGAATAGATTAGCGATCAGTTTTCTGTTGAGCTTGGATATATATGCGTCAATCAGGATGTTAATTAGGTCTGCGTTGCAATTTTCTGTCTTTATATTACTATTAAAGTAAGCTCTAACCTGAAGGTATCTGAAGAAACTCTTGTTTTTCTAGGTAATATTTGTCTTTTGATGCCTTTAAAGGACCAGTGTTTAAATCGCCCATCCATCTGGGCAAGTTTAAAATCTTTATCATGTGCCACCCATCGTAACAATTTCATTTGATTTTCCAATTTTAAATCACGACATTCACCAAACCAAGCGTTTAAGGATGTTTTGACCAGCTATTTAGGTTTTGTTTATGCGAAGAGTATACCTTTTTTATCTCCAAGTAATGCTTGGATTGGTATATTCAGTTGGTTTAGATCCAAATTTTTCCATTTAGCATTGTAGTTTGGGTGGCACCCATAAATCAATTATCTCAATTGTGCTGATTTATAAAAGTTCTCCATATTCGGCAGAGACAATTCCCCTTTTTCTTTGGGCAGCTGCAATGTATTATATCTAATCCTAGGTTTTGGGCATTTCCATGTGAACCCGGAAAACATTCTTCTCCACTCAATAAATTGTTTTGTAGGTATTTCTACAGGTATTGATTGAAAGAGAAAAACAACAGGATTAAATCTGCCTTTTTTTCTTTAGTAATTGGTAGGTAATTTATTGAATAAATAATGGATACATCTTTTGGAATATTAATCCCCAGGTATTTAATAACATCATTGTCCCAACTAAAGTTATGAAAGAGTGTAATTCACACAGAAAGCCGGTGCCGCGGCTCCCAAAGAGGCGTGACGGTGTTTCCCCCAGTGTCCTCCTGTTAATCTAAACATGTACCTGTTGACTGTTTAAAATCATATGGATGCTGTTATAATGTGTTGTGATTGGGATCCTGACCCACCAAACATCCTGGAAACTGACAAAGTTACGTTTTTCTCTAAATTACATAATCACCATCAGTGAACAGGACGCTGTCTGGCTCTATCACTCGCGGGGAGGGAGGCTGTTTATGGGGGAAAGTTCACTGAAGTCTTGGTCGGGAGGGCTGACCATTGTGGTGAGTTTAAAGTTTTTTGCCGGGGACAGACGCTGTTTTTCGGGCAAAAATGTGACGAAGAGTCGGTCGGACAGACACTTCTCTACAAATAACTGCAGTATTTTTTTCCTCGTATAAGTTGCCAAAGACACAACCAGTTACTACGTTACTGTTGTATGGTCATGTAACGTTGCTTTGTGGGACATTTATCTATATTTTGTTGAGTGAAGGACCTGTACAGTTGTCAGAAAGTGAACACCAGACCGACACGCCCCCACTCTGCGCCGCCGGCTTATCCATTCACACTGGTTCGGTTCGCCAATACTGTGCCTCTTCGGAGGCGCATCAGAGACGCAGCGAAATTTCACGAGTAACGAGGCTATTTTTAAAATGTAAGGAGTAGAAAGTACAGATAATTGCTTGAAAATGTAAGGAGTAGAAGTAAAAAGTCGGCTGAAAAATAATTACTCCAGTAAAGTATAGATACCCAAAATTTCTACTTAAGTAAGGTTACAAAGTATTTGTACTTTGTTACTTGACACCTCTGGTTTTGTGTATATTTAATTTATAACCTGAATAATAACCAAATGATTTCAAACAGGAAAATAATTTAGACAAGCTCAAATCAGGCTGTGAAAGAGTGATCAGTACATCATCTGCATAAAGGCAGGTCTTAAATTCTGTGTCTTTAATCCAAATTCCTCTTATTTCTTGATCTTCCCTGATTGCTTGTGCAAGTGGCTCAATAAACAAAGCGAACAGGGCCGGACTTAAGGGACAACCTTGCCTGCAACCCCTTTCAAGAGGCACAGAGTTAGTTAGACTGCCATTTGTTTTTATTCTGGCTGTAGGGGAGTGATAGAAGTTCTTTAAAAATAGAATTACTGAGCTGTTAAAGCCAAATCTTTGCAGTGTTAAATATAAATATTCCCAGCCAACAAAATCAAATGCCTTTTTGGCGTCAAGGCTGAGAACAATAGATTTATCTTTAGTTTTGCTCATATCTTCCATTAAAGGTATAGTTGGTAATCCTGTTCAGAAACACTTTTTGTTATACTGGGTGAAATGGTATTTCCACCCTGAGAGTGGTCCATACATATTGTGTTCAGAAAAAGGAACAAAATAAATCAGACCTCTGTGTCAGCTGCAGGCCTGTAAAAACTCTGACCAATCCCTCCCTCTCGGTCCGAGTTGAAAGAACCAATCAGATGCCTTCATGTCTAATCCTGCCTGCACCCCCCTCTGCCCCCAAATGTGCGTCCCCAGGTCACCCCCTCTCTCCAACACCGACATCCAGATGACAGATGAAATTATATAGTTTAATTAAGGGGTCCATCCCACATTACGTCACCACACCAAAATAAGTGAAAATAAACAAAAAACAAATCTAACGCAAATCTATGGCTCCTACATTCTGGCCCCTAATTATTATGAAATCAAATTGACTTAACTTATCATATACAGTAGGAGACATTCCAAAACATCCAAAAGTAAATTATACTCTAAATTAGTGTATGACTAAAGTTCATTTTCTCCTTTCGGGCCTTAAGTGGTCAGTCCTTCTAATTAAATTCCATTCTTTGTCCAGTAAAAAAGGTCAAAGTCTTAGTGTCTAAGAGTCAGTTGTGGCTCTCATGGCTCGTCTGCTTTCTGGAGGAGGCAAACTTTGGTGACAGGCCTGTCCAGACAGCTGGTCTTGGTTGTAATGCGTACCAGCCGTACTAGTCCTCTTCTGTCTTTTCTTCTTTGGTGCTGGAGGTTCACAGTCTGGATTCTTCTGCTCTTCTTGGTCCTCCAGCTTCTGCTGCTTCTTCTTCAGCTTCTTGCTCTCCTTAGTCTTGATCTCCAGGTTAGCCTTCTGTGCAGCCTTGGCAGCCTCTGCAAATAGTAACATCTCCGTCTTTGCCTTCAGCTGAACATCCAACTGGGCGACTTTCTCCTTGCTGTCTGTGAGCTGAGCAGTGAGTTCCGTGACCAAGGTCTCCAGGGTGTGGGCTCGGTCCTGGGCTGAAAGCAGCAGAGTCATCTGCTCCTGGACCTGCTCATGGAGGTTATCCTGGGCTTGCTTGTTGCTCTCTGATTGGTTTTTCAGCTTGTCTGTCAACTGTGTTACCTGTTCCTGTAGTGCATGGGTTTTCTCTAGTTGGTGCTGCACATCTGTGTTCTTACTGGCACTCTCCTTCAACTGTTCTTTAGACTGGTTCATTGCCTTGCTGATGGCCTAATTATCCTTAAGAAGCTCCTGTTTGGCCTTTACCTTCTCTTCCATGGCTGATTTGTCGCTCTTCTTGGATTTGACTTTCATTGGTACTATGGAGAGTTTTCAATTTGGTTCACCGGCCCCAGTGAGACCACTGGTTTGAACAGAGACTGTGGCTCTGCTCCCCCTTGGCTGATATGGAGAATGCTAGGATGTTTTAGATTGCATACCTTACATGTGAGACGCTTCCTGCAGTCTCTGCTGAGGTGCCCAATGCACCAACAGCCAAAACACACACCACTTTCTTCAGGAAGGCTGTTTTCTCACCATGTGTCCTCTTCTCCAATAGAGGGCACAACTCTACTGTATGTTCTCCATCACATTCTTTGTACCAGATGATCCACTTTCCTTTTTACACATTTTCCTTTTCTGTTTTCCTGTTGTGTTTACTTCCTCCAACAAATCTGCATATTTCTTCTTGGTTTTTGAAACGCAGTCCTGGACCCGCTCTGATTGGCTGGATTCTGTATTGTTACTCTCCTTTATCTTCAGCAGGTTCATTGTCGTGTTTGGAAGATTTCTTTTTCTTCTTCTTCTTCACTTTTGTGTCAGCGTGCCGCTCAGCAGTCTCCTCTGGACTCTCAGCTACAGGTGAATGCACTCTTCTTCATTGAGTTCTGCATTTTGTCCTTTATTAAAATATGACTCCCTACCATCTGATGTTGATGATGCGACACTTGGAGCACCTCTGAGCACATTCATTTTAGCCATGGAGGCTTCTATTTCCACTTGCAGCTCGAGTTGCTCTTTTCTCTTGCGAAGCTGCTCTTCTTGCTGTTCCACATCGTGTTTTTGCTGAAGCAGTCACCGCCTGCGAGGAGAGCAGCCACTCCTGCCTCAGCTTTCTTACAGGTAGAAGATGCTGCGGAATAAGTGGACTTCTTGCCAGTGGAGCTTGGATGCCTGCTGTGTTTGCTTCCTGCAGAACTTTGTCTACCTGATTTTCCACTTCCAGCATTTGACACGCCATCACTTGGTTTTATTTCATCTTGACCAGAGAAACTTCCATCAGAGCCACTCTTGGTCTCACTCATATTTGCGTTTCACAGCATAGCACTCATCACAGCACAATAAACAAAATTAAAGCATCCAGCCAGTAGAGATTTATTCCACAGCACCGCAATACTCAAAGCAGACAACCCAGCATTTAACCCAGCAACACGTGAATCCATAGCACCCGGCCCACAGCCACCTACAAACAATTTAACGCAGATCCAGCCACGGACAAAACACAACACCACAACAACTTTCATCACCAATTGACAAGCGGCAGCAACAAACCACAAAACTGGGGTGCGTTTCTGCCGGGCGGATCACTTTTCTCCCCTCCTGTTCATTCCTTCGGCCACGGGGTTGCCGTGTCCAACAAAGGATGTCCAAACGGGCCGCTCGATCCCCACTGTTGTCCTTTTTCCTTGTCGGTGATGTTTCGTTTACTTAATGTAGTGGCTTCTTGCTTCCTAGAGCCGCTGAGAGGCTGAGACTAGGAGATCTAACCTTTTCTATAACGCGCTGTCCAATGATGAATGTCCACTCCAAGTTGTTCCGTTTCAAAGGTTTTATTGAATTCTTCGAGGAACGAAAAACTGGTAAAGATGGTGAGCTTAACGTGCGGTAAATGACAAAGTGCGCTCCCAGGTCACCCCCTCTCTCCAACACCGACATCCAGGTGACAGATGAAATTATATAGTTTAATTAAGGGGTCCATCCCACATTACGTCACCACACCAAAATAAGTGAAAATAACCAACAACAAAATGTCTAACGCAAATATATGGCTCCTACAGTCATTATCTATTATGTCAGGCAGTATGTTCTCAAGTCTTTTTGCAATTATTGAGGCGTATAGTCTGTAATCTAAATTTTGTGATAATATGGGTCTGTACGAACTACACTCAGATTTATCTTTACCCATCTTTGGGATTATGGAAAGTATTGCTTGTCTCCAGGATATTGGTGTTTCTCCACCTTTAAGCATAAAATTGAAGCATTTCAATAATGTTTTGTACCATTCAGCTGGGTATCCATCCGCGCCTGGCATTTTAATTGTTTTGAGTCTCGATATGGCATTATCTAATTCTTGTTTCGTTATCTCACCTGTCATTACTTTATTCTGTTCGGTTCCAATGGATGGCAGGTCCAATGAGTTCAAAAAATGTGTAATGCTTGCAGAATCTACACTATCTGGGTGTGTGTACAAGCCCTTATAGTAATTTTCAAAGCAGTGTTGTATTTCTTTTAGCTTGTTACACATTTTGGCAGATTGTGTATCTTTGATTTTATGAATGGACTTTTCATCCTGTTGCCTTCTTATCCTCCAAGCTAATAGTTTTTAGCTCTTGGCCCATTGTCATAAAACCTTTGTTTGGTGGATCTAATTTTCATCTCCTCTTGACTCATATATTTTGTTCAAGTTTTGTCTAGTAACTTTTATCTGTTCTAATAATCGGGGGTTGTTTCGTTCCACATGTTTAATTTCTTGGTCTTTGAGTTCTTATAGTAAGTCTTTTATTTGTTTCTGCTTTTCCTTCTTTTTTTTTTTTTTTTTTTTTTTTACTGAAACAAACGTAAGCCTTTATTACAAAAATTGGGAGCACACAGAGCACTTTGTGTCTCACTGCTGAACAGTACTGTCACACAAATGCTGCCAAATGATGAAACATGACATTTTACTTCATAGAAGCTGCTCTATAACTGATTAAAGGACAATCACAATGTTGTCAAAGTGTTACTTTTTGACTGAATACAGATGTAAATATTCTGCTTTTCCTTCTTTTTAATGTTATGAGTTTTCCCCTGATTACGGCTTTGGCTGCATCCCACACGTTACTTCTGGATACTTCATCATTGTCGTTGTGTTCCAAGTAATCTTTAAATTCTCTTTTCAATATGTTTTTTACATGATGGGTCATTTAATAAGCTGGCGTGTTGTATTTTTGACTTCTGTGTCCAGGTGTAGGGATAGATACACACCCGCACGGTCTGATATGTCTTTAACCCCCATTTCGCAATTTATGATTCTATCTCTGTCCCAGTTGAACATAAAAATGTAGTCGATTCTTGAAGGTACACTGTGAGGACAGGAGTAGAATGTCAATTGTCTTTCTGTTGGGTGCGATTCCCTCCAAATGTCCATCATACCTGCTTCGAGAAGGAGTTTCTTTACTGCGAGTGTCTCAGGATTAATTCTCTTTGTTAAATTAGTGGAATCAAGAGAGGGTTGTAGTTGTATATTCCAGTCCCCGCCACAGAGGAGAACCCCCATGGTCTCTTCGGGCAATTATATCAAATATTTTTTTGATAAACATTTTATAATTACATGGGAGTCTATACATGTTTAGTAGCGTCACTGGTTTATGGTCGATGTATCCTTTTACTAAAGTATATCCTCCTTTTGCATCTGTTATCTGTTTAGAGAGTTGGAAAGTTACTTTGTTTGAGATTAATATTGCTACCCCTCTTGCTTGTCCGCGTTTGTAAGATGAATAATAGGTGTTTTTAAAGCCGAAGCGTTTCAGTTTCTCATGTTCTTTATCGCATAGATGGGTCTCCTGCTGAAAAATGATTTGTTGTTTTTCTCTTTTCATTTTAGTTATTACTTTGCTCCTTTTAATGGGGTTTTGCAGTCTGTTAACATTCAAAGTAATTACTTTGTACTCCTGGTTTAACATCCTATCCCCCTAGTCTAATATACACATTAAGTTCCTCATTGACCTGATCATGAAAACGAAAAACGTCTGTGCAACACAATAAAAAAAAGAAAGAAAAAAAGACCTCCAAAAGTGAAGTATGAACATAACTTCTGAACGGAGGGGGGAAGCCCCCACCTGGAGGACACACAAGAGCATCAAAATACACAAGGGAAATATTGAAAATATTTCAAATTTCAGAGGGCTTTAATTTTGAAATTCCACGTCAGACCTTCCTGATATTATCTGAGTGACACTCTGAGCTGAAGTAAAAATTGTAGATTTCTTTTAACGTAAATCTGAATTCAAATGAAAATATTGAAAATATTTGACTATTAAGTGGGCTTTAATTTTGAAATTCCTCATCAGCAGCTCCTGATAGTGTTTATTTTTACATTTGACTAATTATACACACAATTGAAATGCCATGACCTCCATCTTCTAAGGCTTCATTGTGATCAGAATTACGATGGTAAAACTGACTAAATGTGAAATTTCTTCATAGGTTGGTGCTTTTATTTTTGAATTCTTTTTCTTGCACTGCATTACTGTAATATTTACTATATACAGGCACCATAAAATAACTGGGGGCTAGTTTGACCGTGGTTTTCGGAGTGGAGTCAGAAAATCAAATCATCTCCAGTTTTAAAACATGACATACAGTGTAGATTTTTCTTGTTATACGAAGGTTTTAAATGTGTAGCTGAACATTGAGATACTCAGTGAGGATCAGTATAATATCAGCCTCATGTCTGCAGTTTAGTGTCACCACAACGTTCAGATCATCTTAATCTGAGCACAGAAGTAAAAAATGTTGTCTGACCTCAGAGTCTCCAGTCTACAGTGTGCACTCTGCAGAAAATCACACAGCAGCTTCACTCCTGAATCCTGCAGGTTGTTTTTGTCCAGGTCCAGCTCTCTCAGATGGGAGGGGTGGGACTTCAGAGCTGAGGCCAGAGAAGCACAGCTGATCTCT